>NC_088879.1:43600524-43952189 GCF_032884065.1 Artemia franciscana | reverse complement strand
CATTTTCATTTTTGACACGTTGTTGGGAACTTGATCACTTCAGACAATTTAGCAATTACCTTTGCTTTGGCTGGCCGTATTGGTGTTGTCCAATTGATGGTCCAGATTGTCAATTTTCAGATCTTATCACGTTTGATAGTTCAGGTGTTGGTTTCAAAAAATGATCATTTATATGAACTGCAACTGCAAATTTTCACTTTTTGGCCCATCCATCTGTGTGTCTGTCGAGTGACGTCATGTCATCAGGTCGTCATGAAGTTAGTTGTCGTCATGTTTGTTATGACGATGACGTCGTTAAAGGTATTTAAGAAAACTGTTCAAAGACAAATTTTTAATTGTAAGAAGATTGTGGACGGAAAAATGTTTCATTGTAAAATGACTGAAGAACCTACAATGGCAACAGCCGAGGAAGCTGCTCAAAGAGTCTATGTCAAAAAACTTGCCGCTGATAGAGAAAGTAAGAAAAGAAAGCGTGCCGAGGAAAAAACTACAAAAAAAAACTAAAAAGAAAATACTAAAAAAACTAAAAAAGCTAAAAAACTAAAAAAAACTAAAAAAGGTAAAAAACAAAAACTAAAAAAGAAAAAAACTAAAAAAAAATACAAAAAGGTAAAAACTACAAAAAAAACTAAAAAGAAAAAAAACAAAAAAATAAAAAAAAAATAAAAAAACTAAAAACTGAAAAAGAAAAAAAAAGAAAAAAGGAAAAAACTGAAAAATAAAGGAGAAAAAGAAAACTAAAAACCGGGACACAGGGAATATAAATGACGACCGGGACACTCAAAGAGAAATTACAGACTGGGACACTGGGACACAAATAACGACCGGGACACTCAAAGATAAGTTACAGACCAGGACACCGGGACACAAATGACGACCAGGACACCGGGACACAGGGAATATAAATGACGACTGGGACACTCGAAGAGAAATTATAGACTGGGACACTGGGACACAAATGACGACCGGGATACTGGGAATATAAATGACGACCGGGACACAGGGACACAACTACAAGGGGGATGCCGGGGGCACAGGGAGATATATAAATGACGACGGGGACACAGGGAATGTTCGATTAGCAATCACCATCAACAAAGCTCAAGGGCAATCATTAGAATAATCAGGTATAGATCTGAATACGGATTGTTTTTCCCATGGACAATTTTATGTTGCATGTTCAAGAGTTGGTAAACCTGACAATATATTTATATGCACAAATATATATAAAAATAAGTTGTTTGTCTGTGTGTCTGTCGAGTGACGTCATGTCATCAGGTCGTCATGAAGTTAGTTGTCGTCATGTTTGTTATGACGATGACGTCATTAAAGGTATTGAAGAAAATTGTTCAAAGACAAATTTTTAATTGTAAGAAGAGCGTGGACGGAAAAATGTTTATTGTAAAATGACTGAAGAACCTACAATGGCAACAGCCGAGGAAGCTGCTCAGAGTCTATGCCAAAAAACTTGCAGCTGATAGAAAAAACTACAAAAAAAAACTAAAAAGAAAATACTAAAAAAACTAAAAAAGCTAAAAAACTAAAAAAAAACTAAAAAAAGGTAAAAAACTAAAAACTAAAAAAGAAAAAAATAAAAAAAATTAAAAAAAGGTAAAAACTACAAAAAAAACAAAAAAGAAAAAAAACAAAAACCAATAAAAAAAAAAATAAAAACTGAAAAAGAAAAAAAAGAAAAAAGGAAAAAAAACTGAAAAATAAAGGAGAAAAAGAAAACTAAAAACCGCGACACAGGGAATATAAATGACGACCGGGACAGTCAAAGAGAAATTACAGACTGGGACACTGGGACACATTTAACGACCGGGAGATATAAATGACGACCGGGACACTCAAAGATAAGTTACAGACCGGGACACAAATGACGACCAGGACACCGGGACAAAGGGAATATAAATGACGACTGGGACGCTCAAAGAGAAATTACAGACTGGGACACTGGGATACAAATGACGACCGGGATACTGGGAATATAAATGACGACCGGGACACAGGGACACAACTACAAGGGGGTTGCCGGGGGCACAGGGACATATATAAATGACGTCGGGGACACAGGGAATGTTCGATTAGCAATCACCATCAACAAAGCTTAAGGGCAATCATTAGAAAAATTAGGTATAGATCTGAATACGGATTGTTTTTCCCATGGACAATTTTATGTTGCATGTTCAAGAGTCGGTAAACCTGACAATCAATTTATATGCACAGACAATGGGATATCGAAGAATGTTGTATATTCGCAAGTTTTACGTAGTTAAGAACATATATATACTTACGCGTGGGGGGCTGGGGGGGGGCGTTTGCATATGACGTCATTATAAGTACGTAAGGCTTTGTATATGCACAGACAATGGGAAAGCCAAGAATGTTGTATATTCGCAAGTTTTACGTAGTTCAAAACACATATATAAATCTATCTATATTCATAGGTGGTACACAGGGACACAACTACAATGGCGCGTAACTAATATGGCGCGTAACAACTTACGCGCGCGGGGGGGGGGCGAAGCACCCCATCAACTAGGTGTTACCACTTACTCAGAGCACTTGTTGGTGACTTTGTGCTTGTAATAATTGGTCGTAATGGCAGATTTGGCTTATGTATCTTTGGAAGTCCGTATAATTTAGGGCACAAAGAACTTCTTGGTAAGAATTTGTAGAAAAGTTGAGGTGTAATCTTCCCTTCTTCCTTCAAAGTCTTTAACTCGTTCTTAAACTTCTTTGGGTATGAGTCCGTCAGGTCAAAAGAAAGTTTTTTGTACGTTTTTTCATCTTTCAGTAAAGTGTTTAATTTTGAATCGTAGTCCTTGGTGTCCATTACCACTAAAATTATTAAGAATCTTTATGTCTTCGATAGAATTATTAGGGATTTCTGGTTTTAAAGCAAACTCTGACAGGGTTTTAACTGTAGCAGCTCTTACTAGGCTAACATCTTTGATTAGGATGGGGTTTCTATGTAAAGATGTTTCTATTGAAGAGATAATTTCTTCTACTGGGACTTTATTAGTTATAAAGCAAAATTTTGGACCTTTTTCTAATACGGACTTTTCTTGTAAAGTTAAGGTCCTTGATGAAAAATTAATTACACCCGGTCTAAGAGTTGACGAAGGTATTACGGCTTTATTTTCAGATAATTTTGAAAAATTTTTAACTAATCTTTCTCTGGAAAGGTGAAAGTCATGATGAAATGATGCCAAATTTTGTTTGCCTTTATTCATGTCTTTTAGTTTCACTGCTGATGATAAACACTGTAAATGTGTTCGAAATATCCAGTTAAATTTTGTATCTGTTCACTGTCAATAAAAAGGTTTCATCCCTATTTTGAACTGTTTTACTTTCGTCATGGAAAGGCAGTGTCGTCTTCGAAGTTATCTATATAAAATTATTGCTTGTTTATAAGGATAGTATATATCGTTTTCTGTCGAACCCAATGGTGGAGGGAAGCACGTTTTTACAGGGCTTCTTTGAATCTGTGCCCTTACGAAATGTCTAAATTCTTTCAATTTCAGCCCTATTTTTAGTTTAGTGTCATTATTCTACAGGATGTTGACGAGTTCGTACACATACCAGAAATAAATGGGTTTGTATACGCTTGGTACCATAAAATTCTTTTTGCAAAAGTGAATTTCAATGGTGCTTTAAAAGAATTAGAGAATGAGTAATATAAACTTGGATCCTTGTCTCCAGAAATGCCCAATGCTCTTGGTTTTACAAGAAATGTATTTGCATGGGATTAATTTGATGCTTCCGGGTATTCTGCAAAATAGTAACCCAACCACAATATTTCGAGTGGGAGTGTATATAGATTAATCCTTAATAAGAGGAAAAACTTTTATATGATTAATTTCTATTGTTGTTAGATTAGGCATTTTCGCGTTGTATTCTGTTTTTGTGCGTGTTTGTAATTCATACTATTGTTTAATTTCATCGCTTGTTTGTTACTTATTTATATTTTTGTGTATATGGCCAATGGGATTTTGAAATACACTTATCTATCTATCTATCTATCTATCAATAGTATATGTTGATTATTGGGATGTTAAGTATTGTATCACAATTAGTTGATAACATGAGCTTTATTACCTTATCCAAAAAAGCTTGTCGATTCAAATAAAAAATCAGTCTTAATCCTAACAAGGAATAAGACATGAAGAAAATTTATATTCTTTTACTGCAAAAGTTTACATACGCATAATATTATGACGACTTAGATAGGTTTAACCTACTTAATAGGTAATGAGGCATTGACAATTAATATTGTGAGAAAACTAGCTGACCTTCATTCAGAGACTTACCAAATATCCAAGCAATGGGTATTTTGGCACAATAAATGGAAAGGCAAAATGCAGTTTTATTTTATTTTTATCTTAAAACTAAAACCTGACGATGGAATTATTTTAAGCAGGAACATTACCTCGATCCCAGTGTCAATCCCAATTCTAGTTCATAAAATGTGTCCCATTGCTTTTGGGATAGATAATTTTAAGACTGCTCTTTTTAGATATAGGAAAATAATACTTACATTATTGACCAACTGAGGGAAATGATAAAGAATTTCGCAAAACTTCAAAAATGCCTGAAAAATAAAACACAGTATTACTATACACTGTTGCCAAATACATACAAACTTGAAAACGAATCTTCAACAGTAAAATTCAAATACGAAAATGCCCACTTACTTTGTATGTTACCCTACTTCAGTTAATTGCGTCAATTCGAGAAAAAAAGGGGGGGCATTTGGTCTCATAGCTTTTGAAAAATTTCCCATGCTTTCATCACTTTTTTATTTCCATTGAAAGAATTGGAAAAAATTACCTCTCCCCCTAGAATCAGAAAAATCCATTCCCCCCTTCCCACTGATTTCCTAGAATTGACGCCACTGGCTATAGCTCTACATCTTCCTTGCATTTTCTCTTTCTAGTTATAAAGTAAGACAGTAATTTGATATATTCTTTCCTTAAAAGATAGGTAAATAAAAAAAATACGAGATTTGGACATATTCTATTTCAAGAAACCCCACTGCCATCAAGCATCTCTTAGAAAGACAGGGTGCTTAGTTAGCCATTTCTGGAGTAGAACAGACAGTTCTACTTTTGTCTATTTGTTGGTCTCATAAACCAGAAGAGGTGCCTAGTTCTACTATTTCATTTTAACCAGTTTGACAAAGGAAGTTTCCAATATTCTGATTAGCTATGTTTCTTTTTTTCTTCACAAAAATTACTAATGTCGCTTTTTGGAAGTTTGGTGCAAGGCAAAAGTCATTTCCTTAGGTAGTAGAGATATCAGCGTGCCACATGAAACTTTAAAAAACATTCAGAAATACAAGAACCATTCAATACTGTCCTATCAGTGACAAGGCGAAAAGCAAGTTACTAATATGTTTAATTATTTGAAAAAATTTCAAAAATTAGGTGGCTTCACAGGATAGCAAAGGATAAAAAGTAAATAGCATACATACTTCCTGACAACTTTTTGTTGAGATATATTATTTTAGATGAATGAGATAATAATTACCTGCCCCCCAAAATTTGCTACATTAGTAAACAAACTAATCTATGGTCAATTTGACTATGACATTAGTTAAAAAGGTACAGAATATTCATTGTTGATTTTGATATTACTACAACAATTATACAGTGAGCAAAATACAGCCCTAAAATGAACTTTTTGTTGCACTATCCCAATCATGAAAATATTTGACAGCCCCTCAAGTATGTGCTACCCTATTAGGATAAGTATACAAAGAGTGTACTATATCTTACAATAAATACACTAGATTTCAATAAATCCGGTTGATTCCAAATTATATGTGTTTTTAAATTTCTACCTCCCTGTCAATAAAAATTACCATAATTATACACATCAAGCAGTAATAATGAACGAAAAATGAAAAAAAGAATTAAAAAAACTTCTCGACATACATCCCTCACTTTCTGTTTTAACACAGAAAACATTCTATTCACTTTCTGTTTTTGATCCCTTGCTTTCTGCTTTAGCAAAGTTCTCAACCAGTTGAGATGGAGATGTATATTCCCAGAAGAAAGAACTCATGTTCATTCTGTACAGAAGATAAAGATTTAATGTGGATGAGACATCTTTGATATGGAGATCAGCAGTCCTTTGTTTTTGGTCCACTGAAGTTTGTCATCCTAACAACAAGGTGCTTTTCAATTAACAAAATGTATATCAGTAGCAACATGGAGACTTTGGTTGAGTTTCCATTTTTTTAGAAAAATTCAAGAGCATGGAGCACCTACTACAAGTTGTAATGCTACATTCTGTAAATAATTTAGCAATTTCCAATGACAGCAAAGTAATATTATCCCCCTTTGCTATTAGTTCAATTAATGTCTGATTCAGAACGACTAGGAAGTCTAGTATGAACAACTTATGGTACTAAAAAAAAAAGCATTGCAAAACTTTTAGTAAAGTAATATAAACTTGGCAAATGCCCTAAAAAACTTGGTTCATCTCCAATAGACTAAAAATAACATTCAAAACATAGAAATTTACATTTGTAATGAAAAATTCCCTTTTGTCCTTAAGTAGTCTCCTCTTGATGAAAGACCCAGGGTTTGTACTGTCTGTGTGTTGAGACCATTCATTCAGGTCAAAGTGGCTTAGCTGACCTTTCCATGCATTTAGTAGAATCTTCTGTTTTTGCAGTAGCTACAACAATGACAAAAAAAAAAGTAAAAACATGTGGATTAAGTTAAATCACGTTACATTTGAATTAAACAGAGGAAAGGTATTACAGTTTTAACCCGTCTCATAAATTTATTTCCATTTGTTTAAAGTTTTAGCTGAAAATTTAATGAACAGTTTTTTGACAAAGAATATGTTTTATTTGAAGCAACATGTGTTGGGTTTTATGCAATTCATATTAATAGCAAAAACAAGAAAATTCCTTTTGCAAGAGTTCTAAAGCTATCAGGAATTTGAAGAAAAAAAAGGAATCTAAAGGTAAATTTCAGCCAAGAGGCTTATTAGTGACCCAGGTTCACTTCAACCCTGGTTAGACTTAAACTAGTGAGACTTATACTGTAAAGGACACGAACGTGACATTTCCAATATCCCAACGTTATATCATTTGATTAGTAACACACACAAATGAATTCTCCAGTCTCCATCATATCATATCCCATGAGTGGCAGATCTCCATCATGTCTCCCATAGCATGAGCAGTGAAATAAAAGCAGTGAATGGAATTGTTTGCTACGTCAAGAGATTTCACCTGTGGGTGACGTTCTTGATCCGTCCTGAGGACATTACTAAATAGGAAACTTGACAGGGAGGTATATCTGCAAAATCACAACACAAATGATCAATGACCACATAAGAAAGAACACGAAGTTACCACAGAGCAAAACAGCTACTCGTGGCTTGATCCTGTCTTTTTGTATGGGTACAGACTGTGAAAGAATAGCCTCTTTAATCCCTTTGGCTTTAACAGTTTTGAAAAACAGACGCCAGAAAAGTCCACAGGGATAACTGGTGACAAATCATTAAGAGCAACATCACTTCTTGATCCTTTGATGTCAGCCCTAACTATCATTGCAAAATAGTGTTGAAACTAAATTTTGGAAGAAACTAAATTTCAGCTGGGGGGGGGGAGAGCAGGGCAAACTGGGTTTTGGGGGGAGAAAACAAAGGTCAGGGAGGTGAAGTTGCTCCCATGCCCCATTGCAAATTACAGCCCTGGTAGGGACACCACAGGAGTCTAGCTTCCAGCTGAATTTGACCCAACACAGAAAATATCACATGCCCTGTTCAATGGAAAGATTGGCAGATGGAGAGGCTCTTTCTTTTTTTTCTTTGTATTCCTAAATTTGCAGCACTGGGTATAATTAAATATCTGCTATGCTGATAGTGTTTTATTGAGGTTTTATATGACTGTTGATTCTTTTTTTGGAAGAGTCATCAGCTTCCCTAATACTAGGTCCTGAATACTACACAAAAAACAACAAGGTGAGGCAAAACTCAATGAAAAGACATCAAACGAGACTGCAGCCAGTAAAGAGAAAAGATGAATAATACTAATAAGTCAACAAGAGGCAGTTTTGTCGAAGGGTTTTAAATTCTACTTCCCAACACTAATTTCTCATTCAAAAATAATTTATAAGGTAAAGTCAGGAATTATGGCTTCTATTGATAAAGTCGAGGCTCCTCAGGAACTTAGAGTTGAGATTGTAAGAAAACTAAACACTTTTAGCCTAAGAAAAATTAAAATGATATTACAGAAAAAAAGACATTAAAATACTTTCTGATTTGAAAAGGGATAAAGTCTTTACTATCACTAGAGCAGACAAAGGTAACACTACTGTAATTATGGACACTGATGATTATGATTGTAAAATGAATACAATTATTTCTGATACCATTACTTACAAAAAACTGGATATTGATCCTACAGATCAATATATAAAGTTAATAAGAAAGGATTTGGAGTCTCTGAAAAACAGTTTACATATTACTCCCACAGTTTTATAATCAATTTTATCCAAGAGGTTGTTCTGCACCCAAGATCTATCGTCTGCCCAAAATTCATCTTACTTATATGTTTAAGAATTTTACATTGGAGGAGAATTCAATTCTCTGTAGTTTTAATTTGGTCTCCATGTATTCGAATTGTAATGTGAAAAAGTGAAAAGATATATTAGGGATTAAATTACAAAAACAATTTGATTTGTTACAAGATGTTCCCATGGCTAGCTTGGAGATTGATGTCATTATGAAGTTGGTTATCCTTGTAAATTAATTTTCTCTTCATTTTGGTTTTAGAGGTGAATTTTACAAACAAGCATTTGGTTTGGCTATGAGGCCGTCTCTCTCTCCTTTGTTGGCAAATCTTTTCATGGACTCTAATGAAACCTCTGCTTTACATAGTCTTAGACTCTGCCCTTGTTACTGGGGCAGATTCATGGACGATGTGGTTTGCATTTGGAAACACAGTTTAGATTCCTTAGACCTATTCCATAGACATTTAAATATTCTGGTAAAAATGTAAAATTTACAATGGAGTTTGAAGAAAATGACGAACTACCTTTTCTTGATATCTTATTAATTAAAAGTGATTTCCATTTACTATTCTCAATATATAGAAAGCCTACACACAGTAAAAGGTATTTGAATTTTCATTAGTGTCACCCTATTTCAGCGAAACAAGGGGTTGTGATTGCAATGGTGGATAGAGCTTCCAGAATTTGTTCCCAGGAGTTTTTAGATTCTGAATTATTATATTTGAGGGATATTTTATTTTGTAATAGTTACCCAATTCATTCATTGATAAAATAATAAAAAATAGATGCATGAAACATAATAATAGGGTCATTGGAGTTTTGCAGTGTTCAGAATTAAATGCATCTAAAAGTTTCATTTCTTTGCCTTTTGTACCTATTTTGGGGGAGATGCTTAAACTAATTTTGCATAAACTTAACATTGATACATGTTCCCAATTGGTGAGACCAATAGGTAGTTTCCTTAATTCTGGGAAGGATTTAACCTGAGGAGATTTAGTTAGTAGGGTGTATAAAATTCCTTGTTCTTGTGGAAAGTTTTATATTGGTAGAACTCACCATTTAAAAAACTATAGAGATAAGAAATTAAATTTATAGAAATTAAAAAACATATGTTTGCTAATCTTTCAATAAATAGGGACGCAGAAAATTCAAATATTGACCCAATTTAGGATTATCTTTTGAAAATGCTAAGGATGCCTACTTTACATACAGGCAAAATATCTGTGTTGTCTTAGTCTTTCATCTTTTCTCTCTACTCGCTGCACACTTGTTTGATGTCTTTTCATTGAGTTTTACCTCTCTTTGTTGTTTTTTATCATGACTGGCCAGTTTAGCATAAGAACTTTTTTTTAATACTAGACATTTGAAACACGAACAAACAATCTTACTTCCTAGACAAAATTCAAAGGTCTTTGCTCCTTCATAGTTTACAGGGGGGTTTAATGCCTCTTTTCAACAAGAATATTTTGTGCAATGACTAAGGACCTGCACATTTTGCAAGGAATAGCTGAACTTGGAATATTTTGTTTTTATCAAATTATGACTTTCATTTAATAAAAGTTCACAGTTCACGTTTTTTGCAAGGATATGTACACTAATCATCTCCTCAAGATTTTTCCGAAGGACTCTCTGGTACTTTTCTATTATATAAAACACACTTGAGAAGTAAAGTTTGGTTAATATTAATGAAAAAAAAAATGAATATGATGAAAATAGAATACTTTATTAGCAAAATTGTGAACACTACAGCTTGGAAATATGCTTCTAGAACACAGTGCTATACTTCCAAAAATGTTGCTTATTGTAAGAGTACAAAGTCATGGTGTGTCCATTGACACAGTGTTTTGTTTTGGGCAACAGCCCCTCATCCTTGAAAAATATAATTGTCTGTTCTTCAGTCATT
Organism: Artemia franciscana; assembly: GCF_032884065.1. Taxonomy (NCBI): domain Eukaryota; kingdom Metazoa; phylum Arthropoda; class Branchiopoda; order Anostraca; family Artemiidae; genus Artemia; species Artemia franciscana. The sequence goes on along the minus strand of NC_088879.1, from coordinate 43,941,746 downwards.
GGTCAACTCACAAATCTTAATTTGAACATCCCTGGTGAGACACTATATTCTATCACTAGTGAAAGCAAACTAACTATTGTTCTCAAGAATTGTGTTAATAATGAACTAAAATGAACTGGTCAAGAGTTGCATTAATAATGAGCTTTTTCTTTGTCTTTGAGATGGTCAGCCAATGCTGAAGCTCCCAAATTAATAATTCATGAATTACCTTTACAATTTTGCTAATAAAGTATTCTTTTTTCATCACATTTTATTGTCACTAAACTTCACTTCTTAAGTGTGTTTTGTATAATAGACAAGTACCAACTTTCTCCCCTAGTAAGAACAAGAGAATTGTTGCCTATAAATACCCATTTTGGTATACAAAACAATAATTCTGGAAAAGGGCCATTTAAATTGCCTGCATCCACCTAAAAAACATAATACACAAAAATAATACACATCATTATAGATGCAAAGATGAGGGCTAATTTTATGGGGGGAAAGTGTTGTACAAAAAATGCCTATTTGTTAGTTCATCAAAAAACGTTTCTAGCCTTAAAATAAATTTCAAGAGAGAATACAACTATATATTATTCCTATTCAATACTTCACATTTTAATGCTGCATCTCCTTAAAAATACAACATTAGCAGTTTTACACAACTTAGGTTGTTCAGAGGAAGAGATTTGCTAGATTGAGCACACCACCTGCCTGTGTGAACTACATTGACAAGAGGACTTATTCACAGTGAATGCATTAAGACAGTGATTGCAATGCCTAACACAATATCAAACAAAAGCAAAAAAATACATATATGCTCAAGGAGTAAAGATGAAATCAGCTTTTGAAATAAATTTTTACTGTAAAGTTAGTTCTACTGGATGCTGTATTTGAAAAAAAAAACAATTTAGACCTTTGGCTACTAGTCTTAACATTATAAAAAGGCTTTCTGATTGATCAGAAAGCCTTTACCTTTACCTGTATTTTTTCTTTGTTTTACAATTTTGCTATTTAAAAATTTCTTAGGTAAACAAAACATATTCAAATGATTTTTTCTCTTATATGTTCATAATTTTGCTTCAAATCCATTGTTATTGGATTGTTTCAAATCCATTGTTATTGGATTGTTTCAAATCAATGCATTATTCAAAGGGTTGGAATGTGTGCATGAAGTATGGCAGTAAGCACCATGTAGGCTGTAGCTAAAGGCAGTACACCATGAGCCTTGAGAATAAAAAGAGAAACTAATAAAATAAATAAATGAAAAAAGGTATTAAAAATGAAGCTATTAGTTTAAAATTATTTCACTTAAGAATTAGCTTTCTTTGCAATGCTATTTTTTAGCTTTTAAAGAGACCCTAAAGGTAAAGCCTTATTTTCTTTTTTTAACATATTGTCTAGCCCAATTGATTTATAAAAGCAAACTATTTTAAAAACCTACCATCTGATAGTAAGATATTTATTTTCTAGATGAAGTGTATATTCTTTACATTTAAGGCACACATAGAAAAATACCAGTAAATACAGGCATGAAAAGAGTAATATATATTAGATAATTTAAACTAAAGAAAAAAACCTGAAAAATTACAGTATATATAGGCTGATTAAAGCTATGTATAGATACTGATTAAAGCTACAGCTACAGAGTGTGAACTAAAAAAAAAATACACATGAAAAAAAAACAATGCTGGATTATCATCATCAAAAATTTAGATGCTGCCTCAACATAGGCTACATGGACATTCACAAATTGACATGATTAAAATGAATTTGATAGGCTGAACCATGCTAACATACTGAATTTTATACTCAGCACTAATATAGCCATTATATTTTCATAATAGCATATATCCATAACCTAAAAATGTTTTTCTATGACTTCTTCTGTCTGTTTCCTGTCATAATGTTTACAAATCAAATTTTTGTGAAATTAAATTGTTATAAATCAGTGAATTTTGAGCAAATTACTTTTAAATAACTGTTTTATAGACCAATGTATGTTTTAATCATTTTTGAACCCATTTCTAGTCATGATCACTTTTTTTTTACAATGACAAAAATAAGATGGATTACCTTCTGGGATCCCTTTCAGGACTAAAATATAATTGCCCCACAAATGATTGCTGAAAATGGAAATTGCATGAAAAAAAGCATTGAGTGACCTATAGTGTTTTCACCTTACCCCTAGGCCTAGGCTATATCACTAATGGAACCATGAAAAGATTTAATCTGATTCCTTCAGAGGGGTTAGAGTCTTGAATGGTGCCCAAGGCACGTCACAAGTAGTTTTCATTCTTGGATGTTTAGCAACGCCTAAGTAAAGCTAAACGATTCAACTACATACATTGAGCTTCAATTCAATGTCGGATAAAAATAACTGCTCATTTTTTTGGTTCCTGGAAGTATCGGGCAGGAAAGTAACAAGGCTACATTCCTTAAATTTAATGTAACTTTCGTCCATCTGAAAATTCACGTTCTGAAAAATCAAATTTTTGTCATTGCGGCGTTGCGCCTTAAGAGCTTTTTTGGGCTTGGAAATATTAAAAATATATTTTCTACCATTATTTTATTTTCAAAAAACCTGTTTTTGCATTGCTAAGCTTAATATTTTGAAAGCTCAGACCCAGTCGTTAAACCGTGCAATTTTCCAATTTGTTTAATGACAGTGACACCATTATTACTTTTCTGACAAATCACTACTATTAAGAAGCCATGCTTAGTAAGAAAACCCATGACACTCTTGACACCCATCACACTCCTTCCCCTTAAATTACTTGTAAACTATTTTGAAGTTCTTTGTTTGGCTCCATATTCTTACAAACTAATAATATTTAGTCCTCCAAAAATTCATAAGAAAACTCTTTTACTGTTTAGTCATAAACCATACGTAATCATCCATTTCTAACGCAATTAAAGTTAAGAGATCTTATTTTCCTCATAATTTTAGAATTCATTTACTGACACCTTTATTTTATTTCCCACAAGCCAAGCTCATAATCTAGCCAAGCTTGGTTTAAGCCAAGCTTAAACTAAATAATCCTTCACATAAGTGCTTGGGAAATCCTAATTCCCATAATTATTCGTGTTCGGGGGTGCACCATTTAAACTGAGATCTCCTTGTTGCTGTTTTCACCCCCCTCTATCGTGTGATTTGTCATCTTATTCACCTTCGGAGGGTGTACATGTCCTTAAAACAACTTTTTACCACCACACGAATCTGACGGGAAGATTTTCGGTCAAGAAAAGTTTAATTGTCATCTTCAGCATTTAAAGGTGGATGCAAGGTCATCCTTTTTTTATTCTCTTCAGGGGAGATAGTGAAAACGGACTGATAAGATGAAGTAAATGTTCAAAAAGCTGTGATAAAGAGTTACTCATGCTAAGTAACTGTCATTCTGAGAAAAAACAAGTTCTAATAACAATATTTTAACAAAATAATTTGCTCTTTATGATGATTTTAAAAATATAAAATTCAACACGCTTACAGATCACTCCACAAAAGTTGAGGGTTTAAACAGACTTTGCTTGATTTTCGAAAAGCCAAGAGAATACTCCCAAAGCGGGATGTGAATTACAGTACGCGGAAGCGGGAACTCTATTGTATAGGTGTCAAGCTCTGGTCTACTAAAACGTTAAACTATTATTATTATTTTTTAAAGAAAATGACGAATGTATGTTCATTTTTTTCTGAGGGACGATCGCATCGAACCAATAGAACTAGAATACCGAAAGAGGGCTCGTTCAACTGAAAAAAAAGTTCTAGAACCCTCTTTTAGTAGCGAAAAAGATGGAGCCACACCGAAATAGTGTTTTCTCTCAACATGTCGAGAAAAAAACTAAAAGTTGTGAAAATTTCTATCAGTAGCTTTATTTTTAATAAAGTTTGCAATTACTAGGAGTATTACCAACCACTCAATTTAGTTCCAAGCCGTCTGAGGCCAACACAGCTACACACGCTGCTCCTCCATCCTCAGCTATTAAAAGCCTCTCTCTTTACAATCTCCCAAGAAATTAAGATTCTCCTAAAATCTTTACTTACGAAAATCTCCTGCCCCCCTCAGGGACAACTTAATTTTCATTAGGCCTTAGACGTTTTTCCAGCTAGGGCGATTTTGGGCAATCCCGAGGACCTTCATCTGCAGAAAATGAACAAACAATCTCAACATTTCTCTCCTTATGGCCCTAGAGAGAGGGACTGGCTCACATTTTTTGAACAACTTGCTGTATGATATACGGTCAATAAGTCTGTTACCCTGGGTATGGCCATACGAGCAAACACAATTAAATATACAAAAAATTAACCTTTAAAGTGAAAACATTAAAAGTTGAAGTGAACACAAATTATTACGCATAACAAAAGTTTAGCTTTGAGCCATCATGACGTAAAAACCAAACACAAGGGAAATAAAAATATGATGAAAATATTTTTTCACAATAGCTCGAGAATGGAAATTTTTTTCATGTATATTTTGTTTAAACAACAAAGTTTTCAGTTCAAATGTTTTGAAAGGTGATAGGCAAAAGGAACGCTTGCAATTACGGTTTAACTACCTTTTTTGAATCGCTCATGGATGATTTTAAATAAGGTGCTATGAAGATTTAAAGAAAGAACGGGGGATTAACAAGGCAGTTGCCTAGATCATTACGGATTAGTTTCTGCTCGCTTAGGTTTTGATGTCACTATCTACTTTCAGTTGAAATAAAACTTGCTTTTTTATTTAATACATTAGAAGAGTTGTTTTCTGTAAGAAAAAATTTATATAAATTTGGAATGCACAGCATAACCATATATTTTTTTTTTTGTATATTTGCCTTTTCGAACATCTTTGCTATGAAATAAATAGTAAGACATTATGAGATCAAACGATATAATTTAAGAAATTGCTATTTTCCGTCTTTTTAGACTTAGAATGAATACATGCTGCAAAGTGGTACAAACTTTTATCATTTGTCATTGATATTCCGAAAAACACGAGATTTCAATACTGATGTGTCTAAAATGCGTTAAAAAGTAAAAAGCAAAAATCCAAGCTAACGGAAGCAAGTAGATTCAGTTATTAAGAACAGGTTCAGAGACAATTTCAGGGGGTAGGGCCTGTATAAAATACTGAAATTAGAAGATGTTTAAACTGCTTTCAATATAAAAGAACTTAGTTAACTAACAATTGTACTTTTTTGCTTTTAGGATATTATTTGCCAGAAAGTAAACTAAGTCAACTATAAAAGTTTTCCAGGCCTGTGCAAATAGAACGAAAAGTTTGACAAAAAATACGAAGTTGCTATAGCGTGAGCCATACAAGACATTAGAAATGGACCATCAGGTTTAGTAAGGAAGGCGTGAAACAGTCAAAATAACGAAAGTAGACTGAAATAATCTTGGCTAACAAGAAATCAAGCTTTAGTGAAAATTTTACTCCCCCTGCTGCCTTTTACAAGAAGAAAAGTGAACTCCAGCAATAAAAGTATTGCTGCTGAGACCACTTAATAAAAAGCAGCAGGATTTCTGAAAAATCCTGAACGAATCATAATATTTTGCAAAAGCCAGCCCTTTCAAACTCTAAAAAACGAAATTTTGATATCAATATATATATCAAAAGGATTGAATTATTATGCTGATTCCAAATATATGAGTTTCAATAAGCTGCACCTTTCTCTTCAGAAATGACCTTTCCTGACTCTTCAATAAATTTCTTCTTTGCAAACGATATAATTCATATCCACAATTTAAAGTTTAAGAGTAGTTTGCTACATATTCATCATTCAACCTAAAAAGATAAATGAAACCTTTAATTTTACGTTCAAATAAAGGTAACTTTCATAATGACCGTGACCAGTCACCCTACTCTAGACATCAATTTTGTTGCTGTAAAACCTTTATATAAAACACAGATTTCAGCTCCTCGAAATATATGTAATTTTAATTTTTATTCAAATAAAAGATTTTCATAATAATATAAGTGCCCTATGCTAGAGCGCATCAGTTTTGTTGTCGTACACCTTTATATGGAAATACGAATTTCGTCCCATCAAAATCAGCCTCAACCTTACAAAACCTAAATTTTAATTTTGCGTTAAAACAAAGGAGATTTTCATAATCACCGAGATCTAGTACTTTATTCTAGACATCAATTTTGCTGTTGTACGCCTCTAAAAAGGACACGAATTTCACCTCCTCAAAATCAACATCAGCCTAAAACACCAATCTTTATTTTTAAATTCAAACAAAGGTGATTTTTATAGTCATCGTGATCTAGTACCCTATTCTAGACATGCATTTTGTTGTTGTACGCATTTGAATGAAAACATGAATTTACCCCAACAGAATCAACCTCAACCTCCAAAGTCAAAATTCCAAATTGAGATCAAGTAAAGGTGATTTTTATAGTCAATGTGATCAATTACCCTATTGTAAACATAAATTTTTTCGTTTTACGCCTTTATATGGAAATGCAAATTTTACCTGCTCAAAATCATTTAGAACATCCAAAAAACATACTTGGGAAATCAGCTAGATGAGCAAACTTGAACATTTCGAATCAGTTTATTTTTCTGAGTTGTATAGTCAAAGACTTATCTCGCTTGCAATTTGTTCCAGGTCAAAACTTTCCCTTCCTGGACTATATCTGTAAATTGATACCCCCAAGTCTACAGAGTTATTAAAAGTTTTTACATACCATATTGAAAATGTTCACACAGCTGCTGTTTTTTAAAGTGTATTTTCGTATGATACGCGAAAGAAGTTCTTTAGAGCCACCTTTTTATTCATAACGAAGTAGATGTCGACACTTTGCAGTATTAATCTCCAAACATCTTTGGCCATATTATCTCCAAAGATATAATTTGTCGGATTTATTTTTTAGCTATGCTACAAAGAATGGCTATGTAAAATTTTTAAAAATGGATTCTCTTTAAGAAGATCCTGAGGGAAAATATTTAAAGTTACACAAATCCCAAAATTAATTATTGATGATATAATAATATAATTGAGATAGTTTTATAAAAAAAATTGAAATGTTTAACCGTGCAACGTTACCACCCATTTTGGCGTAGTTTTTCCGTAAATAATATCTGCTAATTGATAATAGCGGGTCTGCAGAGTTTTTGAAACTTTTATGCACAATACTAAAAATATTCGCACATTACTATAGTTGCTGTATTCTATAGTGTATTTTCGGGCAATCTGTCGAAGCAGTTCCTTAGAAGCATCTATTGTTTCATAACGAAGTTAGTCTCGGCAATTTGTATTATTACGCAGTAAATATTCAAATGTCACAAATGTCAGTCACGTATCTTAGACAGGTTTTTATTCTTCCCATCAAGTTTCATCCTGATCTGGATGGTCAGGATGTTCAGGTATTTTCTAAGATTTCTGCCCCCCCCCCAATTATGCTGGATCCGGTTGAGATTTAACATAAGAGATCTGAGTTATGAGGTCCTTCTAAATATGAAGTTTCATGAAGATCCGATCACTCCTTCGTAAGTTGAAAATAAGTCATTTGTTTCTAATTTTTCAGAATTACTCCCCCCCCCCACCAATAGAGCGGATCCGTTCCAATTATGTAAATCACGTATCTAAGATTTCTGCTTATTTTTCCCACCAAATTTCATCTCGATCTCTCCAATCTAAGTGTTTTCCATGATTTTAGGTTCCCCCACCCCAAACTCCCCCCAATGTCACCAGATCCGGTTGGGATTTCAAATAAGAGCTTTGAGACACGATATCCTTCTAAATATCAAATTTCATTGAGATCGGATCACCCGTTAGTAAGTTAAAAATACCTCGTTTTTTCTAATTTTCAGAATTACCCAGCCCCCCCCCAACAACCCCAAAGAGAGCGGATCCCTTCCGGTTATGTCAATCATGTATCTAGGACTTGTGCTTATATTTCCAACCAAGTTTCATCCTGATCCCTCCACTCTAAGTTTTTTCCAAGATTTTAGGTTTCCCCCTCCCAACCCCCTCCTCCCCCAGTTTCACCAGATCCGATCGGGATTTAAAATAACACCTTTGAGACACAATATTCTTCCAAACATCAAATATCATTAACATCTGATCAACCGTTCGTAAGTTAAAAATACTTCATTTTAATTAACGGGCCCCCACTCCCCCCCCCAGATGGTCAAATCGGGAAAAAGACTATTTCTAATTTAATCTGGTTTGGTCTCTGATACGCCTGCCAAATTTCATCGTTATAGCTTACCTGGAAGTGCCTAAAGTGGCAAATTCGGGACCGACAGACCGACAGAATTTATGATTTCTATATGTCACTTGGTTAATACCAAGTGCCATAAAAAAGTGGAATTTTGCATTTTTTGCCACAAGACAGATCACAAATACATGTTTATTTGTTGTTTTTTGTTTTTTTTTTTTCCCAGGTGTGATCATATCGACCCAGTGATCCTAGAATGTCGTGAGAGGGCTCATTCTAATGGAAATTAAAATTTCTAGTGCCCTTTTTATGTGACCAAAAGATTGGAGGGCACCTAGGCCCCTTCCCAAACCAATTTTCCCTATAAGTCACCGGATCAAAATTCCTGAGATAGCCATTTTATTAAGCATAGTCGAAAAACCTAATAACTTTGTCTTTAAGGACGACTCACTGCCCCAGAGTCCCCGTGGGAGGGGCTGCAAGGTACAAACTTTGACCAGTGTTTACACATAGTAATGGTTGTTGGGAAGTGTATAGACGCTTTAAGGAGGTTTTTTAGTTGGGGGGAGGGTTTGAGGGGAGTGGGTTTTGCGGGTGGAGATTTCCACGGAGGAATTCGTTATGGAGGAAAAAAATTTCCATGAAGGGGGTGCAGGATTTTTCGGCATTTTTTTTTAAAGAACAATGAAAAAATAAATATGGAAAAGTTTTTTCAACTGAAAGTAAGGAACAGCATTAAAACTTAAAACGAACAGATATTATTACGCATGTGAGGGGTTCACCTCCTCCTAATACATGCCTCTTTACGCCAAAGTAATTTTATTAATTTCAACTATTTAATCTTCGGCCTTTGTGATTCGGGGGTCATTCCTAAGGAATTGGAACAAAATTTAAGCTTTAGTGTAAAGAGCGAGGTACTGACGAAGGGGTGAATTCCATTATGCATGTAATGAAAACATTCGAATATAGAATTTCGTTACGTAAGTTAATTCTTAAGTTAAGTACATTTTTACTAATAAAAATGTTCGTAAAAAAAATTAAAAGTTCTGGTTGCCTTTTTAAATAATCAAAAAATTGGAGGGTAACTAGTAGGCTAAACAAAAAAAGTAGGGTAAATAAAAAAAAAACAAGTTTTTTTTAAACTGAAAGTAAGGAGCAATATTAAAACTTAAAACGGACAGAAATTACTCCGTATATGAAAGGAGCTGTTCCCTCCTCAACGCCCCGCTCTTTACGCTAAAGTGTTTTACTGTTTTAAAAAGTAGCTTTGAGAAAAAGAGTAAAATTTTAGAGCCCTCAATATTCAACCTTTAATCTCTGATATAATCCAGATTAAATCTGATATAATCTCTGATATTCAACCAGCTTTGACAAAAAACTTTTCCATAGACAAAATCATTTGCTAGAATATACAGATCTATTTCAACACTTTCTCTGGATATAGCTCTAGGCTATATGCTAGGCTATACTGTTTGACTATATGCACATCTTTTATTTGTGTTCATTTCTAATTCGACTTTTATGTTCAGTCGCGAATGTGATTCTTTTAAATTTATGTGTTATGATATACACACTTGCAATATTTGAACGAAGTTAATTGTATATAAAAATTTTTAATATAAAAAATATTAATGATAACTGTATTTTCTTTTTTCTCTTTTTTTTTGTACAAGCGTTATCTTTGAGTTAAAGAGACACACTAGATGGTAACCTAACATAGTTATATTAATTTTTTTGTAAAGTGTGTACGGTGCTCCTTAATCTTTTTTTTTGGAGGGGGGGGGGGTAACTTTAACGCAGTTTTTGCGTTATTTTTTAATAGTTGGTAATAAAAATATTTGAGGGCTTTTTTTCTGCAATATTCTCGAATATTTTTGTAAACAATTAAAAAAAAATTCAACGTTGGATCGAATCCAACGTTGGATTCAATCTCCCAAGACCAGCAAAATGAGCCATATAGCACCGTAAAGGCAACGGTATACTAAAGACAACTGAACTATATCTAGGGATGCTTTAATTATATAGGTTTTGACGAGATTTACGAAGTCCCTAAGTTTCAGCTGGGGGGGGGGCTGAATAGTTTTTTTTTCAACTTTCACTATAGTGCTAATTGAAGTGATCGGCCGCTACGAGTGGGCTGGAAGTTGCAATTATAAATGATCAAAAAGGGAGAAAGGGTGAAACTTTGAATAGAGTAGGTTTGTAAGCCCTTGTATACTTCACGCAGTCAGAATTTGATTTGCTTCTAAGATAGCTTGACGCCCCGGGTATTTTTTTAAACATAACTATTTTGGTTAGAATTCACTTTCTTACCTAAGGTGTGATATATATTTTCAGAACTGTGAGACTGTACTACTTCTAATATGAGAAACTGCAAGTCCAAGACCCAAATAATTTTAGTTCGTAAATGTTCCTGAGAGAGGGGAGGGTGGATTGTACTGTATTTTGGATATAGAATTAAACTGGTGATTTGTAGTCTTGCTAATGAATGGCTCTACTTTTAGAGAAGACTCAAACAAACTTACAACAGATTTATTTCCAAAAATGTCTACAAAAAGTAGACGGAACTGATTCGTGTTCATGTGAAGCAAACACTAAGGTTGATTTTAATTTAATTTGTAGCATTTCAAATCTATCCATCTATGAAAACGTTCCTGATTTAAGTTCCAAGCAATCTATACTGCTATATCCAGTGATTGTGTTTAAGTAGCAACATCTATAACTCTAATCACGTGATATACAGCAATTAATAGATCATGAGTGGGCGTGGCTCAAATTACCTGAAACAAAAAGAAAATAAAAACCTTGAAACCCAAAAAACTCTAGCAAATGAATTATTGATCTGAGCAGTCTGAATTAATGATCTGAGCTGATTGATGTGAAATCAGGTTACAGTTAAAGAGTCCAAAGGCCCGAGCGAGATGAGGCGGACAAAAAAAAACCTTTGACGGTGGTGTGGTAGTGGGCTTTTTGGGCACTGAGAGGTATAAACAACTTCGGGGTAAAATACCTATTTTTGCAACCTTTTCAATTTAGGGGAAAATTGTAGCTAAAACTTCCTTCACTTACAGTTATTATTTTCTATTTCTTGAAAAAAGACTGTAATTTATCCTCTCTTCTGAACTTAAACGTAAGTTTAAAAAAATTACTTCTATTTGTTTAAAATTTCTATTTGTTTGATATTAAGAGTTGATTTCAGTTTAACTGCATCCTAATCTCTTCTCCCACTTATGCCTGGATATAGTCCTAGGTTGGACAATAGAAGCTTACTCATCTCGTTGGTTTACATTATTGTGTGTGCTTATTGTATTGTGTTAAGCTGAAATTTACTTCAAAAATTTACAATCGAATAAAAATTTTGTAAAACCAAATACATAAAATGTTAAAAATCTAAAAAAAAAAATAGTGGTTAGTCCAGAAGAAGGAATATTATACGTAGAATCTTAAAATTACAATCAAAAGCAACTCACAGGAAGTGTGAAGAAACATGACAATAAATCAAATATATCACAGTAAATATCACAATACCTATTCACAATAACTCACAAATACCTAATATAAATCACAATAATTGCAGAAATCTAAAAAACAAGTGCTTACTGAAAACGCAACAAATATTAGGAGGAGAAAATAAGTAATTCATTGAAAATGATAAATTCATATCAAGGGCTTATATAACTCTTTCAACTGTCATAAAATCAGTAGATTTTAGTATATAATTTTAGCTAAGTAAGATATTTTTGGTAAAGGTTTAGTATTTTTTTTGCGTTTTTGATTAAAGTAAAGAGCGAATATGAAACCTGAAATAGATAAAAAATGGATGAAACAATTAATGTAGCCAAAGATATAAAATTGAAATAGTGAGAAATAAAATAGAAGACAATAAAAGTAATGCGAAAAATAATAAAACAAAAGTCCAAATGTATTTGGTTTCAGATCTGGAATCCTTTATTGAGGGGTTAAAAAGAGAGGACACAAAATAGAAATTTAAGTCTAAAAAAGGCTCTTTACTGAAAACGCAACAAAACATGATTAGGAGGAGAAAATAAGTAACATATCGAAAATAATAAAAGTAATTTTAAAAGCTCTAAATAGTGTTTTATCCGTCATATAATCAGTAAATTTTAGGTTAATTAAGATTAGTTTTTGGTAAATGTCTCGTTTTTTTGCGTTTCTAATATAAGTATACAGTGAATATGGAGCCTAAAATTCATAAAAGTTTGATGAAACAATTTATGTAGCTAAAGATGCTAGATTGATTACGTATGTTTAAAATAATCAGTATAAAATTTTCAACATAGTGAAAAATGAAAGACTACTTGATGCAAAAAAATCAAACAGTTCGTGGTACCCGGCTCAATAGTAACCAAAAGTCTAAAAAATGGAATTTTGGTATTAATAGCTACATCAAAAGAATCGCATTTTAATGATGATTTTAAATATATAAGTTTCATCAAGTTAAGTATTACCCATCAAAATTTACAAGCCTGAGAAAATTTGCGTTATTTTAGGAAATAGGAGAAAACACCCCCTAAAAGTCATAGAATCTTAACGAAAATAACACCATCAGATTCAGCGTAACAGAGAACCCTAGTTATGAACTTGTAACCCCTCCCACAGGGACTGTGGGGGAGTAAGTCGTCCCCAAAGACATAGTTATAAGGCTTATCGACTACGTTAAATAAAATGGCTATCTCAGAATTTTGATCCGTTGACTTTTGGAAAATAATTAGCGTGGGAGGGGGCCTAGGTGCCCTCTAATTTTTTTTGTCACTTAAAAAGAGCACTAGAACTTTTTATTTCCGTTAGAATGAGCCCTCTTGCAACATTCTAGGACAACTGGGTCGATACGATGACTCCTGGGAAAAAAAACAAATAAACACGCATCCTTGATCTGCCTTCTGGCAAAAAATATAAAATTCCACATTTTTGTAGATAGGAACTTGAAACTTCTACTCCGCTCTTTACGCTAAAGTGTGACTCTTTCTCTTAATTATACTTTTTAAAACAGTAAAAAACTTTAGCGTAAAGAGCGGAGGAAGCAGCCCTTTCATATACGAATAATTTCTTTTCGTTTTAAGTTTTAATGTCGCTCCTTACTTCCCGTTAAAAAAAAACTTGTTTTTTTTTTATTTAATCAAACAGTTCGTGGTAACGAACTGTAGTAAGGAGCGACCCGGCTCAATAGTAACCAAAACTCTAAAAAATGGAATTTTGATACCAATAGCTACATCAAAAGAATCGCATTTTAATGCTGGTTTTAAATATATAAGTTTCATCAAGTTTTGTCTTACCCATCAAAAGTTACGAGCCTGAGAAAATTTGCATTATTTTAGAAAATAGGGGGAAACGCCCCCTAAAAGTCATAGAATCTTAACGAAAATCACACCATCAGATTCAGCGTATCAGAGAACCCTACTGTAGAAGTTTCGAGCTCCTATCTACAAAAATGTGGAATTTTGCATTTTTTGCCAGAAGGCAGATCACGGATGCGTGCTTATTTGTTTTTTTTTTCCCAGGGGTGATCGTATCGACCCAGTTGTCCTAGAATGTTGCAAGAGGGCTCATTCTAAAGGAAATGAAAAGTTCTAGTGCCCTTTTTAAGTGACCAAAAAACTTGGAGGGCACCTAGGCCCCCTCCCACGCTAATTATTTTCCCAAAGTCAACGGATCAAAATTCTGAGATAGCCATTTTATTCAACGTAGTCGATAAACCTTATAACTATGTCTTTGGGGACGACTTACTCCCCCACAGTCCCCGTGGGAGGGGCAACAAGTTACAAACTTTGACCTGTGCTTACATATAGTAATGGTTATTGGGAAGTATACAGGCGTTTTCAGGAGGATTTTTTTTTGGTTTGGGGGAGGGGTTGAGAAGAGGGGGATATGCTGGGGGAACTTTCCTTCGAGAATTTGTAATGGGAGAAGAAAATTTCCATGAAGGGAGAGCAGGATTTACTAGCATTATTAAAAAAAAAAAACAATTAAAAAATAAAAGTGAAAAAGCTTTTTCAGCTGGAAGTAAGGAACAGCAATAAAACTTAAAACAAACAGAAATTATTACCCATATGAGGGGCTCACCTCCTTCTAATACCTCGCTCTTTACGCTAAAGTATTTTCAGTAATTTCAACTACTTATTCTACGGCTTTTGTGATTCAGGGGGTCATTCTTAATGAATTGGGATAAAATTTAAGCTTTAGTGTAAAGAGCGAGGTACTGACGATGGGGCGAATCCCCTCATATATGTAATAAAAACATGAGAATACAAAAGTTCTTTACGTAATCTAATTTATAAGTTATGTAAATCTTTTACCAATAAAAAGATTCGTAAAAAATTAAAAGTTCTAGTTGCCTTTTTAATTAACCAAAAAATCGGAGGGCAACTAGGCTTTGTCCCCCGCTCTTTTTTTCTCAAAATCATTCGATCAAAATTATGAGAAAGCCATTGAGCCAAAAAAAAAAAAAAAATATGCAAATTTCGTTTTGATTATTCCTCTGCGGAGAGCCAAAATCAAAACATGCATTGATTCAAAAACGTTCAGAAATTAAATAAAAAAAAAAGAAGTTTTTTTAACTGAAAGTAAGGAGTGACATCAAAACTTAAAACGCACAGAAATTACTTCGTATATGAAAGAGGCTGCTTCCTCATCAACGCCCCGCTCTTTACGCTAAAGTTTTTTACTGTTTTAGAAAGAAGAATTGAGAGAAAGAGTCAAACTTTAGCGTAAAGAGCGGGGCGTTGATGAGGAAGCAGCCTCTTTCATATACGAAGTAATTTCTGTGCGTTTTAAGTTTTGATGTCACTCCTTACTTTCAGTTGAAAAAACTTGTTTTTTTTATTTAATTAAATTAAATAACTTACCAAATTTGAAGACAGAACTGGAATGTTCAGAATTTTTTTTTGTCTTTGGGTCAATTTGATATACATCAGTGCTATTTTGCACCTTCCAACATATTGGGTTTTTTTTTGTTGTCTCCCGCTCTATTAAGGGACGCAACCTCACAGCTACCAATATTTTATCAGACATCTTGCAGCTTAGTATCTGAAAAAGAACATGTTTTTAATTTTAGCACACATTTAGGAAAGCCAAAGCAACAAACCACGAAAAAGCATATGCAAGAATTACTTTCTGGTGATAAATAGCGCGAAGCTTATGGAGATTTCGAAAAATATCTATCCATTAGAGTTAATTCTGGAACCTAGCTTTGGGACAAGACAATATGACCATTTTTTAGATTTAAATATTTTTACCAATAAAAAGATTCGTAAAAAATTAAAAGTTCTAGTTGCCTTTTTAATTAACCAAAAAATCGGGGGGCAACTAGGCTTCGTCCCCCACTCTTTTTTTCTCAAAATCATTCGATCAAAATTATGAGAAAGCCATTGAGTCAAAAAAAAATATGCAAATTTCGTTTTGATTATTCCTCTGCGGAGAGCCAAAATCAAAACATGTATTGATTCAAAAACGTTCAGAAATTAAATAAAAATAACAAGTTTTTTTTAACTGAAAGTAAGGAGCGACATTAAAACTTAAAACGCACAGAAATTACTTCGTATATGAAAGAGGCTGCTTCCTCATCAACGCCCCGCTCTTTACACTAAAGTTTTTTACTGTTTTAAAAAGAAGAATTGAGAGAAAGAGTCAAACTTTAGCGTAAAAAGCGGGGCGTTGATGAGGAAGCAGCCTCTTTCATATACGAAGTAATTTCTGTGCGTTTTAAGTTTTAATGTCGCTCCTTACTTTCAGTTAAAAAAAACTTGTTTTTTTATTTAATCATAGACACAAAGCTATAGACTGAAAAAGAACCTTGTGTCTTGAACCCTTACATCGAGTTTCGTTCCACTCTCCAGAATAATATTAGAAAATAACTTAAATAATAACAAAAATCATAAAAAATTAGATGGGAATTCTTCTGCATCCATAGGCAATATCACAACAATGGTGTTATACTTGCTGCAAACCTTGACATTATTTTTAAAAGCAAGGAATCTCGCAGTCATTAAAATTAAAGTCTCAATACAACCCATAGTTTACCTACTTTTTGAGGTGGAAATTTATATATTAATTGAGATATTTATTTTTATTTACTCTATATAATATTTGAAGAATTTATTGGAGTAAATTAATACAATATTTATTGAAGCATTATTGACAATGAATATAATGTGCGCTACTTTAAGGCTAAACAAAATAAATTGGATAAATGCAATTTCGGGGTCAGTTGGGTTCACAATTATTTCAATCGACCTTGGAAATTTATAGGGAAAATCATGCAATGTGAAAATATTGCGAATAAACAAACGGTAAGAAGAACATCCCCCAGGTGATGATTGGTCTTACGGCTCTTCTCAAAAAAAAAAAAAAAAAAAAAAAAAAAAAAAAAAAAAAAAACCTGTCAACAACAGGGTTGCCAACTGGGCACATCCCATGTGCCGGGACACTATGACATAAAAGGACAAAAAAGTGAAACATTTTAGAAATTTGGGACATAAAAGAGCAAAAAAGGGATACATTTTGTAAATAGATGACATAAAACGAAACTGAAATCGGTATTTAATTTCCTTAATTTTGTGCTTCTTGGTTTACGATTTAAAATGAGATCATTTTCGCTGGCTACAGAAGTATTTCTTAAACATGTGCCAAGTTTTTGCCGGACATCCGTATACTTCCTCGAGTAAAATTCTCTTTTTGCTATTTGTAATAATGGATTCTGAGCTTTATGATAATTATTATACGTTCAATCGTTTAGATTACACTTACGATAGATCTTTATTTTGTAAGGTTTGTCTGTTATACGGATCGATTATAGTAGGTCTGCAGTTAAACAACACTTCTTACACCGTCCTTTTTTCCTTGGCAATATTTTTCTAATTCACTTTGGATTATCTGGTAAAACATATCGAACCCATCTTCATTATTTGACGCAGCTGACAAAATTTATCACGATTCATTTAGGGTAATACATTGTTATAACATAAAAGAATTGTTCTATTTGCATATTGCCAAGAAAACTTATTCTTTGATCTATATTTCCTAGAGGAATAGCATGTCTAGAAAACACACAAAAATGGACAGAGGTGTCACTAACAACAACGCGGAAGGATTCAAGGTTAACATTAGTGAGTATGCTATCAATACATGTCGGAGATGTATCCATGACCAGGGCCATATCCAGGATTTTTTTTTTTGGGGGGGGAGAGGGGTTGGTTAAAAGGATTTTTTCAGGGGGAGGGGTTACAAAAAAAACTTCAAAAAACGCATAAAAATTTGTTTATATTCATTTTTGTTTCGTTTGTACGAGTCGGCCAAACATTTCGGGGTTAGGGAGTTCAAGCACCCAACCTCCTGCCCCCTTGATACGGCCTTGTCTGTAACCCTCGTAAATATGTTGATTGATGGAAATAATCCAAATGATATCAAATTATTCATATATTTGGCTGCTATTTGCATTTATTTCAATCAGGTCAACGATTAGATTACCCACAAAGAAACGCGGGAGATTCATGGGCAGCTTTTCAAGCTGCTCCTCCAGAAGATCAAAGAATTCATTATATGAGGAAGCCGGTAAGCCTTTATGCAGGTAATCCACGAATATTTTCGGCAATGCAACTATTAGTTATGGTACGTTAGGAGGTTAAAGTTCCAAACTAATCTCAGCGAGAGCCCTTTAAACATTTCTTTAACCTTGCTAACCTTTTTAGCTTTACACCTTTCTTAACTTTCATTTTGCTAATTTTAGTGTAGATGTTTTTTAGAATTGACGCTGGAAAATCTTAAATTCAAAAATATTATAAATCCGTGTCAAAATGTTTCTCACCCGTTTGTAGGATTAGGAAGATAAGTCTACGAACCAAGATTAGAATACTGGAAGCTGCGGTGATGACAGTGGACAACCATTGTTCTGAAGCGTGGGCGCTCCAAAAAGAATTTGCTAGATGTTTTCCAGAGAAATTGCCTACAGACTGATTTAGGTACCTGTCTGATTGACCGAATCTCAAATAGCAAGCTGAACGAAAATCGCGGTTCAAGAAAGCGGGCTTTCTAGGGCTATAATGAAAGAAAGGATTGATAGGACGCGTTCTACTGATGAAGGATGACTAAACAAAAAGCGGGTCGTCTCCAAATGGGGTGAGAGGATCTCGTAATGAAAGATTTAAGGTAAGTGGGAAATTCTTGAACGGGTGCAAAGAGGAAGACTTTAAATAGATTGTAATGGAGGAGGAGCTTGCGTATCTATGTTGGTCTTAGGTGGCTTGGTGCAGCAGTCAGTTGTTACTAGTAATAGTAGGTGACAATCTTTATCATGCTGAATTAATGATATAGTTTCTGGAGAACATTTGCCCACATTACCCCCTTCGCCCCGTTAGTCTTGACGAGTAATAAGTTTTGTTTAAATTATGTATGCCTCATGTTGGTATCTGGACTAACTGACTTAGTGAGCACATCCTAACTCTCAACCATAGACAAATATGCTCAATACAAGTGTCCCAATGGTACACCCTTCAAGCTTAAAAAATGGATTAGGAATTTGATGGACCTTGTAGCTAGTCGTGATGATTATAATGTACGTAGCCAGATAGTGTTGCAACGTTTAAAACGATCAATTCGTTCTAATGGGCAATTCATGCTGGTTCACTATCCGAGCATAGGAGTAAAATTGATAAGTAGTCAGAAAAAAACTGATGATTATTTCAAAAGTTATTTCAATTCTCTCGAATTTCTTTTGTAAAAATAGTATTTCAGAATAAGCTTGCTTTTAAAAGAAGGAACTTGTCCAAACATTTTTTGGAAGGAAATGAAGACAGACTAGAACAAACAGCAAAATTATCCTTTACCAAAAATTGCTCAGTTGGATATTGGTATTTATATACCTTTTTTCTGTGATCTTAATCATGTCAAAAATATATACCAAGAGCTGATATAACCGAGCTTTACCCTTACCCTCGAATATCGATGATAAAATACAAACATATCCTATTTTTAAGAATCCTCTACTTTAACTGCCCATTTTAAGGGTGAGTGAAGTAACCCCTTTTTGCTTTTTTTCTTCTTATCACGACTTTAATAGGTTTTAACTACTAATTCTCACTTTTATGATTTTGCCTGAATTTAAATTTGGACTTGGAATCCCAACGTCATGAATTCAAGTTCTGGTGTTGTTGGTTATTTGGTTCAAAACGGGGGTCAATGGTGTGACTCTGTAAGTCCAGCCAGAGTCGATCCAGCTCTAAATGAGTACCTGGAAAAATCTGGAGTAGAAACACAGGAAGTGAGGGATGATTTGCCCCTAAAACGCACTGCATTCCCGGCCGAAAGCATCAAATCAGGAGATCGGTGCCTGCGCAACGCGGATCATTCGTCAGCATGCAATAAAAGTTTTAAAGTCCTTAAGTATTTTTGTTTAACGTACATGTACTATTTTAGGGCCAAAAGTATATTCTATTCTAGGTACTTCTACTCTTAGCTTACAAAGGAATGTTTAACTTTACGATTGTCAATCAGCCAATTCTTCAAAAACACGTATTTAGAAAGAAATTGTTCACTAGATTTTTCTTTAAGCTTTACTCTGCTAATATTATTAGCAGTGAATATGCTTGAATGCAGGAATCTTTTTCAGGAGTGGCAAAGAAATAAATCCAAAATTAGCATAGACATATTCAATAGAAAAAATGTCATTCATTCCAAAAGGACACAAAACCCCCTCTGCTACATAAATACCTGGTAGAAGAGAGAGAGGGATCTAGCCAGAAAAAAAAATACCTGTAAATTAGATGGTGTTTTCTGTGAACCAGTTTCAACAGTTATCAGAGATATTTACACATTTTCGATTGTCGACGAAGCAATTCTTCAAAAGTATATGCTTAAAAAAATTATTTTCCAAACATTTCCTTGAGTTTTACTCCACCGATGGTATTACTACTGAGTAGACCCGTAGACAGGAGGAAGGAATCAAGGGGAGGGGGTATTGTGGGGGAGTTAAATGCATACATTCACAAAACTTAAAATGTACATTCTGTAAAAAAACAACAACAAAAACAACAACAACAAAAAAACATGAAATTATAGAATAAACCAGAAAAAAATGGGCCCCTCAACTACTTACACCCCTGGTAACAAACAGGACAACCCTAATATAAAATAAAATACCTGCAGATTAGCAATATATGTCTGATGATCAATACCTCTAGTCATCTGTTCAACTAGGCGGTCGAGTAACATTCGGTGGGCTTGTAAGTCTCGGTTTCGGTCTTCCATTAACTGACCTGAAAACAAAAGAGGTAAGTATATATTTCATAAAGAACCGCATATTAATAGGAACTGACAGATTAATTAATAGGCAACAACAAGTGGCTTATATACCCACCACCGACTTGATTTATTCACATCCATTTCCAAACTCTCCACAATTAACTTACTGGAAAACAGATTGTTTATTCATAAAAGTGTAATTGTCGTTTTTATTAATGACGTGTTGCCATCTGTTCAGAGAGGATTCTCACAGAGAGAAGAATGAAGTTTCAGAATATTACTGTAGCAGCAAAGTATGAAAACAACACCATCTCTTCTTTTAACAAACCAACAAATAAAACAAACTTTTTTTTACTTTTATTGCTGCTGGCTTCAAGTCAAATTGTTTTTTCAGATAAAATTAATTTATTTAACATAAAAATTAAAACAAATTTACAGCAGCCATCTACAAAAAACTGAAGGTTTGTTGACGATGGTTCCAAATCCATTATTATACAGCTCTACAACTACAACATAAAAATGAAGAAAAAAAATTAAGGGAAATAACATACAACTTTCTATTCTTTCTCAATTATCACCCAAAAGTTAACGCTTCAATCTACTCTTGAGCTGGATTATATAATCAGCCTCCCTAATACCATTGGGGGGGGGGGAAATCCACAACCCCGATCCCGCAAAACGAGGCTGGAACGCAGCACACTGAGTACTCCGGAGCTCAGATGCAAGGTCATATGCATTTCCAGTCTCATAACAGTGGTAAGATGAATTAACTGTAAAAACTTCCACAATACTTCGGTGAACACTTATTCAAACATTGACATATAAAAATTGCTAACTGGTAATACAGTAACTGATAAATATTTAAAATTTTCGAACTTGTAAAGCAATTCAACGCGCTATTTCCAAACTAAATATAATCACCTAAAACACGAACTATTTTATTTTGTAAAATCTAGACCTTTCTAAAACTTTGAGTAAAGTTGCTAGTCCATAGCATGCAACCATACGGCAAGTAAGAGATAAGAATAGAATGATACAGTAAAAGTAAAACGTTTGTCGGTAGTTGATTTCTCAGTTTTCTTATCAAACCCAAATCTCTCGAAATCTTAACTGCCAGAAGATAACAATGCTATTTCCAACTTAAATTAAAATGAAAACTAAAGCTTAAGTATTTAACACCATTTACTTGCTTTAAAATTCAGCATTAAAAACAATCTTATTATCTAAAACATATGGAACTCCTTTTCGGCAAAATATCATGAAATTCGTATTTGAAATATTCCCTGCTAAACAACTAGAACTTGTAAGACTATTCAATTTAGCAAGGACCTTATTTGTCGTCTCAATAAACTGGCTTAGACAAAAAGCTTTAATCGTAAACACCGTGTTGTCAGCAAAAAACATTATCAATGTATCTGGTGTATAAAACTGCATGGTATCAACGTGGATTAGACAAAGAAGTGGACCAAGCATTGAACCCTGAGGGACTCCAGAATTAACAATAAAAGTTTTTGAAATATAATTTTGAATACAGACTCGTATAATACGCTGGTATAATACGCGTGTCATCAGCAAAAAACACTATCAGTGCATCTGGTGTATAAAAACACAGGGTATCAACGTAGATTAGACAAAGAAGTGGACTAAGCACTGATCCCTGAGGGACTCCAAAATTAACGATAAAAGTTGTTGAAATATAATTTTGAATACAGACCCGGATAATGCGCTGGTTCAAACCACTTAGGGTTAGATACGATTCAAACCACTTCAGGTTAACACCTTGAATCCCTCAAGAGCTTAGCATACGCAATAAAATTTCATGAACCACCTTGTCAAAAGCCTTTCTGAAATCTATTAAATAAAAAAAACAAGTTTTTTTAATTGAAAGTAAGGAGCGACACTAAAAATTAAAACGAACAGAAATTATTCGGTATATGAAAGGGGCTGTCCCCTCCTCAATGCCCCGCTCTTTAAGCTAAGTGTTTTATTGTTTTAAAAAGTAAAGTTGTGAGAAAGAGTCAAACTTTAGCGTAAAGAGCGGGGCATTGAGGAGGGCACAGCCCCTTTCATATACGGAATAATTTCTGGTCATTTTAAGTTTTAATGTCGCTCCTTAATTTCAGTTAAAGAAAACTTGTTTTTTTTGTAGTTAATAACGATATAAGTCCGAATGTTTCGTCTTCCAATCTGGAAGCCTTTATCGAGGGGTTAAAAAAGCCTAGCCTGGATAAAACATGAGGAAACAAAGGGAGCAAACAAATGCTAAGTTAACTAACAATTGCTAAAAGAGAAAAAAACGATAAAATTGATCTCATACTTAGACGAAACCTACATATTAACAAACCGAGCAAAAACAATCAGAAAATATAAAACAGGCGTATCCTTGAGTAAACTCACATTTAAAAGTGAGCTTTCTTTGGATTTTGTTTTGTCTTTTTGCATAGTGATTTTTCTCCCATTGTTAATGGTTTCAAGTTGTGAAGCCAAAATATTTGCATTTTTATTATTGATTTTACTACTGCTGCTTTTTTTTGGAATTTGTATGAAAAAGTTAGTTCTTGGTTGTGAGACCAATAACACTAATTATACATGAAAATTAATTATAAGAATGGAAGTGTGGTTAATCCTTGAATAGCTTGTATATTTACTCGTCACCAATCAGTATAATTTTTAATAAAACGTCTTATATCCCTGCTCGTCATACGTCCGTACCTTACTCGTCATACGTGGAGCTGGGACGTCATGCGTAGCAGCTCCACTTTTTTGGATTTTTTTTTGCAGTATTTGGCTGCTATCCTTTATGGACCCAATTTTCAGTTAAACGAATAACTATTATAATTGTTTTTACTCTGGGATCCCCTTGTCCAACAAATCTAGGATATAAATTTCAAGGCCATTAGAAGAAAAATATCTAAGCCTGTTTTGGGATATATTAGCCAATCGAAGGGATGCCTGAAAATTTATTAGAATATATTGAGTACTCGTTGGTAGTACACTTTGCTTTTTTATATTTTAGAATATAACAGAATATTTATGATTTTGAGACAAGACATGCCTACAGTAAGGAGCGACCCGGCTAAACAGTATCCGAAACTATCTAAAATGGAATTTTGATACCAATAGTTACATCAAAAGAATCGAATTTTAATGCTGATTTTAAATATATAAGTTTCATCAAGATTAGAATTACCCATCAAAATTTACAAGCCTGAGAAAATTTGCCTCATTTTAGAAAATAAGGAGAAACACCCTCTAAAAGTCATATAATCTTATTGAAAATCAAACCATCAAATACAGCGTATCAGAGAACCCTGTTGTAGAAGTTTTAAGCTCCTATCTACAAAAATGTGGAATTTCGCATTTTTTGCCAGATTTTTTGTCGTGAGAAGGGCTCATTCTAATCGAAATCAAAAGTTCTAGTGCCCTTTTTAAGTGACCAAAAAATTGGTGGGCACCTAGGCCCCTCCCACGCTCATGTTTTCCCCAAAGTCACCATATCAAAATTCTGAGATAGCCATTCTATTCAACATAGTCGAAAAATCTAATAACTATGTCTTTGGGGACGACTTACTCCCCCACAGTCCCCGTGGGAGGGGCTGAAAGTTACAAACTTTGAACTGTGTTTACATATAGTAATGGCTAATGGGAAGTGTACAGACGTTTTCGGGTTATTTTTTTGGTTTGGGGAGGGAGAAAATTTGATTGGGGGGTTACGTGGGTGGATCTTTCCATGAAGGAATTTATCATGGGGGAAGAGAATTTCAATGAGGGATTTTCTATCATTATTAAAAAACAATGAAA
This sequence comes from Artemia franciscana, assembly GCF_032884065.1. NCBI lineage: Eukaryota > Metazoa > Arthropoda > Branchiopoda > Anostraca > Artemiidae > Artemia > Artemia franciscana. The sequence continues at coordinate 43,917,561 of NC_088879.1, read as the reverse complement.
AAATAAATATGAAAAGTTTTTTCTTCTGAAAGTAAGGAGCAGCATTAAAACTTAAAACGAACAGAAATTATTACGCATATGAGGGATTTACCTCTTCGTAATACCACGTTCTTTAAGCTAAAGTATTTTTAGTAACTTCAACTATTTATTCTACGGTCTTTGTGATTCAGTGGTCATTCTTAACAAATTGGGATAGAATTTAAGCTTTAGTGTAAAGAGCGAGGTATTAACGAGGGGGTGACCCCCCTCATATACGCAATAACAACATACGAATATGGAAGTTCGTTACGTAATATAATTCGTAAGTTACGTATATTTTTTACCAATGAAAACGTTCGTAAGAAATTAAAAGCTTTATTTGCCTTTTTAAGCAATCAAAAATTGGAGGGCAACTAGGCAACCCCCTTCGCTCCTTTTTTCTTGAAATATTCCGATTAAAACTATGAGAAATCCATCTAGATAAAAAAAAAATGCGTTTTAATTATTTATGTGCGGAGAGCCAAGATCAAAATATGTATTAATTAAAAAACATCCAGAAATTAAATAAAAAAAAACAAGTTTTTGAAATTTTACCTGCCATTATATCTTCATGTCAATTTTAGTATAAATAAAAAATGAAAAATATTTGGATTTATAGTTTCCTTCGTTATTCTTGTTATTTTTAGTACCAGACATTCTATCCTATCGAAATGAAAGTTCCATGTTCATTGCCCAAATGTATGCCCTCCCCTGGACCAGGAAGGTCTTTCATTAAGTTTTTTTCTTCTGATAGAAGAAAACAAGGAAAGAATAAGCAAAAATATATTGGAAACTGGCCTATCTGGAATAATGAGGTTCATGAAGCGTTTGCCATATTGGCAATGAAAGGCTCAAAAGAATGTAGATAGTGTTTCAATAAACAAACAATTATAAGCACGTAAATATTTTATATCTATAAATATTTAAATATTTTATATTTTATATTATAAATAATCTACCAACAGCTTACAGAACAGTTTGTTAGATGTCATAATACGATTCATAAGGCTCTAAAATTAAAAAAAAAATCTTAAACTTTCGTTTCAACATTGGCAAAACAGATTTTTCACCACCCTTACTGAAAATTTTCTTATTGTTAAATTTTCTCTGGATAATTCCATCCTTACTGAAAATAACTTTCTCCATAAAAATTTCTAGCGGAAGATTCAGCCAGAAATATTGTCCTTAGAATACTTTCGTTTGAAAAAGACTTTAGTTTCTATATGTTTTCCCTTTTACTCTGGATTTCCTCTCTTCCGTGGAAGCGAAGAGATTGCTTCGTTAGGAACCGAGTGTCAATCACTCTTAAAACTGCAGTGTCATTCACAAGTTTAGCCCTGGAAAAGAAGCTTAGAAATACTTCGCAAATTTGAAATACTTCGAAAACCCTTCACCCACACTTATGTCCATTGTTACACGGCTGTACCAATGATTATAGATTATTTTAATTATTATTAATTATCAATGATTATTTTAATGATTTATAACGCTATATATTTGCCTAATTTTGTGCGAGAAAACATAACAGAGAGCATAACATAACATAAAAATTTCTTTGGAATGGTAAACAATACTTTTATACACAATGTTTACACAATGTTTTATTTATTTATTCTCAAGTCTTTATTTGTTCTAAATAAAGGGTTCTTTTGAGAAAAAAAGGACGCATTTCAAGGCACCCCTTTTAAAATGCATTTTAAACTGTTTTTTTGTACACCCGTGAAAAAAACCCTGCCCTTCCCCAACGAGAAAAAATTACAGGACAAATGACTTACGAATTAAATGAACATACCACTTCATGCTTCTTTTATGTTCTTTAAGAATATAATAATTGGTTCTCTCGCAAATTCAAATTTAAGCCCTTTTCGGGCCCTTAAAAATGACCCAAAATTTCTAGTTTTCGGGTATAGAAAATGCTTAAAACGTTGGTTCTAAACTTACTTTTTGATAATAAATCCATTTTTAAAGTTAAATAATCCACGAGCATTGATTTATCATTATTAAGTTCAATACAAAATAAAATAAAAAAAAAATCATTTTTCTATCCGCCATGTTTCGTCAGTCGGCTTTGACATTTTTGACATATAGGTGAAAGGGCAGTTGATAAGCGATGTAACAAAATACGAAGAAGTCATGGCAGGTTTTTCTTTTGTTCGTTATCCAACTTAATATTGAGAAATCAATGTTACAATTCACAATCCATAAATTTAAAATTAATAGTATGCTTGAAACAATTGTTATAACCCATTTTTATACCAAAAAAATATAGAATGATATTGTTATTTTCAAGGGTCCTAAAAGGCCTTAAAATTGAATTTGCAAGAAAAGCGATTATATTCAGACAGAGCACAAGAAATGACATCTAGTTGTATGTTCACTTTCTTCGTATTTACCAGTTTTTCATCCATTGACCCACTGTAAAACCGGTTTCTTCGTTAGTTTCTTTCAGCTTAGCGTAGAAAAACAGAGACAAGTGACAGAATAGATGGGAAATATATATAAGGTGGGCTATATATTTGCACATTAGGGTGGGGTGGGGTAAAGTATTTGTGCTCTGTGAGTTTAGGAAACAATTCTTACTTCATAATATGCAGAATAATTGTACCTAACAAACTTTGCGTGCACACCCTCTATAATTCATCCCCCTCCCTAATGTGCAAATATATAGTGCAAATTTGTTTCTATATATTTCCGTCATATTTTGTGAAATTTCATTAATATTAGTAAGAGATGCAGATCCTGCTTAGATAAAGAACTTAACAAAGGCGCTATAACATACAAGTACCAGAAAATTTAATGGAGAAGACACAGTTATTTTTTTCGTACATTATGTCTCCCCTGTTATAAAGTTTAATCCAGAAATCGATATAAATGCAACTTACTAAATAATAGGGATGCCCTCTGCCTAATGTTTACTTCACATGAACTCGAATCAGACTAGTACATTATAAGTCTGAACAAAACGAAAAAAAGCTCTTCCATTCAAACTCTTAACCTGGTTTTTCACAGACTCATTTTTTATTTCATGCTTTAATCTTCACAGCGATCTATTTTATGCAAAAGAATCGGTCTTTAACTATTGTAATGCTGTTACCAAGTTAACTGACTACATTTCAATTGCCACGATTTTAAACTATGTAGGTTTATATTTTCTGGCCATACAAGTATGCATTTGGGTATAATCCAAGGATTGACGCTGTTGACTGGGGAAAATGCTATGAAAACAATTCCTCCTTCATTGAAATTAAATAAAAAAAACTGATTTTTTTAGCTGAAAGTAAGGAGCGACAAAAACTTAAAACGAACAGAAATTACTCCGTATATGAAATGGGTTGTCCCCTCCGCGATCCCTCGCTCTTTAGGCTAAAGATTTTAATTATTTTAAAAAGTAGAATTGTGGCAAAGAGTTAAACTTTAGCGTAAAGAGCGAGGGATTGCGGAGGGGACAACCCATTTCATATACGGAGTAATTTCTGTTCGTTTTAAGTTTTAATGTCGCTCCTTACTTTCAGCTATAAAAATCAGTTTTTTTATATTTAATTTCTGAAAGTTTTTGAATTAAATCATGTTTGGTTTTGGCTCTCCGCACATAAATTATTAAAATGAAATTTGTATATTAATTCTTTTTTTGGATAAATGGCTTTCTCTTAGTTTTGATCAGACGATTTTGAGAAATAAGGGGTGGAGAAGGAGGCCTAGTTGCCCTCCAATTTTTCGGTTACTTAAAAAGGCAACTAGAACTTTTAATTTTTAACGAACGTTTTTATTAGTAAAAAATATACGTAACTTAAGAACTAACTTACGTAACAAACTTTCATAACCTTACATTTTTATTATGTATACGAGGGAGTTTGTACCCTCGTTAATACCTCACTCTTTACACTAAATCGTAAGTTTTGTCCCAATTCTTTAAGAATGACCCCTGAATCAGAAAGGCCGTAGAATAAATAGTTGAAATTACTAAAAATACTTTAGCATAAAGAGCAAGGTATTTATCTCCTCCTAAATACCTCGCTCTTTATGCTAAAATATTTTTAGAACCCCTCATATGCGTAATAATCTCTGTTTGTTTTAAGTTTCAATGCTACTTCTTCCTTTCATTTGAAAAAAAGTTTTCCTGTTTATTCACAGATTCTAATGATCCGTTTTCTGTTTCATAGAAAGCTTCAACCTTCTTCCAATAGCGACAGCAAAAAAGGTAAAATCTTATGTAAGGTTTTTTTATATCTTTGAAATTAGACAAGATCTAGTAGAGCTGGGATAGCCTAACAAACTTTTAGGAATGATAGGGCCTTAATTATGCTATCCCCTATTTTCAGGTTTCTATCTCTAGTTTTCCATTTTTCTAATGCTTGGGAAAAATACCCTTTGTAGGGGGGGGGGGTGTTGAATATACCTCAAAACGGGGTATAGCATAAATTAGACACTGGACCATCCCCGGAAAGTTTTCACAAATTAGCCTATCAAATAAAAAACATCTCTTTATTGTAGAGCTTATTGAAAAAACAGTAAATTTCTTATTTAGCTGTTTTTCACTATTTTGGAAAGGGCTAAGATTAGGAAAATGAAACTCAGTAATGAATCCAGGGCCAAAAACCATACTCTGAGAAAATATTGCCAAGCTTTAATACCAACCAAGTCTTAGAAACTTGCCTAGCCTACTTGACAGGTCCTATTGAAATTTTGACAAAATGACCTTAATTTTGACCTTAATTGTCAGTTATCATTTTGTTTTTGTGGTTTCAGTTCTGAAAATGCATTCCCTGTTACATGATTAGAATTTTAAGCCACGTCAATGTTTTTTGTTTTTTTTTTATCTAGATTAGTAAATGTACGCATATTTGCAGATCTTAGAAACCTAATAAATTGGGATTAAGGATATTTGCGAAGTAGAACTGTTTTTTTTGTATTTCGTTTAAGCAGAAGAACTGTTAGCGGCAAACGTATTATAATTCATATTATTGACTTACCAATAAAGTGAATATACCACTCGATGCCTTTTTATCATGTTTTTTAAGAATAAAATAGTCGCTTCTATCGCACGGCACTAAGAAAACATAGGGTAAAGCTTTAGTTTCGTCACAATCTGTCGAAAACACGTATTACTGCATATAGCAACATTCTGATGGTCTCACATTGTTTCTTTGTCATTGTTAGAGAAGCTTGTCTATTTTCTAGCTTACTAAAATCCCCCTTCAACAAACTAAAAATGCTTAAAGTGGGCAGGGTTTTGAAGCTGAGGGAAATGTTGGGGTTGGGCAATATGAATGAATAATGACATAAAAACAATATGCAATCATCAGAATCTAGCTATATACAGTAATTAAAAAAAACTCACAAAAAACTGAAATATCCTCCTTCCGAACTTACAACACCACAAATTTTTCCCGTGACTAACAGCAAATTATGTATTCCTTCCCCCTAACTCCCCATTCTTTATGCTGAAGCCTGAATTTTCGGCCAAATTGCTTCAGAACCACTGCTCAAATAAGGGTAATTAAGGTGGGAAAAGGGTGATTTTCATAGTAACTGAAGATTGGAAAATCTTTTTAATGTGGGTTTCTTTTAACACATACAAGTTATGATTCAGATGGTTTAATAGGCAATGGAAAAATCAAACACTTGTAATTATCTGTTAAATCCGTTTGTTTCACTCATAAATGCTTTCAGTAAGGAGCTATAAAACTTTAGTGCAAAAACAGGGAACTGATAGAGAAGAGGGTCTTGTTTTTCATACACAGAGTAATTACCTTCAGTTAATGACTACTTGAAATTTACAGCAAAGAGTAGGAGATGGTAGGGAGAGGAGGCCCCTCATATACGGAGCAATGCTCTTAGCTTTCAATTCCCTTTTTAAATATCTAATGTGTCGTCACATGAATATGACAGAAGCTCCTCATATACGGAGCAATGCTCTTAGCTTTCACTTCCCCTTTTAAACATCTTATGTGTCCTCATATGAATATGAGGGAAGGCTAGGCCTCAACTGTTTTGGTTTTTATGGTAAAATTTAAATTGTCCCTGATAATACTCGTAAAATAAAATCACCCGAAAAAGATAAGCTCTTTTTATGGCACTTGGTATTAACCAAGTGACATATAGCAATCGCAAATTCTGTCGGTCTGTCGGTCTGTCTGTCGGTCCCGGTTTTGCTACTTTAGGCACTTCCAGGTAAGCTAGGACGATTAAATTTGGCAAGCGTATCAAGGACTAGACCAGATTAAATTAGAAATAGTCGTTTTCCCGATTTGACTATCTGGGGGGGGGAGTGAGGGGCCGGTTGATTCGGAAAAATAGAAAAAATGAGGTATTTTTAACTTACGAACGGGTGATCAGATCTCAGTGAAATTTGATATTTAGAAGGATATCGTGTCTCAGAGCTCTTATTTTAAACCCGACCGGATCTGGTGACATTGGGGGGAGTTGGGAGGGGGAAACCTAAAACTTGGAAAACACTTAGAGTGGAGGGATCGGGATGAAACTTGGTGGGAAAAATAAGCACAAGTCCTAGATACATGATTGAGATAACCGGAACGGATCCGCTCTCTTTGGGGTAGTTGGGGGGGGGGAATTTCTGAATAATTAGAAAAAATGAGGTATTTTTAACTTACGAACGGGTGATCGGATCTCAATGAAATTTGTTATTTAGAAGAATATCGTGTTTCAAAGCTCTTATTTTAAATCCTGACCGGATCTCATGACATTGGCGGAAGTTTGGGGTGGGGAACCTAAAGTCATGGAAAACGCTTAGATTGGAGGGATCGGGATGAAACTTGGTGGAATTAATAAGCAGAAGTCTTGCATACGTGATTTACATAATTGGAACGGATGTAACTTACGAAAGGGTGACCAGATCTTAATGAAATTTGATATTTAGAAGGATTTTGTGCTTTAAAGTTCTAATTTTAAATTCCGACCAGATCCTGTGACATTGGGGGGAGTTGGAGGGGGAAACCGGAATTCTTGGAAAAGGTGAAAATTGGGGTATTTTTATCTAACGTATAGATGATCGGATCTTAATAAAATTTGATTTTTAGAAGGAATCCATGTCTCAGAGCTCGTATTTCAAATCCCGACCAGATCTTTTGACATTGGGGGGAGTTGGAGGGGGGAATCTTGGAAAAACACTTGGAGGGGAGGAATCGGGATGAAGCTTGGTGAATAGAATAAACCAATGTCCTTGATACGTGATTGACAGAATCGTACTGGATTCGCTCTCTTTTGAGTTGGGTGGAGGGGTTCAGTGATTTGGCGAGTTTGGTGCCTCTGGACGTGCTAGGACGATGAAAATTGGTAGGCGTGTCAGGGAGCCGCACAATTTGAATTGATAAAGTCAATTTCCCAGATTTGACCATCTGGGGGGCTAAAGGGAAAGGAAAAATTAGAAAAAACTAGGTATTTATAACTTACGAGTGGGGATCGGATCTTAATGAATTTTGATATTTAGAAGGACATCGTGACTCAGAGCTATTATTTCAAATCCTGACCGGCATTAAGCCTCTTACTTTCCTTTTTAAATCAATCTATTGATTCATAGAATTTTGTTAGAGCTCATACCATATGATCTCTTGGCTCTTAGCTCTTCTCGCCTCGTCACAAGTGCCATATGAGCTCTTAGCTCTTTTGTGTAGGGGACTTTAAACAGACAAACTATTTTTCGGACAGTGATGTTTATATTTTAAGGGGAGAATTGGTTTTGGAAAAAATTCTACTCGTTCAACGTATTTGGCATTGCTCAAGAGAACTGAATGTGGGGAGTTTATATCTTATTTTTTGTAAATTGGCTATGGTTTTTTTGGTATTTTTTGTAACTATTTCCTTCAATCATCTTTATATGCTTATACTTTAATTGACATACTCTGCCCATTGCCTTTAGAAAAATGCTAGTTTCTAAGCTTCATCAAATAAAGGAAAAAAGCAAGTTTTCAGCTGAAAATAAAGAGCAACATTAAAACTTAGAACGAACAGATATTATAACGTATATGGAGGATTTCCCCCCTCCTCAACACTTTGCTCTTCACGCTACAGTTTTTCGGCACTTCAAAAAAAGTTACTTATTGCTCTAATTAACCAACCCTTGTGTTTCAGGAGTCGTTTTTAAAGAATCCGGAGCAAATTTAAACTTTTAGTGTAAAGAGCGAGTTGTTGAGGAGGGAGTAACCCGCCTCATAAACTTAATTTCTCATATACGTAATTTCTGTTTGTTTTAAACTTTAATGTTGCTTCTTACTTTCAGTTGAAAAAACTCGTTTTTTTTTTGTTTAACTTCTGACCATTTTTAAATAACGCCAGGATACCTGGCTCCACCTCCATGGAAGAATCCCCTCCACACGGAAATATCCTATGGTCAATTCTGGCGAAAATTTACCCCGACCAATTACCTTTAAAATCTCCACGCGTAAAATTGAATCAGTAAAGAGAAAGCAAGAAATATAAAGAAATTTCGTATAGGAATTTTGGCTAATTCACTCAGTGTAAAATTTTCCCTGAAAATTTCACCAACTGGAAACCTCCCTCTTTATGGAAAATTCTCCAGCAGAAAATTCGTCCACACCTCCTACCCGAAAAATATACGCATGCTTCCCAATGAAAAAAAAAATATAAAACAATGGACACGTTTTATAAATTAAAAGCCTTTCTGGGGCTTTGGGGATCATTTTATGTCCTAAGACATAATTATTGGACTTTTCAATTATGCTGAAAAAAAGCTATCTCAAAATTTTTATCAGACGATTTTGGGGGGAAATGGTGTCTAGTTGTCCTACATTTTTTTGGTCTTTTAAAAAGGACAATAGAACTAGAATTAACCAAATCACGACATTTTAGGCCCACGGAGTCGATACGATCAACCCTGAAAAAACAACAACAAATAAACACCCATCCGTGATCTTTTTGGAGCTGGACAAGAAGGCATGGGTGAACCTGGGCAAGTAGATATGGCCAGACCTGTACAAAGAGGTATGACCAGACCAAGAGAAGGAGGTATGAGTGGGCCTAGTTGCACTAGAGACTCTGTTATTGACAATAGCTCTAGTGGACCTGGTGGAATTGTTTTAAGTGTTGCTTCTTGTCATGGAATGTCCAGTAGTTTTGGAGGAATGTATCTACCATTGGGTGATGGAGAATATGGAATAAGGGGTTCTGCTCCAGGAATAATAATTCCAATGATGACGCCCCCAACTGGTGCACCTCAGGGCCATTTTGTAAGTACAATTTCTGACACTTTTGACACTAGTATTGTATCATAAACACAGTTAAAAGCTAATTTATTTTTCTGAATTTAAAATCTAAAAGGAAAAATAACTTTCAGCGCAAAACCCCAAGTGTTAAGAAAAATAATTAGGGAATTTTATATATCCACTGGAAAATTGTTAGGAAAATCTATGCCTACAAATTTACTTACGCCTCACTTCGCTCTTTGCTATCGGTAGCACGAGTCTTTGATTCTCTCCCCCCCCCTCGGACGGTGCTCGAGCTTTCGTCATTTGCAACTTAGTATTATAAACTAGTATTTCCAGATATTAGGATTCTTCTTCTTTAAGTATAAATCTTTCTTTTGAATTTATTCAAAACTTGAGTGCGTCTCAAAAATAAAGCATCCAATAATACATTCGAGGATGCCTTATCTGACTTATAGGCTTAACACTAAACTATTCTAAGGGCTTGCTAGCTGATATAACATAGAGTTGAATTAATGCATGTTTTGATCTTAGCTCTCCACACATAAATAATCAATAGGAAATTTGCACTTTATTTTTTTTTTGGTAAAATTCTAGTAAATTGACTTCTTTGTATCTCAGAAAGGGTATAGGTTAGGAAAATGAAACTTTCAGGGATGGGTCTACAGGCTAAAGTATGTCGCGGGAAGGTATTTTGAAGTACTTACCTCCACTCGTTCTCCCTCTAGAGGGCACTGACCTTTGATGACCTTTAAAAATATGTGTGCTATAAAAGTATAACCTTGCAAAATAGATCTTCTGCTTAATTGAAATACAAAAAAATTGTTTTCAGCTTCATAACTTTGCTGAATCTCATTTTGTAAGGTTTTAAAGATATGCAAATACATTTCCTAAATTTTGAAGAAGAAAAAATATTGATATGGCTGAAAATTCTACTTAAATAACAGGAATTACATTTTCAAAACTTAATGCAGACAAAAAGCAACTAGTAACTGAAAAATAAGGTTAAGTGTTGTTTTGTCAAAATTTCAATAGGTATAGACATGTTATGTAGGCAAATTTCTCTGATACACTTAATCTGATGGTGTGATTTTCGTAAAGACTGTATGACTTTTCAGGGGAACTTTCCCCTATTTTTGAAAATGAGGCAAATTTTCTCAGGCTCTTAACGTTTGATGGGTAAGACTAATCTTGATGAAACTTATATATTTAAAATCAGCATTAAAATGCAATTCTTTTAATGTAACTATTGGTATGAAAATTCAATTTTTTAGAGTTCTGGCTACTATTGAAACGGGTCGCTGCTTACTACAGTTTGGTACCACGAACTGTTTGAAAACTTGTTTTTTTATTTAGCTTCTGTTCGTTATTTAAATAATGCCGGGATATTACACGTATGTTTCTAGTCGTTCTTTGATTTCTTGTTGTTGTTGATTTGGTTCTAAAATAAACGTTTGCTTGTCTTTATCTTTATAATTTTTATTAGGATTAAATTAAAAAAACAAGTCTTTTTTAACTGAAAGTAAGGAGCGACATTAAAACTTAAAATGATCAGAAATTACTCCGTATATGAAAGGGGCTATTCCCTCCTCAACGCCCCACTCTTTACGGTAAAGTTTGACTTTCTCTCAATTCTACTTTATAAAACAGTAAATAACTATAGCGTAAAGAGTGTTGAGAAGGGAACAGCCCCTTTCAAGCACAGAGTGATTTCTAATCGTTTTAAGTTTTGATGTCGCTCCTTACTTACAGTTAAACAAAAACGTTGTTTTTTATTTAATTTCTGAACATTTTTCAATTAATGCATTTGATTTTGGCTCTCCGCAGATGAATAATTAAAAAGAAATTTGCATATTAATTAATTTTTTGCTAGATAGCCTTCTTTTAGTTTTGATCAGACGATTTTTGGAAAAAGGGGTGGGGGAGGAGGCCTAGTTGCCCTCCAATTTTTCGGATACTTAAAAAGATAATTATAATTTCTAATTTTAACGTTCTTATTAGAAAGAAAATTTACGTAACTTACGAATTAACTTACATAATGAACTTCTATATTTGTATATTCTCATTATTTATATGAGGGGGTTTGCCCCCTCATTGATACTCGTTGATACCTCGTCTTTATACTAAAGCTTTAATTCTTCCCAATTCTTTAAGAATAACCCTTGAATCTCAAAGGCTGTAGAATAAATAGTTGAAATTACTAAAATACTTCAGTGTAAAGATTGAGATATTTTGTAGATGCACCCCCCCCCACATGCGTAATAATCCATGTTCGTATAAGTTTTAATGCTCGTCCCTACTTTCAGTTGAAAAAACTTTTCCACTTTTTTTTCATTGCTTTTTAAAAAAATAATGCTAGAAAGTCTTGCGCCCCCTTCATGGAATTTCTTTTCTCCCATGACAAATTCCTCCAAGGGAAGATCTTCCCACGTAGCACCCTCCCATCATCCCCCCCTCCAACCAAAAAATCCCCCTGAAAATGTCTGTACACTTCCCAATAACCATTACTGTATGTAAACACTGGTCAAAGTTTGTAACTTGCAGCCCCTCCCCCGGGGACTCTGGGGAAAAAGTCAGCCCCAAAGACATAGTTATTATGGTTTTCGACTATGTTGAACAAAATAGCTATCTCAAAATTTTGACCCGTTGACTTTGGGAATAATTGAGGGTGGGAGGGGGCCTAGGTGCCCTTTAATTTTTGGTCACTTAAAAAGCGCACTAAAATTTCCATTTTTCGTTAGAATGAGCCTTTTCGCCACATTCTAGGACTACTTGGTCGATACGATCATCCCTGGGGAAAAAAAACAAACAAAAAAATAAGCACACACCCGTGATCAGTCTTCTGGGTGTTTTCCCTTATTTTCCAAATTCAGGAAAAAATTTTCAGGCTCGTAACTTTTTATTCGTAATGTTAAATTCGGTGAAACTTATATATTTCAAATCAAACAGTTCGGGGTAACAAACTGTAGTAAGGAGCGACCCGGCTCAATAGTAAGCAAAACTCTAAAAAATGGAATTTTGATACCAAAAGCTACATCAAAAGAATCACATTTTAATACTGATTTTAAATATATAAGTTTCATCAAGTTTAATCTTACCCATAAAAGTTACGAGCCTGAGAAAATTTGCCTTATTTTAGAAAATAGGAGGAAACAACCCCTAGAAGTCATAGAATCTTAACGAAAATCACACCATCATATTCAGCGTATCAGTGAACCCTGTTGAAGAAGTTTCTAGCTCCTATCTTACAAAATGCGAAATTTTGTATTTTTTGTCAGAAGGCAGATAACGGATGCGTTTTTTTTTTTTTTTTTTTTTTTTTTTTTTTTTTTTTTTTTTTTTTTTTTTTTTTTCAGGGTTGATCGTATCGACCCTGTGGTCCGAAAATCTTGCGAGAGGGCTCATTCTAACGGAAATGAAAAGTTCTAGTGCTCTTTTTAAGTGACCAAAAAAATTGATGGGCACCTAGGCCCCCTCCCACGCTAATTATTTTCCTAATGTCACCGGATCAGCCATCACCAGATAGCCATTTTATTCAGCGTAGTCAAAAAAACCTAGTAGCTATGTTTTGGGGGCGACTTACTCCACCACAGTCCCCATGGGAGGGGCCAAAAGTTACAAACTTTGACCAGTGCTTACATATAGTAATGATTATTTGGAATCAAATTGCATTGCTCACCTCTCACTTAAACACTCTAAAGAATAAGCAGAAGCTGAATGATCAAACGCTCAAAACTACAATGGCAGAAGTTGTCAGTCAAGCACTGTCTACTGAAGTTGGTCCATTGGTTGAGGCCTCTGTTAAAAAACTTACCCCTAGTCATGAACCTGCTACTTTTGATGCCAACAGTATAGAAATAAACAAACAAGAGGTATACTCTAGCCTGAAAATGGATTTTGATGTGCTTGCTGAAAAATCACTCAAACAATATGATCTGAGGATGACAAAGCTTGAATCCTCCTTGAAATTGCTTGACTCAGGTTTGTCAAAGCTGCAAAATTCTCTGAAAACAATTCAATCCAATGTTGATCGTCTGAGTGATCAGTTTGACCAAATGAAACTCTCAAATCAGCTGGTCCTATTTGGTTTAAAAGAAGACCCTTATCCAGAAGCTTCTGAAAGCAGATTCCTTGGATTTTGCAGTAATAGATTTCCTGGTATTCCTGTGACCCAGAATGATATAGTTTCTGCTAGAAGGATTGGTAAACAAGGCTCAGGTTTGAAACCTCGTCCACTTGTTGTGGAATTTTGCAGTTCTAGAATGCAGCAGCTCATTCTTAGAGAAAAGAAATGTTTGCAAGGTAGTGGTGTCTTTATTTCTGAGTCACTCACAAAGTCTAGACTTCAGCTACTTAATTATACTAAATCAAAGCTTGGGAAGAGGTCTACATGGTCTAGTGGAGGAGAAATACTCACAAAGCTGTCTGGTGGTAAAGTGATTACTGTCAAAGAGGCATCTCAAGTTGATACTCTCTATCAGTTAATTACAGCTCATCCAAGTCCATCCAAGCCCCTCCCAGGACTGAAATAAATCATTTCTCTTTTTTCAGCTCTTTTTTGTAAATTTATTTATGATTTAATAGTTTTTCTTATGTTTGCATAATGTTGTTTGTTATTTTTATTCCCTTTGAACCTAGTAGTTTATTATTGTCTTTGTTAAGACAATATATGGGTGATTTCTCCTTTCTTTTGAATTAATCTATTCTTAATTCAGTTATATTTGATCAACCAAGTAGTGCTGGTAGACAAGAGGCACACACTTTTGACCCTCTCTTTGAATCTATGGTTAGTTCTAGCTGCAATTATCACACCACCATTGATTATTGTGATAACATTTTGCCCTCACTCTCTTCAAATAGTTGCTTTAATGTATTTTGTTTGAATGTGCGTGGAATAAGAGATAAGTGGGACAGTCTTAAATCGTATATGTGGTCTAATAATTCTTGCCCTTTTGATGTCATAGGCTTGACAGAAACATGGTTATCTGATAGTGATAATTTTACAGCTTATGATATGGATGGTTATATGGCTATTCATGTCCCTAGAATGGTAACAAAGTGTTCTGGGGGTATTTCTTTGTTTATAAAATCTAATATTGAATTTTGTAGAAGATCTGACCTTGAATCCTTGTTTACATCAGTGGTGTCTAATAGTAGGACAGTTTATTCTCTTGTCATTGATCTGAAAAGCCAGTTTGCATGTGATACTGTTTGTTTGTTTTATAAGCCCCCTCCTTTTCCAACACATCTGTTCTGTGATTTGCTTGATCAGCTTTCCGGTGTGGGGACTTTCTCTAAAAAACGAATTTGTGTTTTGGGAGACTTTATTTGCAATATATTAAATGTTGGATCAAATGATGAATGTGACCATCTTTTTGATGTATTTTCTTCTTCAGGGCTACTTCCTTCAATTTTTTTTTCCTTCTCGCGTTGACCCTTCAAGAAATTCTGCCACTTTAATAGAGAATATTTTCACTTCTCATTCTCCTAATTTGAAGTTCTCTTCTGGTCTTGTTTTCACTGATCTTTCTGATCACTTTCCTATTTATCTATCACTATCTGTGCCTAAAACTGAGATTACTGTGGGTGAGAAAGGTAAGTCTTCTTTCAGAACTTTTACAGATAAGGAAATTTCTAATTTAATACATGGTCTTCAGAGTAATGATTGGTCTAGTGTTCTTGAAGCTAATGATGCTGATTGTGCAACTAGATTATTTTTGTGTCGTATGGGAACTCTGTTGGATAAGCATTTTCCTCTTAGAAATATGCCAAGGAATTTTACACCCAAATGCCCATGGATGTCTAGAGGTCTGATCAATGCAACCCATATGAAGGCGTCTTTGTTCAAGGCTGCATGTAAAAGTAAGACACAGGATGATCTTTTAAAGTATAAACATTACAAAAATGTGCTCACTTCTTCAGTTCGTGTAGCAAAAAAGCTGTATTTTTCGCGTCGAATTAATGAGTGCAAGGGGAATTTGCGTCAGGTTTGGACTGTAATTAATGAAGCTCTCTCTCGCAAGAAACACAAACATTCCTCTCCATGTTTTTATAGAAATGCTGATGGTTCTGTTGTAGACAAAAAATCCTCAGCGAGTGCCTTCAATTCGTATTTCACCACACTTCCTTCAGTTCTAATTCCACCCCCGAGTAGAGTAAGTTGTTTTCCCTTGGCAGAGAAGTCTTTTTTCCTTTCCCCATGTAGTACTACTGAGATTTCTAGTATTATTTCCCAACTTCCCAGCAGTCGTTCAGTTGATAGTTTTGGTTTGAGTAATAATGTCCTTAAAAAAATTAGTCAGTTTGTTTCTCATCCGATTTCACACATAACTAACCTCTCTCTTTCTTCTGGTATTTTCCCTCATTCATTTAAAGTTGCTACTGTTCTACCTTTGCACAAAAAAGGTGATTCGTCTCTAATTTCAAACTACAGACCTATTTCTCTTCTTCCCGTCATCTCAAAGGTTGTTGAAAAAGTAGTGTATCGTCGACTCTCTTCATTTGTATTTAGTACTAATTCGACTGATGGAAATTCTCTCATCACTAACTATCAGTATGGTTTTCGTCCCTCATTCTCTACCTTACATGCACTTACTGATGCTACAGAGTTTGTGCGTGTTAATCTGGACAAGGGCTTGTGTGTTTTGGGTCTATTTCTTGACTTTTCAAAAGCCTTTGATATGGTTGACCACAATGTTCTTCTGTCTAAACTATCCTTATTTGGTGTGCATGGAGTCCCACTAGATTGGTTTAGGTCCTACCTCTCAGATAGATCTCAGTATGTTTTGGTTAACCGTACTTCTTCCACTACTTTGCCTGTATTGAAAGGTGTTCCACAAGGCTCTGTGCTTGGACCACTTTTTTTTCTAATCTACATTAATGATCTTGTTGATGGTCTTCATCCCCATATTCACCCTGTTCTTTTTGCTGATGACAGTAATTTTTTCATTGCTGCGATGGACCTGCCATCTGCCACTTCTATAGCTCAAGGTCTTCTTGATAAAGTAAAGGATTGGTCCTGGTCAAATGGTATGGCTCTTAACAGCCGAAAGAGTGCCATTGTCAACTTTAGGACCCCTTACCGCATGAGAGACGTACGGGAGCCAATCACCCTGACTTTTGGGAATGATATTATACCACAAGCTACTATGGTGAAACTTCTTGGTGTGTATTTTGACTGTTTTCTTTCTTTTAAACCGCATATAACTCACACCCGTTCCTTAATACTCCGCCAGTCTTCATTGTTGCACCGGATTAATTCATTTCTTCCTCCTGATATTATGGTTTCTCTTTATCATGCTTTTATTCATCCTTACCTTTCCTATTGCTGCTCTGTCTGGGGCAATACTAATAAATCTCTTCTCTGCTCACTTCAAAGAGCCCAAAATAGGGCAGTGAAGGCTACTTTTCTTCTCCCTCGGCTTTACCCTTCCTCTGATCTTTATAATGATACTGGAATAGCTCCGCTGGATCATATTATAGGTAAAAATACTCTTTATTTAGCGCATTCTGCTTTTCTAGGTACTCTTCCACCGACCCTGCAGCAGTTTTTCTCAAGGACAGGCTCAGGTAGGTACTTTTCTTCTTTGTGTAATTCTTCTCGACGATTTATTTTACCAAAATGATCCTCTACAGCAGCTCAGACGTCTCCTGTATATCAGTCAATTCTATTATGGAACTCCATCCCTTTGGATGTCCCTCTTTTTCTTTCCGCAGAGGCATTATTTCGTCGGGTCTTTCCAGTTAAATAATTTTTGTCTCTCTTTTAATTCTATCCCAATTTGTATGTCACTTCTCTTCTTTTAAAATCTTGTCTTGTTCCAGTGTTTTTTTTTTTTTTTTTTTTTTTTTTTTTTTTTTTTTTTTTTTTTTTTTGTATATATTTTATAAGTGTTTTTTTTGTTCTCTGTGGCCCATTACAAGCATAGCTTCTTGGGCCTATTAATTGATTTACTTTTGTAATAGTTTTCTTTAGTATTAATAAATTGATTGATTGATTGAAGAGTACAGACGTTTTTAGGGGGATTTTTAGGTTGAGGGGGGGGGGGGCTTGAGAAGAGGGGGATATATTGGGGGAACTTTAATTGGAGGAATTTGTCATGAGGGAAGAAAAGTTTCATGAAGGGAAATCAGGATTTTCTAGCATTATTTAAAAAAAACAATGAAAAAATAAATTTGAAAAAAGTTTTTTCAACTTAAAGTAAGGAGAAGCATTAAAACTTAAAACGAACAGAAATTATTACGTCTATGATGGGCTCACCTCCTCCTAATACCTCGCTCTTTACGCTAGAGCATTTTTAGTAATTTCAACTATTTTTTCT
Organism: Artemia franciscana; assembly: GCF_032884065.1. Lineage (NCBI taxonomy): Eukaryota > Metazoa > Arthropoda > Branchiopoda > Anostraca > Artemiidae > Artemia > Artemia franciscana. The sequence continues at coordinate 43,900,043 of NC_088879.1, read as the reverse complement.
ACGGCTTTTGTGATTCAGGTGTCATTCTTAAGAAATTGGGACAAGATTTAAGCTATAGTGTAAAGAGCGAGGTACTGACGAGGGGGTGAATCCCTTCATATACGTAATAAAACCATGAGAATACAGAAGTTTGTTACGTAAGCTAATTTGTAAGTTACGTATATCTTTTACTAATTAACATTCGTAAAAAATTTAAAGTTCTAGTTGCCTTTTTAAGTAACCAAAAAATCGGAAGGCAGCTAAGCCTCCTTCCCTGCTCCTTTTTTCTCAAAATCATTTGATCAAAACTACGAGAAAGCCAATTAGCCAATAAAATACATATGCAAATTTTGTTTTAATTATACATCTGCGGAGAGCCAAAATCAAAACAGGCATTGATTCAAAAACGTTCAGAAATTAAAAAAAAAAACAAGTTTTTTTTTAACGGGAAGTAAGGAGCGACATTAAAACTTAAAGCGAACAGAAATTACTTCGTATATGAAAGGGCTGCTTCCTCATCAACGCCCCGCTCTTTACGCTAAAGTTTTTTTTTCTGTTTTAAAAAGTAGAATTAAGAGAAAGAGTCAAACTTTAGCGTAAAGAGCGAGGTGTTGATGAGGAAGCAGATCTTTGGTGCGATAGGTATTTTTTTATTTAATTTCTTAACGTTTCGATTAAATAATGCAAGTTTCGATTTTGACTCCACACATGAATGATTAAAACGAAATTTACATATCAATTTCTTATTTTTGGCTAAATGGCTTTCTCATAGATTTGATCGGTCGATTTTGAGAAAAAAAGGAGTGGGAGAGAAGGCCTAGTTACCCTCCAATCTTTTGGTTACTTAAAAAGGTAACTAGACCTTACTTTTTTATGAAAGTTTTTATTAGTAAAAATATACTTAACTTACAAATTAACTTACATAACGAACTTGTATATTCGTATGTATTTACTACGTATATGAAGGGGTTCACCCCATTTTCAATACCTCGCTCTTTACACAAAAGCTTAAATTTTCTCCCAATCCCTGAATCATAAAAGCCGTAAAATCAATATTTGAAATTACTAAAAATACTTTAGCGTAAAGAGCAAGGTATTAGGAGGAGGTAAACCCCTAATATGCGTAATAATTTCTATTCGTTTTAAGTTTTAATGCTGATCCTTACTTTCAGTTGAAAAAGCTTTTTCATATTTATTTTTCCTATTTTTAAAAGAAATGTTAAAAAATCCTGTGCCCCCTCCATGGAAATTCTCTTCTCCAAAGACATTCCTCCATGGAGTCCCCCACATAACCCCCTTCCCCTAACCAAAAAAAAAATCTCCCTGAAAACGTATGTACACTTCTCAATAACCATTACTATATGTAAACACTGGTCAAAGTTTGTAACTTGCAGCGCCTCCCACAGGGACTGTCGGGGAGTAAGTCGTCCCCAAAGACAAGAGTTATTAGGTTTTTCGACTATGCTGAATAAAATGGGTATCTCAGAATTTTGATCCGGTGACTTTTGGAAAAAAATGATTGAAGGATTTGTTGGTCACTTAAAAAGGGCCATACAACTTTCAATTTCCCTCAGAACGAGCCCTCTCGCGGCATTCTAGGAGCACTGGGTCGATATGATTACCCCTGGAAAAAAAATAATCAAATAAACACCCATCCGTGATCTGTCTTGGGGCAAAAAATACAGAATTCCACATTTTTTGTAGATAGAAGCTTGAAACTTCTACAATAGGGTTCTCTGATACGCTGAATCTGATGTTGTGATTTTCATTAAGATTCTATTACTTTTAAGTGGGTTTCCCCTAGTTTCTAAAATATCACTAATTTTATCAGGCTCTTAACTCTTGATGGGTAAAACTAAACTTGATGAAACTTATATATTTAAAATTAGCATTAAAATGTAATTCTTTTGATGTAACTATTGGTATTAAAATTCCGTTTTTAGAGTTTTGGTTACTATTGAGTCGGGTCGCTCCTTACTCGGGTCTGCAGTTCCTTACCACGAACTGTTTGAAATCGAAAGTAAATTATAAAGTGCCAAAACAAATTAGATATAGCGTTGTTTTAGACTATGCCGTGTACATTATGCACAAACGCTTAAATGCATTGTTTAAACTCATTCAATTGCTGGTGGTCGACCTAAAATAAATAACATAGAAAATATTAATAATAAAGAGGAAAGTTCCCACCCACCTTTAACCGATTTCTTCTTTCATAGATACGCGCACTTTAGTCTAGTGTTGATTTTTGCTACACAAAGACAGATTTTACCCAATACGGAGTATATTACTAATATTTGTTATTTTTACGGATGGAAAACAAGCATAACGTTGAGCTCAGACCCACAACACTGAGATTAAAAGTATAATGATGTGGCAGCAAGGTATCTAGACTTATTTCGTTGCTTCTACGCCTTTGTTGTGTCTCTCAAACAGCTCCTAGTAACGAACTGTAAGTAAGGAGCGACTCGGTCCAATAGTAATCAAGACATCAGCAAGTTGCTAAGGCCAACAGAGCCTTGGGACTAATTAAATGAAATTATATAATTATATAATGCTTGTGTAAGACCACATTTGGAGTTTGGCTGCCCCGTAACGAATTCTCAATATAAGGGAGACTTGTCAGCCCTAGTGAGCGTACAGAGAAGAGGAACTAAGCTTTGTGCCCCACACCAACAGCTTCCCTACCCTGAACGTCTACTTCGCCTGAAGATACCCACATTGGTTTACCGGCGGCACAGAGGAGATGCCATTTTTGTCAAGAAAATGCACCAAAATAACATGTCTAACTCCATTTTTACTGCCTCCCTTGCCACTATGACACGAGACCACTCAATGAAGCTGCAACAGGAGCCCTCCAGTCGCAGAGAGAGGACGAACATTTTCTCAGTACGTGCTGTCTCAACTTGGAAAAGTCTTTCCAATGAGACTGTCCCTGGTGAACAGCATTGCCAACGCTTTGGAAGAAAAAGTACCACAAAACACCAAAAAATTGTACCACTGATCAAAAAATTGTACCATGTTTTTCACATGTTCTGCAACACACACTTTTCTTGTGCTATGTGGAACATGTGGATGATTGGAAAAGTACATTACAATAAAGAGAACATATTAACTCCATTGCTTCAGTTTTTGTGTAAGCAATTAGTTACATTGTAAAACTGGACCTAAATAGTCATATCTAATTGGTGGTTTGAGTTTTTGACCTAAACTAACTAACTCCACCTGACCTAACCTAACTATAAATAATTTTGGTGCTGATAAAATGTGGTATATCATTTTGTTTAACATGACCAAAAACACATATTTTAATTGAAAATTTTAGTTGAAAAAAGAAATAATATAGTATAGTATTTATTTATCCAACTTTATTGTGGATAATCAGTGCTTGTGGATTATATAACATTAAGAAATGGATATATAATGAAACAGTAATCCCCAGATTAAATCCCCAAACAGCACAGCTTCATCTTCTTCATCAACGACTGAAAAGTACTACGTGTATGCCTAGACGACCACTGGGAGTGTCCAATTCGGTATGGGTTTTCTCATGATAAGCGTATGTTAAGCTCTTACCACGATAGTGTAAAGTAAAAGTGATGTTACAGAAATATCTTTGTCGCAGAATCGCGTTACAGCTGCAGTGAAAATTAATTTTTAAAAAGTTTTTCCGAGGGAAGCAAAAAGCGAAGATGAAACTTAAAACGGACAAAGATTATTAGTACACAGCTTATCAAACAGTTCGTGATATCGAACGGTAGTAAGGAGCGACCCGGCTCAATAGTAACCGAACCTCTAAAAAATTGAATTTTGATACCAATAGTTACATCAAAAGAATTGCATTCTTACGCTGATTCTCAATATATAAGTTTCATCAAGTTTAGTTCTACTCATTAAAAGCTCCGAACCTGAGAAAATTTGCCTTATTATAGAAAAAAGGGAAAACATCCCCTAAAAATCAAAGAATCTTAACGAAAATCCCACCATCAGATTCAGTGTATCGGAGAACCCCTACGTAGAAGTTTCAACGTCCTATCTACAAAAATATGGAATTTGTATTTTTTTTTCCCAGAAGACAGATCACGGATGCGTGTTTATTTTTTTTTCAGGCGTGATCGTATCGACCCAATGGTCCTAGAATATCGCAAGAGGGTTCATTCTAACGAAAATTAAAAGTTCAAGTGTCCTTTTTAAGTGACAAAAAATTTGAGTGCAAATCCCAAATCTTCATTTCAAAATCCATGTTCAGAAACTATCTTCTATCACTATGCGTAGCAAACTAAATTGAGTTTTGTCTTTGTGGCTATGAAACCAGATTTTTCAGCAAAATTCTTGAGTGTGTTCTGTATTGAATCAATTGAATAACGAACAAGTACCAAATATTTAATTAAAATGTACCTGCATCGTAACTTGTTTCACGAAAGAGCCTAACTTCACTTATTGAGTGTTTTCTGAATAATACACAAGTACCAAAATTATTTTGTCCCCCCTCCCCAAAAAAGAAGGCGTTGATACGGCCCTGATCCTGAAACAGCCTAAAATTCATGAATTTTCAAAAGTCCTCCTTAGGTCCATAAATCCTGAAAATCCAGGATAAATCCTCAAAATTGGAAGTGCTGGGAGTGGCTCGGTAGATTAACTCACTAACAAAATGCTGTTTGAGACAGGATTGTCAGTTGGTCACTCGAAAATGTCTGGTTTATTTTCGTCCAGGCGTGAGAACTGTGTGTTTCCCACGGTTTTAATTCTTTGCTTCAAGGATTCGCACTTTATATCGATGGACAAGATTATGATTCACTACGATCGTGCAAGAGTATAACATAAGTAAAGATGAAATTGTTCTTGACTTCGACTCAGTAGCTTGATATAATACATGCAAAACAGAAAGCAAGAGAAAAATGATCTTACCTTGGGAAAGTAGAACTAAACTGAAAGCCAAAAATCATAAATACAAACAACAAATAGAAACAAATGAACAACAGGGCTTTTTCCTAAGACAGTGGAACGTTCACTCTAAATGACTATTTCGACCCTATATTCAAGGGCTGTAGTATGCAAAACAAATGAAAATATTAAAGAAACTCACATTAAAATAGGATCATTAATACTAAAATCTTTTAAAACAGTCGAGGCATCCTTACCTCAGGGAAGTTCAACAGTGGTGCAATTTTTTCAAAATCCTGGGGGGGGGGGGGCAAAGTTGGAATCAATTTTCCTGGATCAATTAAAAATGATGAAATGAGCCATATAGTACCATATAGGCAAAACTATACTAGATAAAACTCGACCTGCTTCTCTTTATACTTGAATTATGCAGGCCTATCTTAGTTTTGACAAGATTTCTTTTTAGAAACTAAATTTTAGCTCGGGGGAGTTGAGATATGGGGGTAGCAAACTGAGGCCTGAAGGGGGCATGCCCCCTTCCTCGGAGCAAATAACGCCCCTTAAGTTCAACCAGGACTCATTGATTGAATTTCCTGGCTGAACTTTCCTGGTTGAACTCTCCTGAAGTAAGGATGCTAGGACTGTTCTAAGAAGATTTTAGTTTTAATGGTCGTTTGTTAATGTAAGTTTCTTTTATATTTTCATTTTATTTTGGCGAGCATGACCCTTGGATATAGTTCTTTGTGGTAGTCTTCATAATTTTGTTACTAAAGTATTGTATTTTCATTATATTTTGTTTTATTTCAGTAGCATCCACCAAACTTCACTTCTCGAGTGTATATCATATAATAGACAGATACCCTTTTGTGACCTATTAATACAGCGTTACAGCTAAGAATTTTTGATCCTATGAAACCTTTTTTACGACGGTCCACTTGTATAGCAGGGTCAGGAGAGGGATCAGTTGGGATAATATCCTTCTTGTTCTTTTTCTTAAGTGGCATTCGATATCAGTTTGTATTTGGCAGGTAAAATACAAGAATAAAATGAAGAATAATCATTCTTTTCGCAGAGAAAGCTAATCTTTCTTTTCGCTGAAATTTTTATCACCTGGCCAATATTAATTGGGAGTGCTGCTTTCTCGTACGAAAACCCATTTAAAATTACGGGTTTCCTTTTTTCCATTTTTGTTCGACATGCTATCGTTTGCATCTTAAAAGAAATGACTGGAGGAATAATATGAAAGAAAATCTGGTCAGAAGTAAGTCAGAAGAGGATAAATAAAATACAAATATAAATAAACCTGTCGGTAAATTTGGATCCTACCATTAAATTACAAAAAAAACAAGTTTTTTTTTAACTGAAAGTAAGGAGTAACATTAAAACTCAAAACGAACAGAAATTCCTCCTTATATGAAAGGGGCTGTTACCTCCTCAACGCCCACTCTTTACACTAAAGTTTGACTCTTTCTCTCAACTCTACGTAAAGAGTGGTGCGTTGAGGAGGGAACAGCCCCTTTCATATACGGAGTAATTTCTGTTCGTTTTAAGTTTTAATGTCGCTCCTTAATTTCAGTTAAAACAATTTGTTTTTTTATTTATTTTCTGAACGTTTTTGAATTAATGCATGGTTTGATTTTGGCTCTCCGTACATGAAGCTGGGGAGATTAAAACTAGAAAGAACAGACATTACTGTCAATGAGTAAAAGACACTCAAAAGGGACGGAGGATGAATAACCCCATGAAGCTTAAAGATAAGAAGCTTAAAGATAATCTTAAAGATACAAAAATTTAAATGAATAATCAAGTCAGTCTTAATTCAAACAGAAATAACAGCAAACAGAAGTAGGCCTAATACCCCCTTAATTTTCTAAGGGCAAGACTGGCATTTGCACTTTGCTGAAGATGATTTGTGTTTTGCCCAGTGAGGTCATAAAAACAAATAGACCTATCACAAGACTAAAAACACAAAATCACCTTAAAAATCAAGACTACTGGAAAGAACTTATGAAAATAAATTTCAAGTCGGTCTCCAAAACTGCTCCTGCGGTAGTGCAGATAAGCTATTTTGATAACCTGGGCACACATGGTCTCCTTGGTAGTGCTGGAAATAGATCCTAGGCCAACAAAGAACAATGCCAAATATTGTTAATAGCCTACAGACTAAAATCTACAGTCACTCTACCTCTGTCTCATCTCTAAAGTAAAGGTTCAAGATCCTCTAGTCCCCTCCCCCGTACTTCCAGGAAAATACAACTTGATCCCCTAAGCAGTTGCCAGGATATTGTAGATTCGCTGTTTTGATCGCCTGGCAACACATTCGTGTCTTTTTATTTACGTAGCTGCTTGATCATGATTAGATTACATGTCAGATAGGGGCTTATTGTGCGAAAACCTTTAGGTTGATCAGATACATAACACTTTTAGTCACCCTTGACCCAAAATTTTGAAGTCTCCTTGCCTCTTACTCCACACTACCTGAAAGTTTTAACTTTATTCCCGAAGATATTCCTGAGATATTGCGAATATGTAACTTTGATAGCATGAATACGCATAATTCTTTAGATTTGTCTTCGCCCCTCCCCCAAACAAAAATTTGAAGTCTATTTGATCTCCTCAACACCCCATGGAATTTTTCAATTCGATCTCCCTAGTTGTTTTTGAGATATTGCAGATACCCCTTTTTGGACCTGCGTGCCTATAATATCTTTCAAATTATGTCGCTTCTTCTCCATGAATTGATTTTAGCCCTAAAGGGGCTTAAAGTCTCAACTTTTAGGCAGATTTGATTGAAACAAAATATGTTTATCACTTCTCTGTCTCCTCCTGCAAGTTTAAGTTCAAGTTTGAAGTGCCACTTTTATTAAAAAAATGCTTTGGTGAATTGGAGACAAAAATATTTCAGCCCCTTTCTCTACCCCCAGCACAAAATTTGAAGTTCCCTGGGCCGCTTCATCCCCGAAGCCGTTCCTGGTCCATTGCGGATTTTCTATGTCCATGACCTATATACGTGTAGTATTTTCCATTTTAGGTCTACCTCAGCCCTCTCTCCTAAGTTTAAATTTGATGTCCACTTTATATCTTCCATCTCCTCATTCATGAATATTGCAAAGAATATGAGAATTCGGATGTACCTAGCGTCTTTTTATTTACTCTGGTACAAGTGTCCTCTAGAGTATGCTGTTGGGAAACTTGAGGGAATTCGACATAGCAAATGATGCTTAAGAGCTCCTAGCTGATCGGACAAGACCAGATAGGGCCGCCTTTTTTTAATAAAGCATAAAGAAGAAATTGAATTTCTCAGCTATCAGTGAATATCGGGTATTTTACATAATTGAGGGTAATGGCCCCTGGGGCTCTGGGAATGATGTTGAGCCCAGAGCCATGCGTACCAAAGTCTTTGACATTTCTTACCAAAATGACTATTTCAACATTTTGATTTGATTTTATGGGGGTTACGGTGGGCCGTGTGGTAGCAAAGGGCACGGGAGAGAAGCTAGTTGCCCTCGATTCACTCTTGGCCCTTAAAATAGAATCTATAGCTTTAATTTCCAATGGAATGAGCCCGACTGCAAGTTTCTACGACCAGCTTGATCATTACGAAGGGGCCGGGGAAAATCCTTTTCTTCCCTTTTCTGGGCCTTTATTCTATTGCATTTTAGGGGGAATAATTTTTTTCTGTTTTTCTTTCTGCTTATGTTCCCCATAGCCTACGGACTTAAAGATGTAATTTTGGAGCCGATTTTTAGTAATTTCAACTATTTATTCTACGGCCTTTGTGATTCAGAGGTCATTCTTAAGGAACTGGGACAAAATTTAAGCTTTAGTTAAAAGAGCGAGGTATCGACGAGGGTTGAACCCCCTCATATACGCAATAAAAACAAACGAATATAGAAGTTCGTTATGTAAGTTAATTCGTAAGTTACGTATATTTTTTACCAATGAAAAAGTTTGTAAAAAATTGAAAGTTCTAGTAGCCTTTTTAAGTAATCAAAATATTGGAGGGCAACTAGGCCTCCTCCCTCGCTCCTTTTACTCAAAATCTTCCGATTAATTGCAATTAATTAACATGTAAATTTCGTTTTAATTATTTATGTGTGGAGAGCCAAGATCAAAACATGCTTTAATTCAAAAACTTCCAGAAATTAAATTAAAAAACAAGTCTTTTAAATGAAAGTAAGGAGCAACATTAAAACTTAAAACGAACAGAAATTACTCCGTATATGAAAGGGGATTTTCCTCCTCAACGCTTCGCTCTTTACGCTAAAGTTTGACTCTTTCTCTTATCTCTATTTTTAAAACAGTAAGAAACTTCAATTCTGCTTTAGGCATGATGTAACTGGTTCAAACACCTTTTGTAAATGTACTAATTAGACTTAGTACTTTATACTTAGCTATGTTCTTTGTGTATTGTTGCATGCGTCATAGATATAAGAACGATATGTTCACTCTGAGAGAGGAGGAAGAATGACGAAATTTGTTCTTTTGAAATGTACTCATAAATGCAATGTCAATCATATAATTTTTCTTGTCAATCATTTCTTTCTTGAGACGCTGGATTTTCCAGCATTATTTTTGGGTTTGATAATCCAGGAGCACCAAATACAATTCTTGGCGCGGAAGCCGATAGGTGTAGATCTATCCCTATGTGTCCCTTTCCTGGTTTAAGCCTCCCTATATTTTAAAAACAAAACTTTTCTTCTTCTTTTTTTAGGGGGGTGGGGGTACTTTAATTGGGGGATAGTTGCCTCTTCCTTAGTTTTGAAATATCAATTTCGCTTTACCTCCCTCCTCCACAATTCTTTTGAATAAATGGGCATTGTTGAAGGCAACACAGCCTTTTTCTTCCATAAATGTACAACGAGAGATGAATTTCAATAACAGTTAAGGGTGCATCAACCTTTAGTGTCTGATGCAGGCAAAATTCCCCCGTTGAAAGATTCTCCCACGTAAGCCACCCCCCCCCTGTCTCTTTCCATAGGTGTATGCGATCTGTTATTTCGCATATAACCACAGCTCCCATTTGCCAGTAGTTTTCAGAATTTGTTTTCGATATGTTGTTTTTGGCACCCGGTGTAAGGAGCCCCAGAATTAAACTTCCAGCAACAAAAGTATATTTATTCACGTCATACAACAAACACTTCTCACATACGTAAAGCTCCTCACATGCGTAAAGCTCCTCACATACGTAAAGCTCCTCACATACTTAATAATTTCTCTTCGTTTTAAGTTTTTATGTAGCTCCTTACTTTCAGTTAAAAAACTTTTTTTTAATTTCTTTTCTTTTTTTAAATAATGCTGGGAAATCCAGCGTCCCTTTAACGGAAATTCTCTTCCCCCAAAATCCTCTCACGTACCATTGTATGTGTCCAGGGGTGTATGCAAACTGTTATTTCGCATATAACCACAGCTCCCATTTGCCAATTTTGGTCAGAATTTTTTTTTTTTATATGTGAATTCCGGCAACCAGAATTAAACTTCCAGCAACAAAAATATATTTATTCACGCCTTCCAGCAACAAATATCATATGAAAATATAGCTCGTTAATATTCTTTTTCAACTTTATAAACAGTACCAGTTTCATAAAGAAATTCTATTATTAATATTATGATGTATCTCTTAGCATGAAGTCTATGTATTTTGTTGTATGCCTGTATCTTGCTCAATTATCTAGGCTCAGTGGCTTCCATTGACTAGACAAACAGCACACGGTAAAATATCAGTGTCACGTTTCTTTTGAGTTTTGAATTTCGTGTTTCTTACGGATCTATCTATTTTGTACTAACCGTACAGATGGCAATACTACTTCACGCTATATCATGATCGCAAGAGGCCGACAACATGCACTTAAATAAATGTGTAAAGGAAAACTTAAAACTCTAGAAGAGTAAACAAAAAAACTGCAATTCCCTCCACTCGCTACGTCCTGACGTCCAATCAAATCTTATTGTACCACACTGTACCACATTTCGTAGAAACGTACCAGGAAATTTTTGATTGTACCAGAATGTACCATTAGAGGTGAAATGTACCAAAATGTACAATTGTACCACTGTTGGCAACACTGCTGGTGAATCGATTATTCTTTCAAAAATGCAGTCGATTTGGAGTGGAGTAACGCGGAATGGAAGTACCAGTTGGACGCCACACCCCATCACACCCATTAATTGTGTCACCTCATCTATTCAACAGCGAGATGTTCTACAGGAGGATGCAGTCCACCTTGTCTTGCTGTAAATGCGATTTAAGGTAATTTAAGGTAATGTTCTGGATATTTTGAAGACATGGTCAGTTTTCATCATCATCAGAAATACTAAAGTTTTATAGTTAACACAAACAATATTTTTACAAAAAAAATAATAACTTCCAGGTCACGGAACGTTCCCGGTCTAAACACGGATGTGTTTTTTTTTCAGGGGTGATCGTATCGACCCAATGGTCCTAGAATATCTTAAGAGGGCTCATTCTAACGGAAATTAAAAGTTCTAGTGTCCTTTTTAAGTGACAAAAAAATTGTCACTTAAAAATTGTCGCATTATTCAAAACACACTCAATAAGTGAAGTTAGGTTCTTTCATGAAATAAACTGCGATGCAGGTACATTTTAATTAAATTTTTTATATATAGAGGTGGTTAGGTTAAGTTATGTATTTGATATAATGCGTGCCCCCTCCCTAATGTGCAAATATATAGTCCAAACTTTTTGTTTTACAGCTAATGAAATAAAACAAAATATGATGAAAATATAATACTTTTAGGAAAATTGTAAAATTACAACAACCCCTTATCCTGGAAAAAATATAATTTTCCCCTTTTCAGTCTTTGGCAAATCCCAAATCTTCATTTCAAAATCCATGTTCAGACACTATCTTCTATCACTATGCGTAGCAAACTAAATTGAGTTATGTCTTTGTGGCTATGAAACTGGATTTTCTCAGCAAAATTCTTGAGTGTGTTGTGAATTGAATCAATTGAATAATGAACAAGTACCTAATATTTAATTAAAATGTACCTGCATCGTAGTTTGTTTTACGAAAGAGCCTAACTTCACTTATTGAGTGTTTTCTGAATAATACACAAGCACCAAAATTCTTTTTTGCCCCCTCCCCAAAAAAACGCCTTGATACGGCCCTGATCCTGAAACAGCCTAAAATTCATGAATTTTTGAAAAGTTTGCACCTCTTAGTATCTCCAATAGTAGCTAACATTTACGATTAATTTGATTTTTCAATGGAGAGCTTGCAAAATTGTTGAGATCAAGCTAGTGAACTTCTAGGCTTCCCCCACGTGAATATTCAATAATAAAAATGTTATTGAACAGTTCGGGGTAACGAACTGCAAGTAAATTGCGATTCGGCCCAACAGTAACCACCACTATTAAAAACGAAATTTTAATAGCAATAGATGCATAAAAAGAATTGGCTTTCTATGCTGATTCTAAATACATAAAATCCATTTATGTTTAATGCTGCCCAACAAAAGCTCTAGGCTTGCATATCAAAGAACCATACTGTAGAGATTTCAAACTGCCAACTGCAAAACTATGGAATTTCGTACTTTTTGGGCCAGTTTTTTAGATTATGAATGTTTTTTCTTTTTTTCTTCCAAGGGGTGATCGTACCGAAACAATAGTCCTAATGGTCCTCGCCGCTGGTTGGTCTCCAATCACTTTCGACTTATAAAAAAAGGACTTGAACTCTCAATATCTGGTATAATGAGCACCCTCCAAAGATTCTGTGACCATGAGGTGGAAATTTGAATGCGGAAGGGGCAGTTCCCCTCCTATACGGAATAAGTTCTGCTCATTTTGGTTTTTGATGTTACTCTACTTCATTATAAAAGTGTGGACCCAAAATATTCTCAGGAATCATACAGGAGCAGATATTAATTTCACATTTTTAATGCCTTTTTAAAAGTAGATATTAATTTCACATTTTTAATGCCTTTTTAAAAGTTTCTTCTGTATCCCCCCCAACAAAAATCATGTCTACGGCCCTGGGGATCATAAATCAATTTCCACCTCCACCCTCTCCTCATCTCTCCCTTAGATCTAATTTTCATTTTATTTGATTGCTTGATGAGAGCCATGTTGTTTTGGCATTAAAATTTACCCTTGGAGGTATTTCCCTCCCTCCCAAACTACAAAACAACCGGAGAGCCCCATTGTACAGGTTAAAGTGCCTTTTTAAATTTTGTAATGTGTCCGTTGATTACAGATAGTATGTTATGGGAAACTTACGGGTATTTTTCGCGGGGAAATTTTAGGTAAAGAGAATTTTGGGGAATAATCTTCCAGCGAGGATTTATTTTCCGGAGGATATTCACAGTCACCCTATGATTATTATTGACTCTTATACAAGGTAATCTAACTTTTGGTTTCCAACGAAATAGGCCCTCCAAAGTTCGTTGATTTTTGAATTTAAAAAAAAAGGGAATAGTTGCGGGAAAAGTCATGGCCAATTGTAGAAAAAAGCCAAGACAGATTGTTCAATTGAGTGGGCAGCCCAGTCAAGGGTTAATTTCCTCAAGGGAGATTTTGGGAGACCCTATTTTCTTTTGGGAAATCCTTGGAAAGCCCAAAAATTCAGAGATAGTGGTAGTACTTTGCGTTCTATCCCCTTCTTCAATTGTAAAAATAGTTAAAAATGGAGCTTGTGACATCAAAATACTTTTTACCGTATCTATAATGCTTAAGATAAGCTTATGTGTACACATAGCTTAGAGTTTTTCAAACAGTTCATGGTAACGAACTGTAGTAAGAATGTAGTAAGGACCCGGCTCAATAGTAACCGAAATTCTAAAACACCGGAATTTTGATACCAGTAGTTGCATCGAAAGAATTGATTTCTTTCGATCAATTATAATCTATCAATATTTAATACTGATTTTAAATATATCAGTTTCATCAAGTTTTTTTATTCTGAAAGATACCCATCTAGCACGGCTAGGTTAGCTTTTTAACCCATTTATAGTATTTAAAACCAAATTTAACCAAACCCAACCTAATCTAGCGTAACACTCTAGCCTAACCTAATTTTAAGTTTTACCGTCATAATTTGCGTAAGAATGAAAAAGATGAATCGAAGCTGGCTCACTTTATTACCCTCCGGGCATGGGAGAAATTTTTCAAATATAAATTAGAAAAGACTTTAGTTTTTTGTGGGAACCTGAAGAGTGAGCAATAGTTCAGGAAAGTTGGAAGTTTATACCTATTAAGACATGGAAGGTTTTTATTAGAAGTATATATTTTATGTTAAGATTAACAGTTGATTTAATGATCAATTAACAGCTGAGCACAAATTTATTAACAGCCAATGCTATTTCTTAGGGTAGTCAATAATAATCATAGGGTGACTGTGACTAGGCCCTCCCCTTACGCCTTTTTCCTCAAGTACATCCGATCAAAGGTTTAAGTAAGTCGTTTATTCAAAACAGTCTAAAGGGCAATTAACTATGCCTCCAAGGTTGACACCCCACACCGCAGTCCCAGGGGCAAGGGCTGTAAGCTATGCAAGCTAACCGTATGTTGAAAGTAAAGTTGAAAGATCAAATAATTATGTCTTTAGGTGTATGACCCCCAGAGTCCGTGGGGAGAGGAATTAACTAGAATTTCACCAAAACATCTGTTCACTTACATATACATTTTCTTGTAGCGGTACACAATCAGGAGCTTCATTTATCGCCCCCAATCAAATGAGCTTTCTCCAATTCAAAGTTTATACGACCTCCCGTTGCATATGCCCTTATATGCCCTGAAGCACATAACTTACAATCCTTAACCCCAGACACTGGGGGATTCTGTCAGCCTTGAATACCTTATTATACGACCTTTGAACTGTTTTATAACTGTTTTAATAGTCAATTGTAGTCAACTGTGGAATAGTGCTCTTTTAAGCCAACTATCGTCCAGTCAGACTTTTTACTTCTCGAAATGGTGAATCGACGCGTCCGTTTTTGTGGCACTTGCTATTAACCAAGTGACATATAGCAATCGCAAATTCTGTCGGTCTGTCTGTCTGTCCCGGTTTTGCTACTTTAGGCACTTCCAGGTAAGCTAGGACGATGAATTTTGGCAGGCGTATCAGAGACCGGACCAGATTAAGTTAAAAATAGTCATTGTCCCGATTTGACCATCTGGGGGGGCGGGGAGTGGAGGGTCGGTCAATTCGCAAAAAAAGAAAAAAAGAAGTATTTTTCGCTTACGAATGGTTGTTCAGATCTTAATGAAAATTGATGTTTAAAAGGATATCGTGTATCAAAGCTCGTATTTTAAATCCCGACTGGATCTGGTGACACTGGGGGGAGTTGGGAGGGGGAAACCTAGAATTTTGGAAAACACCTTGGAAAAATCTTGGAATGGAGGGATCAGGATGAAACTTGGTGGGAAAAATATGCACAATTCCTAGATACTTGATTGATATAACCGGAATGGATCCATTCTCTTTGAAGTAGTTGGGAAGGGTAGGGTTAATTCTGAAAAATTAGACAAAATGAGGTATTTTTAACTTACGAACGGGTGATCGGATCTCAATAAAATTTGATGTTTAGAACGATATCGTGTCTCAAAGCTCTTATTTTAAATCCCAACCAGATCTGGTGACATTCGGGAGAGTTTAGGGGGGAACCTAAAATCATGGAAAACGCTTAGAGTGGAGGGGGTGGGATGAAACTTGGTGGGAAAAATAAGCAGAACTCTTAGATACGTGATTGACATAATTGGAACCAATATGCTCTATTTGGGGGAATTGGGGGGGGGGGTTAATTCTGAAAAATTAGAAAAAATGACGTATTTTTAACTCACGAAGGAGTGATCGGATCTTCATGAAACTTCATATTTAGAAGGACCTCGTAAGTCAGATCTCTTATTTGAAATCTCAACCGGATCCAGCGTCATTGGGGGGGGGGAGGAATCTTAGAAAATACTTAAAGTGGAGAGATCAGGATGAAACTGAAGGGGAAGAATAAAAACAAGTCTAAGATACGTGGCTGACATAACTGGACCCGATCTGCTGTCTTTGGTCGAGTTGGGGGGCGGGGGGTAATTCGGAAAAATGAGGTATTTTTAGCTTACGAACGGGTGATCAGATCTTAATAAAATTCGATACTTAGAAGAATATTGTGCTTTAAAGCTCTCATTTTAAATTTCGGCAAGATCCTGGGACATTGGGGGGAGTCGGAGAGGGAAACCGGAATTCTTGGAAAACGTTTGATCGTGATCGTTTGAAACGTTACAAATAGGTGATCGGATCTTAATGAAACTTGATATATAGAAGGATCTTATGTCTTAGATGCTCTTTTTTGACTCAAATCGGATCCAGGGACATAGGTGGTTGGAGGAGGGGAACAGAAATCTTGGAAAATGCTTAGAGTGGAAAATTCAGGATGAAACTTGATGGGAAGAATAAGTACAAGTTCTAGATACATGATTGACATAATTGGAACGGATCCGTTCTCTTTGGAGGAGCTGGGGGGGGGTGTTAATTTGGAAAAATTAGAAAAATTGAGGTATTTTTAACTTAAGAACGGGTGACCGGATCTTTATGAAATTTGATATTTAGAAGGAATTTATGTCTCAGAAATCTTATTTTAAATTCTGACCAGTTCTGTTGACATTGAGGGGAGTTGGAGGGGAAAATCGGAAATCTTGGAAAACACTTAGAGTGGAGTAATCGGGATGAAGCTTGGTGGATAGAATAAGCAAATGTCGTAGATTGACGTAACCGTACTGGATGCTCTCTCTATGGGGGATTTGGGGGGAGGGGTTCAGTGCTTTGGCGAGTTTGGTGCTTCTGGACGTGCTAGGACGATGAAAATTGGTAGGCGTGTCAGGGAGCTGCACAAATTGATTTAATAAAGTCGTTTTTCCAGATTCAACCATCTGGGGGGCTAAAAGAAGAGGAAAATTTATAAAATATAAGGTATTTATAACTTATGAGTGGGTGATCGGATCTTAATGAATTTTGATATTTAGAAGGACATCGTGAGCTCTTATTTTAAATCTCGACCGCCTCTTAGCTCTTCTGGGCTCGTCACAAGTGTCATATGAGCTCTTAGCTCTTGTGTTTGGTCATCTGGTGGATCAGAAGGATCAATAACTCACCCGTTGGAGCTTAGAACGTGGACTGCAGATCTATCAGATGATTCAAAATGGTATAAATTGAAGCTGAACGAACTGGCTCTGTCGGACGATTGAGTGTCAGACCTGTTAAGACATTTGATAATGAAGTAATACTTGGACCGGTAACTGGGTCTTCATCACCAGCATTCGCAAGATCTGATTTCCAGACAGGTTTGTTGAAGTTTAAGAACGTTGACGTTTAAGTTGACGTTTAATGAAGCCTAGGCAGACGTTGTATTTGGGTAAATGGTTGTTGGAAAGAGCCGAAAATTATATATGTTTTTTAACAACTGTTTAGAGATTTTTTTATGTGGTATAACTTTTAAATCTGTTCATTTGTAAGTCTAGGTGGTACGGTGGTAGTAAGTGGCAGTGGTAAATATTAAGTCTAGGTTTGTGGGTCTAGGGGGTAAGCTTAGCAGATTTAGTTGTTAGTTTTGCATTTTGATTTTGCACTAATACCACGGAGAGTGGAATAAAAGAAAGAGAAAAAGAGGAAAATGTTTTGGATGGGTTATGGTTTTGGTTTGGAAATGGAGGAAGAAGTGATCCAATCCAGTGAAGGACCACCTTGGCCAAAACCGCTTTATGGTAGTGCTAGCCCTATTTAGAAAAATTAAATCCAAACGAAATGATTAAGGCTGTATATAATGAGTCTTTACCTTTGGTAGAGGTAAAACCTACCCTAAAATTTTGTACTAGCTATGGGGGATATTGACATGGTTTGGAAGGATAAATTGAGAATGACACATAACAGTGTTTCAAACTAGGTAGGTTTTCTTTTGTAGCTAGTATATAGCTAGATAAAATACAAATTCTATGTTCAATAGCTTTTCATGGTTTAGTACCCCAAATTAAGTATTTTCATTTTAATTTAGGAATGTGGTTTTTTAAATCCAATATGACGGTCTTTTTCAAATGAGCTGAAACTTTTGATTGGAAATCTATAATGTCATTTATCTAGAGTCAAAAACAAGTTAATTTTCCCCCTTTTCAAAAATAAGAAATCGAGATCAAATGCAAGGCACCACTTTTCTGAGTCTGAGTCACTTATTTAAATTAGTAAGTGGACCACCGCTCTTGTTAGCTTCCAAAATTAATTTAAAGAAAATGGTTCTTCCAAGGCCACGTTGAACCAGGTAAAATCTATTCGATAATCTCATGGACTGATAGAGTTTAGAGATGATAGAGATAGAGATGCTCGAGATTGAGATGATCTAGTCTCCAAGGGTCTAGAAAAGAAACGATTTGAATATTCACCCTCTTGAATATTTTTTTAATCAAAGCTACCAAAATTTGGGCTAAGTTCTTCTCAAAGGTTCGTGTAGAGCCATAGTGCCCCAGGTATACGAAACAGAAGTGAACAAAATATTCGCCCCCATAGGTATTCATTTATTGAGTGACATCAATTTTGGCTACCAAAGAATGGGCTAAATCTTACTTAAGTATCTCTATAGAGTCACAAGGTTCAAAATATTCGTCGTCAAACACTTAGTTGCACAAAGTTCAGACCCATTGGGAGTATTCAAGAATGGTGCCAAGGTGGAGTTAAATACTTCAAAAAGTATCCTTTGCTAGAAATATGCCATGTCCTTGTAAGCCACCCCTCCCTTTGTCAACTAAGCTTTGCAAGAAAATTGATATTATTGTCATTTCTAAAGTTCATCTTTTTAAATAGGTGATAGTCTCTGGATTGGTGGAATTCCAGCGGAATATAATATTTCCTCAGCGCGTGGAATTCCAGGATGCATGTATCAACTATTTTTCAAGAACCAGCCTGTTGGTCTGTGGAATTTCTACACTTCCAAAAACTATGGACCATGCATCGAAGGGTAATTTTTTTTTTTTTACTCTATTTTTATTTAGAAAATTCTGTAGACGAAAACTTAGCTTTTGCAGAAGCCGGTAAATTTCAAAACTACAAAACACTGTTGCTTTGTGAATTCTACCGGGCATGGATTGAAAGTAGAATTCTCCAGACTCTTCTTGGAAATTTCTTGATAAATCCGTACCTCTCTTCGAAAATTTACTGGTGTCCCCCCCCCCTCATTTCACACAACAATTTTTGGTGAGTGCTTGTGGAAGAAGCAGGAGAGCGCACGAAATACAGGACTAGAGGGAAATGAGAGAAAGAATTCTAAAGCGTCTCAACAAACAGGTTTTCCCAGAAACCGACTGTTTGATAGAAGGTCTGTAAGTCTACAGTCCAAAAACATGTTTTGCCCGGACAAAAATAATGTTTGGTTTTCGTGGAGCTGACAAGATAAAAGACGAATGTGCTTTCGGTTTTGTAGAGATGGTTAAGTATAGTCAATAATTAATTGTTCAGTTGTTTGATAATTTTTTTTTCTTAGAGTGGAGGAGATAAGAGATGAATCCGATTTCCATTCTGGAAATGGTTACGTTTGGTTCATGATAAAGTACCAAGAACGTCAAAATAAAAACGTTTTCTGTCTCTTGTACCCATCTTGGGTCTATTCAGAGTTGAAATCCGTAATTTAAAGATTTTTTATTGGGTAGTTTCAAAATTATGACGTTTTTTGGGCAGTACCTCATTTTTCTGTCATTTTTGTCAATTTAAACCAAAAAGATAAATAGTTATAATGATTAGTACAATTTGACAACACATTTCGTCTGTAAAACTGAAACATTAACTAACTGTTGATTTCCGAAGAAAAGTACACCTTCAAAGGAATGATTCTCACGCGCTTCCTATGTTATAGATTAAGCGTCCTCTACTGCCAAAATTGCATAACTGCATGTCTTTTTTATTAAAGACAGAATTCCCAACTTTACTTAATTTTTGAGGTTTTCTTAAAAGCGTAAGTTTTCACTTAACCGTTTGAAACAGTTAGATTTCATTTTCATTGTCCTCGGTGTTAAAATTTTATTTCTTTTTTATGGCACTTGGTATTAACCAAGTGACACATAGCAATCAGCAATTCTGTTGGTCTGTCTGTCGGTCCCGGTTTTGCTACTTTAGGCACTACCAGGTAAGCTAGGACGATGAAATTTGGCAAGCATATTAGGGACCGGACCAGCTTAAATTAAAAATAGTTATCTTCCCAATTTGACCATCTGGGGGGGAGTGGGGGGCTGGTTATGTCAGAAAAAATAGAAAAATTGAAGTATTTTTAATTTACGAACTGTTGATCAGATCTTAATGAAATTTAAAGTTTGGAAGGATATCGTGTCTCAAAGTTGTTATTTTAAATCCCGACCGGATCTGGTGACATTGGGGGGGATATGGGAGGGGGAAACCTAAAATCTTGGAAAACACTTAGAGTGGAGGGATCTGGATGAAACTTGGTTGGAAAAATAAGCACAAGTCCTAGATACATGATTGACATAACCGGAATGGATCCTCTCTCTTTAGGGTGGTTGGGGGGGGGGTTAATTCTGAAAATAAAAAAAGAGGTATTTTTAACTTGCGAACGGGTGATCGGATCTCAATGAAATTTGATATTTAGAAGGATATGGTGTCTTAGAGCTTTTATTTTAAAAACCGACCAGATCTGGTGACATTGGGGGAGGGAATTGGGAGGGGAAACATAAAAATTGGAAAAAACTTAGAGTGGAGGGATCGGGATGAAACTTGGTGGGAATATTAAGCACAAGTCCTAGATACATGATTGACATAACCGGAACAGATCCGCTCTCTTTGGGGTAGTTGCGGGGGGGGGGTGGGGGTAATTCTGAAAAATTAGAAAAAATGAGGTATTTTTAACTTATGAACGGATTATCGGATCTCAATGAAATTTGATATTTGGAAGGATATCGTGGATCAGAGCTCTTATTCAAAACCCGACTGGATCTGTTGACATTGGGGGGGGGGGAGTTGGAAGGGGGAAACCTAAAACTTGGAAGACAGTTAGAGTGAAGGGATCGGGATGAAACTTGGTGCGAAAAACAAGCACAAGTCCTACATACATGATTGACATAACCGGAACGGGTCCGCTCTCTTTGGGGTAGTTGGGGGAGCGGTTAATTCTGAAAAATTAGAAAAAATGAGGTATTTTTAACTTACGAACGGGTGATCGTAGAATAGAAGGATATCATGTCTCAAAGCTCTTATTTGAAATCCTGACCGGATCTGGTGACATTGGGGGAAGTTTGGGGTGGGGAACCTAAAATCATGGAAAACGCTTAGATTGGAGGGATCGGGATGAAACTTGGTGGGAAAAATAAGAGCAGAAGTCTTACATACGTGATTTACATAATTGGAACGGATCTGCTCTATTGAGGGGGGGGCTAATTCTGAAAAATAAGAAAAAATGACTTGTTTTTAACTTACGAAGGAGTGATCGGATCTTCATGAAACTTCATATTTAGAAGGACCTCGTAACTCAGATCTCTTATTTTATATCTCAACAGGATCAAGCGTTATTGGGGGGGGGGCAGTTGGGGGACCGGAAATCTTTGAAAATACTTAAAGCGGTGAGATCAGGATAAAAATGGATGGGAAGAATAGAAACCTGTCTAAGATATGTGACTGACATAACCGGACTGGATCTGTTCTCTATGGTGGAATTGGGGGGGGGGGGGGTAATTTTGAAAATTGAGGTATTTGTAACTTACGAAAGGGTGACCAGATCTTAATGAAATTTGATATTTAGAAGGATCTTGTGCTTTAAAGTTCTAATTTTAAATTCCTACCAGATCCTGTGACAATGGGGGAGTTGGAGGGGGAAACCGGAATTCTTGGAAAACGTGAAAATTGGGGTATTTTTATCTTACGAATAGATGATCGGATCTTAATGGAATTTGATTTTTAGAAGGAATTCATGTCTCAGAGTTCTTATTTCAAATCTCAACCAGATCTTTTGACATTGGGAGAGTTGGAGGGGGAAATCTTGGAAAAACACTTGGAGTACAGGAATCGGGAAGAAGCTTGGTGGATAAAATAAACAAATGTTCTTGATACGTGATTGACAGAATCGTACTGGATTCGCTCTCTTTAGGGGAGTTGGGGGGAGGGTTTAAGTGATTTGGCGAGTTTGGTGCTTCTGGACGTGCTAGGACGATTAAAATTGGTAGGTGTGTCAGGGAGCTGCACAATTTGACTTGATAAAGTCGTTTTCCCAGATTCGACCATCTGGGGCTAGACGGAGAGGAAAAATTAGAAAAAATTAGGTATTTATAACTTATGAGTGGGTGATCGGATCTTAATGAATTTTGATATTTAGAAGGACATCGTGACTCAGAGCTCTTATTTTAAATCCTGACCGGCATTAAGCCTCTTATTATCCTTTTGAAATCAATCTATTGATCCATTGAATTTTGTTAGAGCTCATACCATATGATCTTTTGGCTCTTAGCTCTTCTCGCTTCGTCACAAGTGCCATATGAGCTCTTAGCTCTTGTTCTGGACCTGCTCTGCTTTTTCTTGAGCCGAATCTGCTTTTTATTTTAGTGGAAATGGTTACGTTTGGTTAAAATACCTCAGTTTCGTCAGTGTTGGCAAGATGAACTGTGACTATAAAGACTTAAGCCGACTAATTAAGTTTGACAACGCTTTTTGTTTGAAAAACTGGAACATTTAAAATCTGCCGATTTTGAAAGAGAATACACCTTCAAAAGAATTCTGCGGTTTTTAAGCTTTTTGATGTCATATGGTTATAGTTTATTTTCTACTGATTTTTCACACGTTTCTTCTTTTTATATTGGGCGCTTGCTACTACCAAAAACTTCATAAATGCATCTTTTCTTCTGTTAAAATTGAATCTCCGATTTTTCTTGATTTCTTAAGGTTATTTTGTCTGTGTTAATTTTCATTTAATCGGTTAAAACAGTCAGGTTTCATTTTAACTGTCCTTGGTATTTGACTTTGTTTTTTCATTTTTTGGAGCTTAATCTGATTTCCATTTCAATGGAAATGACTACGTTTGGTCCTCATTTTCATCGGTCTCGCCAAGTTGAACCGTGAAGATAAATTTTCCATAAACTGAATAGTTAATTTAGAACAGGTTTTTCATCTGAAAAGGTAAAACACTAAAAATCTGTTGATTTTCAAAAAGAACTGCGCCTTCTAAAGAAAGCTATCTCTGCTTAAGGTGGGTGCCAAATAGTTTTAGTTTTTGTTGAATTTTCACAAATGATTCTTCTTTTCAAATTGGGTATCTTTTTCCAGATTTCCTTTTTACTAATTTGTATTTATTTGGTCCTCGGTACTAATTTGCTAATGTTTTTTTTTTGTTCTCTAGAGCTGAAGAGGTAAAAGACGAATCTGCTTTCCATTTTGGCGGAAATGGATATGCAGAAGGGCCACAAGTGCCACATTACGATTCTCGTCAATATTCAGTAACTCTATCAGTTCGGACATTTGAAACCAGTAGTATTCTCTGCTTAGCCTATAGTAACGCCACCGATCAATACCTAATGGTAGACTTAAAGGATGGTACTGTGAGGTTATAAGTTTATTTTGGAATGAAGCATTTGCTGACACTGCAAACGACGGGAAAGTATAACTCAGGAAAATGGGTAAAAATTGAGGCAACTCGGGTACGATATAGAGGTGTAGAAAAGGGTAAGTTATTTATCGTTTATTTTCTCCTTTGTGTTGAATCAGTGAAATCTGGTTACCAGTAGTATAATTGTGTTTCACCTAAGTAGAGACCGTGAAATATTGATAAGACTGAGAACTGGGGCTCACCCATGAGAATTAAAACTACTTGACGCCATCTAATACCCCTACTTAAATGATAGAAATCTATTTACTTTATGTATTTTACTAAAAGCTATATTCGCTGATAAGGTTACCGTTACGCATCTTTATGGCAATTGGTATTAACCAAGTGACATAGCGATCGTAAATTCTGTCGGTATGTCTGTCTGTCCCGGTTTTGCTACTTTAGACATTTCCAGGAAAGCTAGGACGATGAAATTTGGCTGGCGTATCAGGGACCGCACAAGATTAAATCAGAAATAGTCATTTGACCATCTGGGGGGGGGAGTGGGGACCAGTTAATTCGGAAAAAATAGAAAAAATGAAGTATTTTTAACTTATGAATGGGTGATGGGATCTTAATGAAATTTGATGTTTAGAAGGATATCGTGTCTCAGAGCTCTTATTTTAAATCCTGACTGGATCCGGTGACATTGGGGGACCTAAAATCTTGGAAAACGCTTAGAGTGGAGGGATCAGGATGAAACTTTGTGGGAAAAATAAGCACAAGTTCTAAATACGAGGTTGTCATAACCAGAATCTGCTCTCTTTGGGGGAGTTGGGGGCGGAGGGTTAATTCTGAAAAATTAGAAAAAATGAAGTATTTTTAACTTACTAAAAAGTGATCGTATCTTAATGAAATTTCACATTTAGAAGGACCTCGAAACTCAGATCTGTTATTCCAAATCCCGACCGGATTCAGTGTTATTAGGGGGGGGGGCGGAAATCTTGGATAGCACTTAAAGTGGAGAGATCAGGATGAAACTTGGTGGAAAGAATAAGCACAAGTACTAGATAAGGGGTTGACACAATTGGAACGAATTTGCTCTCTTTGGGGGAGTTGGGGATGGAGGGTTATTTCTAATAAATTAGGAAAAATTAGGTATTTTTTTCTTGCTAAAGAGTGACCGTATCTTAATGAAATTTCATATTTAGAAGGACCCCGAAACTCAGATATGTTTGTGAAAATCACAAAACGCAAGTTATTTAAATAACTGTGAATACGAAAATAACTTAAATAACAAGTTATTTCTTTGTATATTTTTAAGTTAATTTTATCTTTTATTTTTTATCAATCTTGTATTTATTTATTTATCTATTTATATATATTTATTTTTTTATTTTTTATAATTATGTAATTTCGTTATCTAATAAAAATTCTGAATCTTATTTAAGAACCTGATTTTCAGTATTGCACTGACAATGTGTCAGTACAACGGTGCAACTATTTCCTTGGATGAAAAATTAGTCATATGAAAAAAAAAAGAAACGTTAAAGTACAAGGTGAAAATCGAGAATTTATTGAAATGAAATCTGGTTGTTCTAACTGCTTACGTGACAAACCTGAACAACATACATCTTCAAAATAAATATACAAATACATCTTCATATACATACATATACAAATATACATCTTCAAAATCTTGAAACGACCTTCTTGTGCATCTATGCACTTTCATATCAGGGGTGCTAAATTAAAAAAAAAGAAACATGACTGAAAAAATCAACAAAATTAAGCTGAAAAATTTAGTACTTTTCTCCGGGAATCAACAGACTACCATGCAGGTGTCCATCTTTATATACTATTTATTATTTAGAGGTGGTGCTGTTTATTGATGAGAGTATTTTTGCTCATTTAGATTAAAAAAGAGCAATGCCATAATTTACTATTCAATAATTTACTATTACTATTTAATATTAATTTACTTTTTTATTTATTAATTTATTGCTTACATACGACTTATTTATTATATAAGAATGGAGCTGTTTATTGATGAAAATCTTGTTGGTTCATCTCAATTCGAAAAGAGCGATGGCACAATTGAGCTCTCAAACAATAAGCATGGTCTTTTTACTGGAGGCATGCCAGAAAACGTCACAACAGATGTCACTATCTTGGCAGGGACACCTTCAAAATTTCATGGATGCATATCAGATTTAATTATCAATAATGACTAAGTTATTTGTTTTTTCAGTGCTATCAAAGATGTTCTTTCATTCACATTTTCGTTCTTTGTGTTGGGCTCTTTTATTTTCAAGTTAATTTTCCACAAAAAAATGTGAATTGTAGAATACAAATTAAGACAAAAATAGATAAAATATAATATTTGGATATTATCCAAATATGGATTATATAATACTGACATATAATATTCATTAAGTTTGATATTTTAGTGACCGCTGTAAGGGAAATTTTTTTGACCCTCCTCCTTGACGAAGTCATTTTTAATTTAAGAATCCATCTTGCCAATGTTGTAAAGTGGTGGTTTGGAGTGACCTTTATTGTCACTAGATACTATGAAGATAATTCATAATTGAAAACTTTTGGTAGCGTGTCGGTAGCGAGTAGATTAAAATAGATACTTAATGCTTAAATTGAATACATGAAACTTGAGTACTAGGAAAATTACGAAAAAAAGGGGTCAACCTAAAAAAAAAATTGCTGTAGAAATAATTCTTTCACTACCCGAGCCAAAAATATGTGCGGATTCTGAATTTCAAAAGTATACCGCTTTAGCTCTTTTACAAATTTAATTTTTTTCTTTTTTAGGTTGAATTTGAGGTTGATGCGAAAAATGTCGATTGTGTAAATACCAGCAAATGTGATTTGATATGTCATTTCTACGCTCTTTTTTTGCTGATGAACATGAAACTAAATGTTTAAAATCAAAAAAATTGTTTGGTGATTAAAGGTTTGAGAGAGAGAGTGAGTTTTGAGGAGAGGTTGTATAGAAACTATTTATGTGTATTAAGAACCCCAAACGACAGTAAATGATTCCTCTAGATCTTCATGATAAAAATAACCTAGACAATTTTGTAAATTTCACAGAAAAAGATATTTTTGTCACATATGCAGTTAACGTCATCAGTAGTATTATTACTACTATTATTTACTGCGTCAATCAGTATTACTACGAAGGGCGGTCACTCCATATGTTCCTAAGATATCTAGTACTCTTTGTGAAATTTATCACTGTCTATTAAAACGATTTATCCCTAGTAGAAATTTTTATTTATAAAAAAAAACAACTATTTATTCACCCGAATTTGGAATGGCAATTCTGAAAAAATCAAACAGAATAAGGGCCAGTGCCATCTGTTATGTATACGAATATAGAGGGTAAGGAAAAATAGGGGATAAGCGAAGAGTAAAATATTAAACTGGAGAGTTTGAAATTTTACAATGTAGAAAATAGGTGGAATGACTTTATTTTAGGTAAAATGTTTACGAAATTGCAGATGTTTTTTCTTATGAAGGATAGTTGGAAATGCAGCTAGAATTGATTGTAAAGTCGGCTATGTATCGTGGAAAAGAAGAGGGGTTTTACAAAAAGTATTATGAAATTAAAAGGAAAGTAGAAAAAGCTTGAAAATATAAACTAAGGAGAAATGGAGGCTATTGATAAAATTACTGAAGTTGTGGAAGATCAACCAGAATTTAAAACTCTCCAATATTCTAATTAGGTTATTAGCTGTATTAAGCATATGTGTAAAATCCTTAGCAAAAATCGAGGAACCTTTAGAGATGATAATAAATGGTTGCAAAAAATTAATATGCAAAAAAAGATGATAAATATGCAAAATTAAGATGCAAAAAAGGCTGCTGATAATTTGGTAAATTATTTTTCTAAGCAAATATTATGGTTGTGAACTTTGAAGATGAGTAACATGATTTAAAAAAAGGGGAAGTAAGTAGTAATTGTAGTAAAACTGTAATTAAACCAGTCTATCAGAGTTATCAGAGCTACAGTAAAGAGCCATAAAGGTTCAATGTATTATTAGTATTTATTTTTTTTTGCCAGAGGAACTTTATATTGAAGAAAAGGTTGTTCAAGCTTTGGATGGGGTTCATTCAATTTGAAATAAGAAGCTCTAGTGCCCTGTTTAAGAGTCATAATTGATCAGAGGGAAACCAGTTTCTGGCACATTTCCCTCCAGAGCTCATTCAATGAAAGTTTTGAGATCTATTTTGTCCAAAATAGTCCACAGGTCAAATAACTGCTTCTGACATTGACATTTTTTCAAGTTGCCCATTGTTAACACTTACGGTTTTTAAGAAAAGAAGCCATATCTGATCATAGACCTAAAAAAGCTTAGAGCATTAAGGCGAGGCTTTTCAGGAAATTTTGAGAGGGTGTCAAACACAATGAAAATAAATTATGTTTTGTTGGTTGTGAAAAGAAAGTATCAGAAAGGAATGAGGAATGACTCGGGGTATTATAGATTGAAACTTTCAAGACAGGTTAGTTGAAGAGATTTTGGAAGGTAACCAGCTCCCCTCTTTCTTTCCGCTTTTGGTTCTTCCTCTCCTTTACAATGGTAATTTTTTTTCCATACTTTTAAATTAGTCCAAATATCTAATAGCTATCCATCCAGGGATGCTATACCCCCTCAACTCTGGGGAAAAGGTTGTAAATTTTGCAATTTGCCTATTGTTTACATACAGGATTCATAAGAAAAAAAAGGAAATGTTTGTTCTGAGTGTATCCGAAAAGCTCAAAAGAATTAAGGTTAAAATAGTCAAGAGATCAAATAACTTCGCTCCTACATATTAAGAAAGAATTATTATTTTAAGTAAGGCCTGTTGGGATGACAAACCCCCTCACATCTTTGGAAAAAGACTCCGAAGACAATCAACCGATTCTACGTGTGTTTGGAACGGTTGAGAGTAATTAGTTAAAACTATTTGGAATCTTGAGGACATGTCAAAACAAATCAAAACATTCACCTAGCTCATCAGAAAGGTGTGTGTGTGATCTGTCATGAACTGCTGACAATATTAAGGTCAAACTCTCGTGGTATGTTGAGGGGGATGTTAAAAAGTGGGTCGTAGGGTAACAAGACCCTTTCATATTCAGTTCTTAGGAGCCCTCCAAAACTTCTGATTAGGATTTGAAACAACCATCTTGTTCAAAATAGTCGAAAAGTTTAATAACTATGCCACCAGTGATGACATAACCCCTCACAGTATCTGGGACAGGTCTCTAAACAGATTAAGAGCATTAAAGTAAAATTTGTTGAATATTTTGAAGGGGATATCCTGTTTGTAAGAATTATTCTTGTTTTGTGTTCGACTTCGATTAAAAATTTATTTCTTACTCGGTTTTAGATGTATTTGTTCATTTATATACAGTTTATTATCAGTTTATAAACACTAAAAAAATCTATTACAAACGTTACGCGGTTACTAAGCCCAAGAAGATTTGCTTGTCGATTAGTACCGATATCTCTCTGTTTGCTATGATTGTTTATTCAACTTCGGTTCGTTTTGGTTTTCATTTATGCTTTAATAGTAGTTTCCGGTTGTTCTGAGTTTGGATTATTACAAGAATTTTTCTCTAATGGTCTTACGCTTAACAGGGCCTTTTTACTTTTCTTTGAAAAAATTAATTTTTGGAAAGTTTTTTTTTAATTAATAGGAAAAATAATCAGTGCGAGTGTGTTAATAATAGAAACCTTACCTTAGTTTCAGTAAGAAGTAACCTGCATACTATGATGATACTTTTTTGACTTTGAGATTCTGTAGGTCATATTCTAAGAGAAGAAGAGTTTGGTTTTAGATTAGGGAGGTAACACTGGGCTGGTAATTTTTTTTTATTATTATTATTATTTTACAATATCATGAGCTGCAGCTGGTGACTCCTTAGGAACTATGGTGTCAATATTGAATTCTGTGACAAGTTTCTGAACTAATGCCTATAATTCACAGGGTAAAACGCTGTTGGGAGATCTTAAAATGGAAATTAAACTAAGCCAGGTATCAATTTTTCAATGCATTTTCTAGTGGCTTTGACAAGATAAATAGGGTAAATGCAATTCTGATCTTAAATATATAAAACCTTCACCTATCGTCTCTGTAACTCATGCAATGCTTTTCTAGAGCTCAAGTATTGTAATTATATTTCTTCGATACATACAATACCTTATCAAGGTGTATTAGTTCAAGAATAAAATTTTGTGCTTTTAACTTGATAAGATTTTCTTTCCAGAACCATTTTATAACAGAAGATAATTCAATTCTGTTCGCTTACAAACATGCAAAGAAGCTTTGCAATGAAAAAAAAAAAAACAATATGCAAGTGACAAAAAAGATCAACTTTTATACTATTTAAAGTAGACTTATCGGGTATCTTAGATCTAAACAGTGATTTAATTTTTTTTTTGTAAAGTGATTGAAAGATGGAACTTAATTAGACGTAGTTGGATAGTAATTTTATCTTTTTTTTCATCTTATCATATAATTGTGAGCAGTAGTCGATATCTTTCTCTGCTATTTTCTATCAAAAGAATACCCTACTAGACATTGAATACGAGCGTGATAAGCTATCAAATATGTGTGGCAATAGCGGGGGGGGAGGAGCTGAGCCTAGTGAGTTCACGTTTGTATAAATGCATTTTAGTGGAGCCCCCGTTGAACCATAAATGTCCGGTGATCTATATTTAGTTAACCATTAAAACAATACCCCAACAGAGAGCAGAGCTCGTAAGGCTGGGACAGTGCAAAAACATAAGAAAAAACATCAACATCTCATCGTAATAATGATTTCAAAATATAATACGGTAAAAGACAAACAAAATAGAAAAACACTCATAAAAGATAAGTAAATATATAAATATTGGACAGGAGGGGCGTGGGAGGCCATCCCAGACACAGGGACACAAAAACAAACACACAAATAAGAAGATCAAAAAATTTAATTTTTAGATAATTAACTAGAAGATAAGAGAAGATAATTAACTAGCTAATTAAAGTGGATTTGAAGTTCTCTAATAGCCTCGGGTTTGTAAGAAGAAGGATTATTTTCTTCAGCTTATCAGCAGAGAATAGAACTTGGCGTTAATTTGAGCATATTCTCATAAATTGCAGAGTAGAGGGCATTTCGATTATCCCTAAAACCTCATCTCGAAAAGCTAAAGATACACTGAAACTAAGCCATTGGAAAAGCATTCAGAAGCACGGATGCCGGGGGAGAGGAGGGGTGATGCTAGCAGGTTTTGGTGTCTGTTGAAATTTGAAGATTTCTGCTATTTTACTATTTTTTTGAGGGGGGGGGTATATACAGTTAAACCTTTTTATTTTCTTTTTATTTAAAACCCTTCCTCTTAATAAATGGCTGCAAGCCAAAGAAACTACATTTGCTGAAGCTGAATTACGATTAAGTATTGGAAACCAATTCCCAAAATATTTTAATTTCTAGTCCATTCATAGTGTAGATTTTTTAAGTAGTGATACACCCTTTATATATTTTCATGTATATCCCTTTACTTCAAAGGAAAAAATATAAATTTGAGGGAAGATCGTCAATGCAATGACGTTATTGATCTCAGTATAGATATCTAAGTTTTCAGTGCTATTTTTAGTACTCAAACATTGCCAGCCTACACTGCAAACCAAAAGGAAGAAAGATTCTTTGCAGTAATTTCAGCAAAAATTAGTATGAAATTTTAAATCAGTATGGTCAAAAGAAAAATTTTCCAATAGATGATTGCGAAGATGATAGAAGTTTTGTCAGGGTTCCGCATTATGTATGTTACCCGAATGGGTCCTAAATTCATTTGCATTATTGCTCCGTTTCTTGATTGCGTCTAAAGTATGTTAAGCTTAAGCTGCTCCAAATCCTTCTCAGGTATCGAGACTTTAGGAGAAAGTTAAATTTCAACTCTAGATTTCCTAGGCACTTGTTAATTAATTTTCTTTTAATGTAAAAAGTGTAATTGAGAGTCTGACATTACACTGGTAAACTGGCAAAATAAAACTGAAATTGAAGACAGCTTTATCTTCTGGCTGATGCTTCGCTTCTATTAAGACAGGCTTTTCATGTTATAACAATAGCTAAAACCTAATAAAATAACGAACTTCGGTCCATAGTAACTCGGCTCATCGGCCATGGATAGTCATGCACATGTTTTTCTATTATATATTGTCAAACACTCCTTGTGAAAATATTCGTCATGGGAAGATTCTTTCCCTCTTTTACTAGCATGAATGCCATAATATAATGAACACAAAGAAAAATTCAATACCTAATGGGAATGCAATACCTAGGAGACTTGCCCTGTCTCGTCCATTATAAACTTTTTTAGTTTGTTCTGTCAAACTATTTAGAATTATCCTGGCGGCTTCATATAATTTGCATTGGCTGTTGACCCAGAATTTTGAGCAGGAAATTATGCCTTGTTTCAGTGCAAGATACAGAATGAAACCGAGTGGGGATACCTAGCATTCGTTCTGGACAAAGGTATCATTTTGAAAGTCTCCAGCCTTTAAATGTCTTTTTCCCAATGCTTTTGTTAAAAATTTACTTTCGACCCCTGTTCTGTTTAAGTGCAAGAGACTTGATTCAGCCTTACTTTTTGGCGCTTACTTCCTTTTTTCTGATAAATTGATAAACTGATAAGATAAGATTCTGATCTGATAAACTGTTGAAAACTTGTTCTACGTTTTTTCCCCATTGAAAGTAACAAAAAATGGCTTTTTCTAATGTCAATACAAAAAATGGCGTTTTTAGAAATCTGGGGGCAGGAAAATACCCCTCTCCCAAACTGGTACCACAGTTTGTAGCTATAGCAAAGCTGCAACGACCCAAGCTCACATTCTTAGTCAAAATAACGCAAAGAACAAAAATTCCTGTTTTGCATTTTTGTTTAAAATTTACTTTCGTCCCCCGTTCTGTTGAAGTGCAAGAGACTTGATTCAGCCCTACTTTTTGGCACTTACTTCCTTTTTTCTTTCCCTTGATTTACTGCGAAATCAATTACGTGAACCTGCTTAAATGTGGCAGAAAATGCCAGAATGTGGCAAAAATTGTCAGAATGTGACAAAAATTGCCAGAATGTGGTAATTTTGTATCAGATTAGGCGTATCTGAACCTCATTTTGTATCTAATTGCCTAATGACCATTGTTTCGTCGAATTACTTTAAAACTCTAGTTCTACCGACTCTACCTTATTTGTAGTTTCTTCTTTCTCTTTTTGTAATCCAGGATTTCAGATTAAATTGTTGTTTTATTCTAATAATGTAAAAGTGAAAACTAAAGAACTCGTCAGGAGCATAACTTAGTCAAAGAAAATTTGAATAATACAAAGACGCACAAAAGTGATAAATTTAAATAATTTTTACAAACTTTCCTCAAGTGGCAAATACTCGTCTGGACCAATACTAGAAGCTTCGTCAGTTGTCAGGGACTGCATTTGCGAAGCATAATCTGGCTCTATTGTTGAATTATTGTTCTTATTTCTTATGGCTCTTGGTTTTAACCAAGTGAAAACTAAGGCTAATTCGGAAAAATAGAAACAATGAAGTATTTCTAACTTACGAACGGTTGATCAGATCTTAATGAAATTTAATGTTTGGAAGGATATTCTGTCTCAGAGCTGTTGTTTTAAATCCCGACCGGATCTGGTGACAGTGGGGGGAGTTGGGAGGCGGGAACCTAACATCTTCGAAAACACTTAGAGTGGAGGGATCGGGATGAAATTTGGCGGGAAAAATAAGCACAAGTCCTAGATACATGATTGACATAACCGGAACAGATCCGCTCTCTTTGATGTAGTTGGGGGCAGGGGGGTTAATTCTGAAAATTAGAAAAAATGAGGTATTTTTAACTTACTAACGGGTGTGTTCGGATCTCAATGAAATTTGATATTTAGAAGGATATCGTGTTTCAAAGCTCTTTTTTTAAATCCCTACCGGATGCGGTGACATTGGGGGGAGTTTGTTTGGGGGGGGACCTAAAATCATGGAAAACACTTAGATTGGAGGGATCGGGATGAAACTTGGTGGGAAAAATAAGCAGAAGTCTTAGATACGTGATTGACATAATTGGAACGGATCCGCTCTATTTTTTAGTTCTGAAAAAGTAGAAAAAATGACGTATTTTTAACTTACGAAGAAGTGATCGGATCTTCATGAAACTTCATATTTAGAAAGACCTCGTAACTCAGATCTCTTTTATTAAATTTCAACCGGATTCAGCGTCATTGTGGGGGCAGTTGAGGGGGGAGTACTGGAAATCATAGAAAATACTTAAAGCGGAGAGATCAGGATGAAACTGGATGGGAAGAATAAAAATCTGCCTAAGATACGTGACTGACATAACCAGACCGGATGTGCTCTCTTTGGTGGATTTGGGGGGGGGGGTAATTCGGAAAAATGAGGTATTTTTAACTTACGAAAGGGTGACCAGATCTTACTGAAATTCGATATTTAGAAGGATCTTTACTTTAAAGCTCTAATTTTAAATTCCGACCAGATCCTGTGACATTGGAGGGAGTTGGAAGGGGAAACTGGAATTCTTGGAAAGCGTGAAAATTGGGGTATTTTTATCTTACGAATAGGTGATCGGATCTTTATGAAACTTGATATATATAGAAGGATCTTATGTCTCAGATGGTCCATTTTCGACTCGAATTGGATCCGGGGACATAAGGGGCTAGAGGAGGGAAACAGAAATCTTGGAAAACGCTGAGAGTGGAGAGATCGGGATGAAACTTGATAGGAAGAATAAGCACAAGTTCTAGATACGTGATTGTTATAATTGGAACGGATATATTCTCTTTGGAGCAGCTGGGGGGGTGTTAATTTCGAAAAATTAAAAAAATTGAGGTATTTTTCACTTAAGAACGGGTGACCGGATCTTAATGAAATTTGATATTTAGAAGGAATCCATGTCTCAGAGCTCTTATTTCAAATTCCCACCAGATCTGTTGACATTGGTTGGAGTTGGAGGGGGAAATCTTGGAAAACACTTGGAGTGGAGGAATCGGGATGAAGCTTGGTGGATAGAATAAGCAAATGTTCTTGATACGTGAATGACGTAACCGTACTGGATTCGCTCTCTTTGGGGTAATTGGGGAAAGGTTTTCAGTGATTTGGCGAGTTTGGTGCTTCTGGACGTGCTAGGACGATGGAAGTTGGTAGGCGTGTCAGGAAGTTGCACAAATTGACTTGATAAAGGTGTTTCCCCAGATTCGACCATTTGGGGTGCTTAAGGGAGAGGAAAAATTTTGAAAAATGAGGTATTTATAACTTTCGAGTGGGTGATCGGATCTTAATGAATTTGGATATTTAGAAGGACATCGTGACTCAAAGCTCTTATTTTAAATCCTGACTGGCATTGAGCCTCTGATTTTCCTTTTAAATCAATCTCTTGATTCTTAGAATTTTGTTAGAGCTCATACCATATGAGCTCTTGGCTCTTAGCTGTTCTTGCCTCGTCACAAGTGCCATAAGAGCTCTTGTTTTTTTGGCTTGTACGAATATATATTTCGTGTGTTGTCTACAGTGAGAATCAATGCTGAGTATTTCCCATTCTACGATATCCGCTTCGGTTACTCGTATTTTGGATGATTTGCATTCTGGTTCTCTACCATATAAGGTAGGGAAAAAGCTTATCTTGCAGTCTTTGTCATAGGAAAGACCATGAGCTCTACTTATAATCCTGGCGCTACGCATGCTTTATCGGTGAAGGACTAAGACTGTATCATAATTTCCCTCTATTTCTGTAGTCTTCGACTTATTCCCACAAAGAAGTGTTCGGGTCGGACAAATCCTTCAGTATTTTGGGGGTTATTTAAAGTTTCTGGTGTTTTAGATCTTTCATTTGTGTTCCCTGTTGTATGGTAGTTCAATAAGCATAGAGATTCCTTCGGTGATGTTGACTGTGTAGAGTTAAAACAAGTCTCTTTCCGTGATATCTCTTGGTGATCAGATTGAACAGATTTGAATTCGTTTACTGATATCGATATATTCCGTTCTTTGTAGAGATTACTTGTTGAGCACAGATGATGTAATGCCTGTAAAAGCTTTTCAGGTCTGATATTTCCGTGTCGATAGTCTTGATTATATACTAAATTTCGTTTGAGTGAAACAAAAACTGTTTGACAAATTTATCTTTGTAATAATTGCCAATAAACAAAGAACAGGAAAATCGCAACTCTAGTCCCGAGTCTAATTTTAGGTTATGACCTCGTCACAAGTGCTACATGAGGTTTTGGTTCTTGTTTTCTTCTTTTTTTCCATTTACTGCATTTTGAATGTCTTTGCTTATTTATCCTGACATCAGGTATCATTCCCATGGTCTTAGGAATGCTATATTGGGAATCTATGCGATGAAGTAGGACCCATCCACCCTTAAGATGATTCACTTGACGAATATAACATACTTCTACCTTAATCTTTCACTAGTTTAACTCCTGTAACATCACCACTTTTAAATTATCCCCAACACCTTAATATTTGGTACGGCCTTATTTAAATTATTAACTCCCCCCCCCATTTTTGTAATATTTAGCTATAATTTATAATATTAATATTAGCTATATGTAATATTGAGCTAATATATAGCTCTTTTGATTTTCAATTGCTTTTTCTTAAGTTGTAAATAACAAATAGACAGGAGGTTTCCTTTAGGATGGAAGATTACTTGAATTAATTCTCTTAATCATATTAATTCTCTTAATCGATCATGTAATTTTCTTAATACACTATTAGCCTATGATTGGTAGCATGAGTCAAATAAGATACTCTCAATATATCAATTCGAATAAGGTAAAATTAAACAATTATGATATATGGTGAGCAGTCTTTCTTTGAGGTATCAAATAATAATTTTTCAAAGTGCCTGAATTTTTTCTTTTGAATGAAATGAGGCTCAGTCTGCTCTTTCATTTTGCTTTTCTGTGAGGTTAGTCATTATTCCAATTTTACAAACTATTTCTACTTCAAGATGTAGTTGTACGATTAATGGCACATTAGTGTCGCACTACTAGGTTTACTTGTGACAGTATTAATGTAAGCTATTTGTTTTTCTTAATCCCTTTTCGTCATTAATTCGATGCTTTTATAAGATAACCCTTTGCTGTAGATTAAGTAATAAGTGTAAGGAGTTGCTAAAGTTTGTAATAAATTCTAAATATTTTCAAAGGATCACTCGGCTTATCCCATGATTGTCTTCAGTTATTTTTAATATGGGCTTATCTTCGGGTCGTACACAATGATATATTTGTGCTCATAAATTTCAATTCTAAAATTATATTATCAATGCCATATTGGCGGGCTCTTAAGTGGATTGAATATATTAGTAATTGGTTGGAAATGACAAGACTGTTCAATGTTGTGGTGATGTCAAATTTTTGCATGTTCACGAATAACTGCGACGCCATTCAGCTAGCAAAAAGGTTTTTTTTATGATTTTTAAAATGGTAAAAATCAGTTGAACGTGCATAATATTTCTGCTCATGTACTGATATCGAAGCCAGAAATTACTTTAGATCCGAAGTTTTCATCCGCTTTGAAGAAGCCTAGGATGATTTCCCTTATATTTTGACAATCGCATGTGGTTATATGGAAAACATGAGCTTTTGTTACTGTGTTTACGGAGGTGATGTTCAAGGAATTTTCATACAAGGTTTTAAGAAAGTTTCCTTCAATTGACAAATGGTGCCTCTGATCTATCAAGAAACCTGAAAGACAAGGTTGTATTTTCAGAGGAGGTTAAACTGAGGACGTAAAAATGTCCAAAACTAAAAGTGATAACAAAACCATTTCACGAAATCTTTTCCTTTTTATGGCACATACCCGTCAGCCAAGTGCCATATAGTGATCGCAATTTCTGTCCGTCCGTCGGTCTGTCGGTACCGGTTTTGCTAGTTCGGGCACTTCCAGATAGGCTAGGACGATGGAAGTTGGCAGGCGTATCACGGAACAGACTAAATTAAATTAGAAATAGTTGCTTCCCCAATTCAACCTTCTGGGGGGGGGGGTGGAGTTTCGGTTAATTGGAAAAATTTGAAAAATGAGGGATTTTTAACTTCCGAACGGGTGATCGGATCTTAATGAAATTTAAAAGGACCCCATTTTCTCAGAACTTTTATTTTATATCTCGACCGGATCCGGGGACACTGGGGGAGTTGGAAGGAGAAACCGGAAATCTTGGAAAATGCTTAGAGTGGAGATATCGGGATGAAACTTGGCGGGAAGAATAAGCCCCAGTCCTTGATACTTGATCGACATAACCGGACCAGATCCGCTCTCTTTGGGGAGTTGGGGGGATTGCCAATGCTTTGGCGAGTTAGGTGCTTCTGGACGTGCTAGGTTTTACTTTCAGACAACAGAACATTGATAAGAACACAACACAATTTCTACACATGCGTAATTTCCTCAAATGCAATATGAAATAGGCTAAACACATGTTCTTTCAATATAAAGCAACAAGGCTAGTAGCTAAAGAAAGAGCCCAAAGATTAAAATTGTTGAATACCTTCTCGCTGATCTACCTGGATGGTTAATTGTTAAATTTTAAATTGTGGAATGCGTTTTAATTTTATTTAAAATCCGTAGAAAACTTCAAAACTCGTAAAAAAACTTTTGAAACCAGTCTTCATGAAACAACATCAACATCACTCCAGATTCAATTTCAGCAGCTCAACCTATTAATAAACTAGGCACTGGGTGAGGTAATTTACAATTAAAGGCCTTAAAACTGTGGTATATCTAAGGATAGGACTGTATTGAAGTTCAATAAAACTAAATTATAAAATACAAAGAGGTTGATGTTTATTTCATGCACATAAATACCCAGGCATGGGGGCTTACCAAAAATAAAAAATTAGAAGTTTTATGAAACTCATCATCTTAAGGGAACTTAATACCTAAGAGACTTGCCCTGTCTCGTCCATTATGAGTCTTTTGAGTTTGTCGTCTCAAACTATTTAGAATTATCTTGGCGGCTTCATATAATTTGCATCGACTGCTAGACCCAGAACTTTGAATAGGAAATTCCACCTTGTTTCAGCGAAAGAATCAGAATGAAACCAAGTGGGGATACCTAGCACTTGTATAGCAAACAAATCTTTCTTGGCTGCTTGCCAATATGCGGGTGTTGCTCTGACGTTTTTGAAAGTTTTGTAACCTTCGTCTAAGTTCACAAGTTTCTAGACAAAGGTATAATTGTGAAAGTTTCCAGCCTTTGAATGTTTGTTCCCAATGAATTTGCGTAGCACAATCTGGCTCTTTGGTTGAATTTCTTTTATCATTTTTTTGGCTTGTTCGAATATATATTTCGTGTGTTGTCTAAAGCGAGAATCTATTTTCCGTATTTTCCGTTTTACGAAATTTGCTTCGGTTACTCGTATTTCGAACGGTTTATATTTTGGTTGTCTGCCTTTATAAGGTAGGGAAAAACTTATCTCGCAGTCTGTCATAGAAAATACCTTAAGCTCTACTTTGTGCTCCTTGTGCTGCACATATTTTATTGATTAGGTCTTTAGCTTCATGGATTAAGAATGCATAAAAAATTCCCTCCATTTCGGGAGTCTTAGACCTCTTCCCATGAAGAGGCATTCGGGTCAGACGGAGCTTCTTCAATATTTTGGGGGTTATTTAAAGCTTTCGATATTTGAGATCTTTCGTTTGTGTTCTCTGTTGTATAGTGAATCGGTAAGCGTAGAGATTCGTTCAGTGATGTTAACCTTGAAGAGCTTAAATAAGGTTCTTCTTTTGATATCTCTTGGTCATCTAATAGAACAGATTTGAATTCTTTTACTGATATCGATATATTTTGTTCTTTATAGAGATCACTTGTTGGCCACAGATGATGTAATGCCTATAATGCTTTTGTGGTTGGATATATCCGTGTGATCTACTTGTAATGTAAGCATACAAGACATGCAATGTAAGTATTACTGTCCCTGTACATTTTTCGGGTAAGTACGTTCGAAGCCTTATCAGTTTCGTCAAATTAAACTCTGGCAATTACATACGTGGGGCTCTTGTAAGATAAATAAGATTGACAAAGTTCATTGTTCTAACAATGCTGAAAATTATTGGGTTCAAACCGTATATACGAGGGAAGGTATACAAGAAGTCAAAAAACACTTACCGTCCCTGCAAATTTTCCAAATAAATACGTTCAAAGCAAGAACAGTTTCTGCAAATTGAACACTGGCAATTACATACGTTTGGCTCCTGTAAGATATATAAGATTGAACAAGTTCATTGTTCTAACAAAGCTTAAAAGTATTGGGCTCAAGACCGAATATACAAGGGAAGGAGGTAGCGCGATTTTTTTTACTGATATTGATATGTTTCGTTCTTTGTAGAGATCACTTGTTGACCACAGATGATGTAATGCCTGTGTTCGGATATTTCCGTGTGATCTACTTGCAATCTAAGTATACAAGAACTAAAAAAACACCGTCCTTGCACATTTTCCAGATTAATACTTTCGAAGTATGAACAGTCTCCGCAAATTGAACACTGGCAATTACATACGTGTGGCTCCTGTAAGATAAATAAGATTGACCAAGTTTACTGTTCTAACAAAGCTTAAAAGTATTAGGTTCAAGACCGTATATACGAGGGAAGGGGGTAACAGGATTTCTTTTACTGATATCTGTAAATTTGGTTCTTTGTAGAGATCACTTGATGACTACAGATGATGTAATACTTCTAAAGCTTTTGTGGTCGGATATTTCCGTGTGATCTACTTGCAATGTAAGTATACAAGAAGTCAAAAAACACTTACCGTCGCTGCACATTTTCCAGATAAATACGTTCGAAGCATGAATAGTTTCCGCAAATTGAACACCGGCAATTACATCCGTGTGGCTCTTGTAAGATAAATAAAATTGACCAACTTCATTGTTCTAACAAAGCTTAAAAGTATGGAGTTCAAGACCGTATATAAGAGGGAAGGTATACAGGAAGTAAAAAAACACCGTCTCTGCACATTTTCCAGATAAATACGTTCTAAGCATGAACAGTTTTCGCAAATTGAACACATTGCCAGTAATTGCCAGTTTGTCAAAGGCTGAGTTAGATTTATTTCATTTTCTTCCACAATGTCATTGTACAATTGTTTCCATTCGATAGGTTCCTTGAAGTTTCTTTTCCACGACCATACTAGATTTTTACTTTTTTCTTTTTCGAAAACTGACTGATTTCCACTTAAAATGTACTTCATAGGAAAATTGAGTGTTTTCGTGATAGAACACGTTTAGAGACAACATAATCCTTTTAAGCCTAGCACTTGACTTAAACTCATCTAAAACTTAACTGTCCAACAAAGCTTTGTGTTCGACTTACCTACATCTTGCCCTTTCGCCGTGTTTTACTCCCCCCCCCCTAAAGGATATTACACTTTTGCAATAATATTGGTATTTTATCTGGATGAGATGCTATTCTCTTACGCAATTAACAAGACACATCCATTTGCTATTTTTTGCTTTAAGTCACGACTTTGCTCTTTTTATCTTGATAAGAGGTTTTCAGAATAGAGAAATTAGAATAGTCGGGGGTGGAGCATAGGTCAACAGAGATTTAATTGAATGTACCTTAGCTAACTATAGTTTATCACGGTTCAACGTCTAAATGAACTTCATCTATAATAGCTGAAATTAGTAAGAATCTAAAAATGTCAACGGCAAAAAAATGAGCTAGTTGTTTCAATAGATATCTTAAAACAAATGCCACCTTTGTGGGCGACTCTTAGTAAGTTTGGTTTCACTTAGCCCACTTGAGCATCCACAGATACACTCTATCGGCCAATCCAAGAAGATCAATATAATCCAAATTGAAAAATTTTTTCACTGTTTATCATTCACAAAAACTTACTAAACTTGAAAAAAATAATGGCAGTACGCAACAAAACAGTACGCACTGCCAACAATGATCAGTAATAACATTACGAGCAGAGCATGGAAATTCATTTTTATGTGAAATATGAATTATCATTATATATTCTTCATCATTATTGATTCTTTCTACTATATTTCTCTAGCATATAGCCTTCTATTAAACCAGTAATTCGCTGAGTTTTGCAGTTGCTAAAAACCTGAATGCAAGCTCCTGCCTCTATTATTACCCTATTATGGAGCTGTAGTTCATATTTTTGGCAAGGGTCAGTATCTTGCAAAGTTGGGCATTTAAAATCCCTTTTTATTATGGGGCTAATGATTTTGATGTCATTACTGGTCGGATTCCAAATTTAACCATATTTTTGATGTGTATCCACCCCTAGTATGCATGGAAATGGTAGTTTCCTGCAAATAATCATCCGCTCGATGATCCCTTCTTTATCTAAATGAAGTTTTAAATGGTACTCCGCCGAAGTGCTCAACTGATGACCTCTGACTGATGTTATGTACATTTTTGAATTTTACTTTGTATATTTAACAGTAGTCTCCTAAATATTTACTCGCTGATCATTGAAAACGAAGATTAATTAGATTAATTAGATTATTAGTTAGACAAGGTACATTTTTAAAACACTATACTAAAACAACGAACTAGGGGTAAATGTGTAGAATCATTGAAATAGCAACATTTAAGACTGTATAAGGGTCTAATGTGACTCGCAGCCTTTTTGATCCTCAAAGGCTGGGCTCTTTGTTTAAATTCACCCCATGATCGTTTCCTGATATGTAGTTTGGCCAAGATGAGCTGGGCGAAGGATCGTTCAATGACTCCTCTGCTGAATTTGACTGATCCTTTCCTTGGTTTTTGGGGATGACTTCTCTGACAAAATGCTCTCCATCTCTTCCAGGTGTGTATATGTTGTTTTGTCCTGGGACGTTTCTGTTAGCGCTAAATGGTTTAAAAATCATCCCTTTACCCTTCCTTGAGGAGACTCTATGGATTGTTCTCCTCTGAATCCAAGACTTTGCTGATTGTCTTGGCTTTGGGATCTATATCTTCAGTAACCTGTCTGTTACGGGGGTGGGGGGGGGTATTTAAATGTGATGTTACTAAGGAGGTTTATTTTTAGTATTGTTGATGGGAGCTTTCTTTGAGTCTTGAGAGCTTAATCGTCATTATAATATAAGGGATATTATATTCAAGATTATATCGTGAGAGCTGGATAGTTGAAAAATTAGAATGGAAGGACTCTGTTTATAATCCCCAATGATCTGAGAGACAGAATCATCTCAGCTGGGTCTTGTAATTTGTGCAGATTCCCTTGAGAGCGATAGTAGAAATTGTCAATTTCTTTTTTGAAAGTTTTCTGGGCATTAGGTAGTTCTTCATCGTATAGGAAATAATCTATTAGGGCAGTACAAATTTCATCTTTCTTTTGACATGTTTTTATATTATTTAATGAAAGAGGACTGTCTGTGTATTCTTTCTTGATAGGATTATCGGTTTTATTTTCAATTTTTTTGGGGGGTATATTTTGGTTTTAATGCTTTAACTTCAACGGTTCTATTTTCAAAGGGGCATCGTCTGTAAATCTACTCAGATAGTCACAGGGGACATTTTGTTTTCTCTTAATGTATTCAAATTCATAATCTAAATCTTGTATTTTTAGGATTCATCCTCTAAGTTCCCCAGTGGCATTTTGAAAGTCTTTAAATATTGCAGGCTTTTATGATCTTAACGTAGTTTAAATTTTCTTCCCACTAGATAGTGTCGAAGCTTATCTAGGTGGAGTTTGATTGACAATAATTAAAGCTGGGTAGCTCAGCAATTGATTTTTCTGAAGTTAGGGTACGAGAAGCGTACGCTATAACTTTTTCTTCTCCGTTTATTGTATGGGTGAGGATTGCCCCAATTCCCTTGGTTGAGGCATCCGTTGTAACAGCGAATTGTCCTGTTTTAGAATTTGGTAATGATAAGATAGGTTCTGAAATAAGTGCCTTTTTTAGGTGATCTAAGGAATCTTGAGCTTTTTTTGACCAAGTAATTTTTTGTGGATTTCCTCAGGTAGGGTCAGTTAGTGGTTTTGCTACCTGTGTGTAATTCCTTATAAATTTTCTGAAATAGCTCATTAATCCTAGAATTCCTCTTAATTTTTTAGTAGTTTGAGGGGGTTTGAGATTTTTAACCGATTGTATTTTTTCGGGGTCTGGGGAAATTTGTTCTTGTGTCACAACTACTCCTAAAAATTCTATTTTTGTTTGAAGAAGATTTAATTTTTCTGGTCTACATTTAAAATTTCCATCTCTGAATTTTTCAAATACTTTGGCTAAGGTTACTAAATGGTCTTCTGAATTGTTATCATACAAATTACGTCGTCAACAAAATGAATAATGTTATCTAGACTTCTTAACAAGTGAAGTAAGGGTCTACATAATGCACTTGAGCTCGTTTTTAGTCCAAAAGGTACTCTTAAATACTCATAAGAACCATATTATGTTTTAGAGAACGCAGTTTTAAATTCATCACCCTCAGCTATTTTAACTTGATGGTAGCCCCATGTTCAGTTTAGGGAAGTAAATATTTTATTTTTATTTGATATGGAATCTAGAATTTAATCTCTTCTAGGTAGAGGAAATTTGTCACTAACTACTTGTTTGCTTAGGGCTCTATAATCTACTACTGATGTAAAATCATTATTTTTCTTTGGTAACAAAATAACGGGTGCAGAATATGGCCTTATGCTTGGTCGTTTTATCTCATTTCTTTCAAGCTCCTGGAGTTTATTTATTAATCCAAAAACTTATTAATCGAAACTTTAGTGCCCTTTCTAGAATAATATCTATACAGTAGTTAAACAAAACAGGGGACAATATACATCCCTGTTTCACACCGCTTTCTACACTAAAGGGCTCAGTTTCTTCGCCCAGCGCTCTTACGATCGATCTGCAATGCTCGTAGTAGGCTTTCAACAGCTCCACGAGTTCAACTAGCATACCGTCTTCCACCATGATTCGCCAAAGGTTTTCGTGGCTTACTGAGTCGAACGTAGCCACAAAATCTAGAAACATGTTATTTATGAGGAGGTTGTAACGTTCACACTGTTGAAGAATAAGGCGAAGAGTGGAGATCTGGTCAGTGCTCACTCTCTCTCTTCGAAACCCAGACTGATTTTCACGTGTTCGCTCATCCCTTACTTCTTCGAACCTTTTAAGCATAATCATCGCAAATACTTTGGTAGCCATATCCACGAGTGATATCCCTCGGTAGGTGTGGCTGTCGTATTTTCCCCCTCTTTAAATACTGGGATTATCGCTGACACATTCCAATCAGACGGGAAAGTCTTCATCTCCCATATCAGACTGAAGTGGGTGTCTAGTTGCTGCGCTACAA
This sequence comes from Artemia franciscana, assembly GCF_032884065.1. Taxonomy (NCBI): domain Eukaryota; kingdom Metazoa; phylum Arthropoda; class Branchiopoda; order Anostraca; family Artemiidae; genus Artemia; species Artemia franciscana. The sequence goes on along the minus strand of NC_088879.1, from coordinate 43,855,373 downwards.
CGTGTGGTTAGGCCTCGTAAACCTCAGGAGGGAGACCATCTTCTCCAGGTGAATTATTGTTTTTTAACTGTTTCATCGCGTTTAGTATCTCTGAAGCTGAAGGTTGTGCCATGTCGATTTCATATGGTGGTCTTTCAGCTGTTGGTGGCAGCAATGGCATTGTATCTTGTCCATCTGTATTCTGATTAAGGAGGTCTTTGAAGTAATTCTTCCAAAGATCAAGTTTACCTTGTAAATCAGGGATCACACTTCCTTGAGTGTCTTTAAGAGGACCATTGATAAGTGACTTTTTTCCAGTTACTTCTTTGAGGGTTCTATACAGCCTTCTCGTATCATTATTTCTGGCTACTTTTTTCATCTCTATAGCTACCTCATCCAAAAATTGTTGGCGGTCTTAACGCAAGCTGGATTTGACCTGTTTACGTAGCGCCTTTTTTTACTGCAATTGATGCGTTTGATGCCTGTCGCCTAGCCTAGATTAGCTTTACAGTTTTCTCAGAGATATAATTTTTCCTCGTCTTTGCAGGACCATAGCAGATAACTTCAGCAGCCACCTTTTCCCAGGTGTTCCGGAATTTTTTCCATCGGTTGGTAGGGTCGTCATCGCAGTCTGTCAAGCCGGCAGACTGGTTCTGTAACTTCAGGCAAAAATCTTCTTTCACTTGTTTGGATTTTCATTTTCTCCACGTTTAACTTCCTTTTTAGGGGGTTTTCTCTTCCTCGCGCTCAACTTCAAGAGTATTTTAACACCTAAAAGTGTATGATCGCTTCCAGATTTTAACCCCATGCACGCCCCTCTGTAAGCTCGACAATCGATGATTGAGGAGCATCAACGTTGACGGATCAATATATGGTCAATTTGAGCAGCTGTGGAGCCATCATTTGAGTGCCAAGTTATCTTTTTGAGAGGGTTTGTGTTGGAACATTGTGTTAGTGATGAAAAGGTCATGAGATCTCATAAACTGGAATAGTCTATCACCATTGGAGCACCACATACCGTATTTGAATGGACCAACAATACGTCGAACATTGGGGTCTGTTGGGCTAACACGGGAGTTCCAGTCACCCGCTAAAATTAGGAAGTCTCGTTTAGGGCATTTCTGCATTGTAATTTCCAGATTAGAGTAGAAGGAGTCCTTATCAGCATCTGTTGCCACTCTTGTTGGTGCGTAGACAGTAATGATAGAAATGTTGGATAATATTCCTTTAAGTTCACTATTTTCGAGTTCACTGGATCCCTTTTTTTTTCGAAATTAAAACCAGTTTTCCCTCTGCCTAATTTTTTTGTAAATGGAAACATTTACGAAAAATTACGATTAAACAGCACTTCAACAATATTCACGAATAATACAAAAAAAATAAACAACGGTAAAAAACATTAACAAGATTGCCAAAAGCACAAAAAATTACACAAGCCTCCCAATTTGATAGTGGCGAGCAGGTGTAAAAATTACAACAATTCTCAGGCATGATTGCTTGTAAAAGTTCCCTTGCAACGGTTAACCACGTCGGCCGGTTTTCATTGAGATTTCTATCTGTTTGAGCTGCTTCATCTCTTCCTAGCCTACTTGTTAATGTGGTTTGTGTTATAACATCATTCCCAGAGAGCACGTCGTTTGGCTGATCGGCTTTATTCGGGCTTCTTTTTCTCGTTGTGTCACCATTCCCTTTTACCACCACGATTTCTGGTTCAGGTTCTTCTTGTTGTCTTCAGTTTCTTGTTAGTGTTGTTGTTAGGTTTTTATCAACTTCTGAAAGAATCAGCCATTCTTTGTCTGGTGAGATCTCTTTATCAGGTTGCATGTTTGTTCCAAAGTTTATGAAATCAAAGTTGTCCAAAATCCCTGTTAGCGCCAAATGGTCTGAAAAAACGTCCTTTGCCCCTTCCTCAAGGAGACTCTTTGGATTGTTCTCCTCTGGGTCCACGACTTTGCTGATTGTCCTGGCTTTGGGATCCATATCTTCGTTAACCTCTGTCTCAATTACGAGTCCTGGTGCGACATTCAGAAGCATAATGATTAGGTTTTCCGCAGTAATAGCAGGTGATGCCCTGTCTTTTTACATTTGTCCTTTGGCCTCCTCTTTGCTCTTCCTTATGAAATGGCTTCCCATTGCCATTTATCTCCTCCCATCTGAGCTGAGAATAGCTTCTAGACTTGTTCTGCTGAGTTTTTTTTTAAATAATCTTACTCGGTTTCTACCCCAATCGTTGTTATGCTCTCCTTCTGTTATATTGATCGACATTTGTTCAAATGTTTTTTTGTTTCATCTACTTGTTATTCTCTTTCTACGAGCATTATCGCTTTTTCTAGTGAATGTGGTTTTCGAGAAAGTAAAAGTCTAATTAATTTTTTTGCAATCCCTGCATAAATGCGTGTAATTGTACTTTTTGGATTGTTTCATCTGCTCCAGTTTTTCCTAGCTGCAAACATACTGCTCTACGAATTTTGTCTGCATATTCCCTAATGCTCATGGAGCTATCAAATGTTATTACTTCTGTTTTTATTTTTTCGGTCGAAGTTGTTTCAATGAACCTAGCTTTAAAAGATTTTATCAATTTGTTCATGCAGCCATATGCAGTTTCCATATCTCTAACAGAATCAAAATATTGCAAGTCGCTCCCTCTTAGCCTAGTCGCCAGACGCTACTTCTTAGTCTTAAAGTCATGTGGCTGCGCAAGTTCATTGAAAATTTGGATTATTTTAATAAACTCATCTACGTCACTTGTTACCGCATATTCTGGAATCCTTTTCGCTATCAAATATTTATTTGGCAAATATTTGGAATCAAAGCCAAATTAATCAAACATTTGGAAATTTTTAGGTTCGGTCACTACATTAGCTCTGACTATCTACCTTTCATTTTACAATTTAATTATTTCAGAAAGTATTTTGAACAAGGAAAGTTTGGAAATCGTAGAGGGATTCTCCTGAGTTTCTTTCTTAAGAGGTAAAAGTTTCACCGTTTTACCATTTATCTGTTCTAAATCACTCCAACCTTTGGCCCATGCATAGCAAGTATTTAATCTTCTTGTCGACGTGATTTCACTCTGTTCCGCGGACAATTGGTATATTTAAGATGCATGACGTCTATATCCCCCTGGAAGGGATTTTAACTAGGTAACATATCTCAATTGAATGGTTTTCTTAGCTGGGCGTTGATTCTCACCTGGTTATGCTCCTCTTTTTTTATCCCTTCCAATTGTGATACTTGTCCAGTAAACCGGGGAATAAAAGTGGGATATTAGGGCACCTTCTACCCCCACGACATTTAATTGGGCGATTTTGTTTGCACAGGACAGAACTGCCTCTTTCGTTAGATCCAAAAAATTTTTCTTTTTAATACTTTTTTAGAAAAACCAGAACAATTTATCGGACTGATAGTATTGGATCCTCCAATTTTGAAGCATGTTCTTCCTCCTAGTGTCCATTTTTTTCTGTTTCTCTAAGGTTTTCTATTTTTCAGTGGTTACAGCGAGCATGCGACTTCTTGCATCACCACAAGAAGGCATATTTAAGTAGAAAGAAGGTGGCAACCCTTTTGCATGACAAATTTCAAAAGAAAATACTTAATCGGTGGAATTTCCTCAAATACCAGCTATCCTAACAATCAAAGCCAAATTTTTGGCTTTATTTGATCAAATATTTATTTGGCAAATATTTGAAGTCAAAGCCAAATTAATCAAACACTTGGAAAACTATAGGTTCGATCACTATATTAGCTCTATGACTATCTACCTTTCATTTCACAATATCATTATTTCAGAAAACATTTTGAACAAGGAAAGTTTGGAAATCGTAGAGGGTTTTTCATGAGCTTCTTTGATGATGAATTAACTGAATTTACTCATGATGAATTAACTTTCATACCTATTGGAGTGTCAATAGTTCATTACAAGTGACAAACTGTTTGGCTATTGTTTGAATGAAAAGAGTGAATCCATAAAGCAAATTCATCTCAAAATTTATAACAAAAGACTCCCGGGCCCCCAAACATAAAAATCTTTGGGTTGTTCTCCACCATATAATACGTTTGTAAATAGGTCCACCATTTGATAGTAGAATATTTTGTTAATAATCCAAAAATCGAACCTTGGGATGCACCTGGCAAAAGTTTCAAAATTGACTTTCCAAAAAGCGAGTTGATTTCCCGAATATCAAAGGGTACATTCTCCATTTGATCCTTCTTGAAGCATCAAATTCTTTGATGGATATCCCACTAATTATACAGAAATGAAAAAAAACAAAACTCATGAAACCGTCTCTGCACATTTTCAACATAAATAGGATCAAAGCATGAACAGTTCCCGCAAATTGTACACTGGGAATTCCATACGTGTGGCATTTTTCGAATTTCTGTCAAACTGCATGTATAGGGAATTAATTCCTTGAAATGCGTGGAAATTTCCTGGAAATTATTTCCATGAAAAACTCCACTGTTGATTTCTCGGATTATTTCTTCCGTGATTGGGTGATAGTTAGAAAAACAGAAGTAAGAAATATCTTCAAAACAATTTGAATCATAGTTGAAAGCTGTTAAAACTGGTTTCTTTATCAGATCGTTAGAAAATCTGGAATCATCTTAAAACTCATTCAATCTGGGGTGAAAGATTGTTACGGGGAGGGGTATTTAAATGGGATGTTACTAGGGGGTTTATTTTTAGTAGTGTTGCTGGGAGCTTTCCTTGAGAGCTTAATCGTGAATATACTATAAGGGATATTCAAATCAAGATTATATCGTAAGAGCTGGATAGCTGAGGAATTAGAATGGAACTGTTAATAATCCCCAATGATCTGGAAAACAGGATCATCTCATTGATGCTCGGGTCTCGTAGGTTTTGTAAATTCCCTTGAGAGCGTACCTAAAGCCCATAGGAACTGTACTTGGTGCCTGGGTTCATAAACAAAGACGATGAATAAACAATAATTTTATTTCAGTACTCACATGCAACTTCAGACTAGATATATCCAAAATCAGATTGTATTGACTAAATTGCATCGACGCCAGAATAGAACTAACTTCCAAAACCTTGCCACCAAAATTTATTATATGAAGAAACAATTTCTAAATCCTTTCTTATTTGTGCAGCTTGACCTCCTCTAAAAGAGGTACTAATGTTTCGCAATCCAACTGGTATTTCTTAACAATAATATGTGGTTTGACCTCCACTAAAAGAGAATCCCCTTTCACAATATAACTAGTATTTGCCACTGCTATTCACTTGTCCCCTTATGGAATTAACAAGGATTTTCTCATTCAGTTCGTTGAGGTTAAATAAACTAGTTGGATTTTGTTTTGTAAGAATTTGATTCTTATTGGCTAGTTCAAAACAGAACACTTATGTTTGCTGTAATAAGAACAACAAACAATTCGAAACTTTGCCCAAAGCAAGTATTTTACAGAATTATGAATTTAACTTTAAAACTGTCGAATGAATATATGGATATAGAATAAAGAATCTTATTTTGAAAGTTTCTTAGGTGGAAATGGATAAGGGATTTGGTTCTGAATTTTGTAGGGGGAATTGCAGGCCTGTATGTCACATATCCCCTTTCCTGCTGTAGAATTATGTCCTCATCATTCAGAATAATCTCCTTTAAATCTTATGTTTCCGTAAAGTTCTTTATTGTTTATTAAAGATTATTTTTATAATTCCAAAATGACTATTTAACTTTTTTTTTAATTTTATTCCTACACCTTACATGAATATAAAGTACTTGAACAACAATTGGGTTTACATGTGAATATTTGATTTCAATTGTTTTTTTGTTTGAATTGTATTTAATTTTTCTTTATTATACTTTAACTGTGTATTTAGCTTTCAATTGATTCTAGGTATTCAAAAACATCAAGGTGTACAATTAGGTTAAAAGTAAATTTTAATATAATCACTATTGGTACTATTACATAATTTTTCATAAATTTATATTTATAATTCACTGTTGGCACATTATTTTATCGTTCATCACTTAAGTTTATAATGTTTTATTTCACACCTATGCCATAATTTTCATGTCTCTGCCCATTTCACTAATTCAATTGGTATAATATAGCTTTTGCAAATTAATGTTAGTTCTTAGTTTTTCACCTCAATGTACTTTTGCTGTTCAAAATTACGTGAGTTGTTAAAGTTTGTAACGTTTTTCAAACGTTTGTTAAATTGTCTTAAGAGTCGTTAGACTTATTTTTCTTAAAACCTTTTTTGGTATGTCGATTCACAAGTTATAAAATTAGAACTTATGTTTTTTTTCCAATCTTCAGAAGTGTTCGTGATGTTGCTAATGTTAGGTTTCTATATAGTTTGATGCTGGCGATTGGTTGATAGTCGTAGTCCTTGTTGGTGTCTACGTGAATGTGTGGTGGGTGTACCTTCTCAGCTGAATACTGTGTCTTCTTAGATCTGTATAGTTGAGCTGGAAGGATAGAGATGATTGTAGGACAGCAAGAGGTTCTTTCTTCTATACGGTTGTATTATTTGAAGTGTCTTATCTTGGTTGATAGCTGTTGGGTCGAATCAGATGTGTGATGTATTGGGCAGTCTTCGGCGTTTGATAAATCATGACAGTAGGTGTTACTTGTTTCTTGATTTTTGACGAGGACGCATGGTACCAATCGTATTTCAAACAATATAAAAACACGATAAAAAAAGTTACTGTACTGAGGAACAAATGCATAAAGATACAATAATAACTTATAGAACTTTTATGAGCTGAATACTAGGTCTTATAATACAAACTCTTGATTTTGAGGGAAACATTTAAAGTTTGTTGTGGCTGTATTTAGAAATTGTTGGAAACAAATTTTCATAACAAGTATGTTTTGATGAACCAATGGAATATTGTCATTGACAATTTTACGTATTATGATAGAAAATGAATTCTCGTTATTATTATTATTATTATTTTGACACTATCTATACGTCACTACTGTGACATGTGAATATAAGAGCACTGTTCTAAAAGGATGGTTAAATACATATTAAATGTTAGAGGTCTTAAGTTTACAGAATATATTTTCTCCAAATCCTGTATACTTCCAATGTATGATTGTGTCAAAAAGAAACACAATTTATTGCTTAGCTTTCCAACTATCATACACCAGGAATATTTTTTGCCTTGGGGACAGGATATTAGAATTTACAAGAGACAATCTCTTAATTCTCTTTTATTTCCATAAAAATGGATGAGTACTTGGTAATTGTTAGAGGTCATTATTTTACCTAAAATTTATTCTGCCAAGAGTTTTACATATTTGATGTTATTGTGTTGAAAACAAACGTAACTTATTGTGTCATAGCCTTTCAACTAGCATACATCTACAATATTTCCTTACGGTAGGGACGGGATATATTAATGTACAGGAGAAGACCTCTTAATTCTCTTTTGTTGTTATATCCTTCCCGTTTTGATGGCTTATATATCGTCTGGAGCAGTAGAATTTAATTGGTGCATTTCTTGTCCCTCAATTATATCGTTTTTAGGCCTTGTTCTTTTCTATCTTAAGAGCTTTCCATAGTTTACTGTTAGCTGTGCCCTTATTAATAGTGAAATCCAGAAATAATATAAATATGATGATTATATTGTACCAGGAATTAGGCGAAAACAATGCATACTGATTTTTCACGTATTTTAATCTTTTGTCCTCATAAGTGAATAATGGTGTTTGTAGATCTAATGCCTCTTTTATATTTTTTTGTTTTACATTGCACCTTCGATTTTATCTATTTCCGGCCATAAGGATGTTTTTGATTCTTCGTTGTTTATATTTGGGATTGTGAATGACAAGTTTATTCCTTGTAAGTTTATTATTTTTGGGCTCATGATGTTTGTGCTTGTGATTAAAATTGTTTGCACAGTTGTCTCTTTTTGTCACGAGTCTGCAACCTTGTTTAATTGTAGTTATTCCAACGTCCTGTAGCAGTAGTTTTGTTCGATAACTGGGGTCAATTTTGTCCATATTGTTGTAGCAGGATAGGGTTCTTACCGTCTTTTTCGGTGATGTATTTAACCCTAAGTCGTTTCGTAAGTTGATAAAGGATTCTCTTTTTGTGCTTCCTATTAGAGCTTCACTTGAATCAGGAATATCTTGTTGCTGTGATTCCTTTAGAAAGAGATCTAGCACACATGATCCTATTTTTACGTTATATATGGGTAATGTTAGTTGGCAAACTAAGTTTCTAAATGAAACGCATTCCTTTAATTCCCAGGCGTTTGCTAGCGCATATTTCCTTCTGGCCTTATCAATTAGTATATATTCTGCTTCTGGTATGATGCTCATGATCGAGTTAGTTTCTTTAATGTTAATGGGAAAAGTAGATATCTTGTATATGGACTGTTGATTAATTAGTGGAATTGTAACTACTGCAAAAAGCTGTTCATTAATTTCGGTGATATGCACCTTCAGTTTGGTGTAATATAGGAACAGATTAGCAACCTCTGGTTCTATTGGCAAATGGAGACCAAATATTAAATGGGTTTTTATTTCATTTAGAATGTTTTTCAGGTTTGAGTGGTCTTAGAAGTCATAGGACAGGGATCCCTCTGTTAGTTCAAATAATGCGAATTCAAACTTAATGACATCAGTAGCTAAGTTCAAAAATGACATTGTTAAAATATCAATTGAAATCATAGTTAAACTTCAATCAGAGATCACTTTGTCGACTTCATTCTTTAAATAATTCACGGTGTTAATGGTTTTTGAAATATTTTTGGAGATGGATTCAGTTTTGTCTTTTTGATAGTTGGCTATTCTCGTTTATATTTTTTGTACATGTATTGTGGTATTCATGGCTGTATTTAATATTTTAACATTTTCTCTTTGTATATTTAGGTTTTCTTCAGTGGACAAACCAAAAAAGTGAGATGGATATTCCCCGATTATTGGAATTAAGCTTGTGGATCTTCGATATTTACTTCTGTGGAAAAATGCTTCAAATATTCGTGTTGTGCTTTGCTTAAGTTTTTGTATTTCTGCATTAAATAATTCATGTAGTGCTTCTAGCCTTTGTCTGTACAATATCAGGAAGGCTTGGTGAGTAGACATTTTATAAGCATTCTCTATAGTTAAATCTGGGAGTTTTAATTCATTCTTTGCTGGTTCGTCAGCCACGGCCAGTCGTGCACAGGTTTTCTTACCATCAATTGTCCAACACTCTTAAACACCAAAAACAAGAAGAACAATAGGGAATTTTTTAAGACAGTTTGTTTTCTTCTAGTATTTCTTTATTACAGATTCAACAAAATCAACAATTTATCTCGAAATTTATCACATTAACCTCTTGTCGATCTTCAAAACCAAGCGTAACAAAAAAGACGAAAAACTCTTGCTATAAGTTACAAGGCCACGCCTGAAAAGGGGAAAATAATCATTTTCGTGAGGGATACCCTGCACGGAGGTGGATACCACATCGTGGCACGCTGAAGATACTGCCAATGAAATGGGTTCTGTGCATGTTTATCGTTTAGAAACTTTTCTGCATCAAAAAGAAAACAGAAGCCATTTAATTCCTTGGGATACCAACATTTTTCATGGTCAAGAAAAGTTTTCTGCACTTTCATAATGTCTACATCCAAAATCATTTGGAACTTCATTTTTAGAGTAATTTCCGAAGCTTTCCAGCAAGTTTTATGTCATTTTCAACAGCTACACTTCTTCATCGTTATTTACGTTCAACACTCTCTTCTATAATTATCATCAGGGCAATTTTTGTCTCCATCTGTGCATTGTGTTCTACCATAGTCGGTGTTAAGAAAAGGGACTTTCAATCTAACTTGTACTCTTCCTTTTCTTGAAGATGTCCATTTCCAACTGATGGATCTTACTGGTTGTCTTACTGTATTAGGATTTTACAGAATAATGAATTTAACTTTAAAACTTTTGAATGTTTATATTGATATATGATAAGGAATCTTGTTTTAAAATTTTCTTAAGGAGAAATGGATAGGGGATTTTGTCCTGAATTTCTTAGGGGGGAATTACAGGCCTGTATGTAACAAGATATCTTCTTGCCCAGAGTCATCGCAGTTATCACGGGGACGCTTATAATGTACAAAATTACCGCTAAAGATATTAGCTGGGCATCCTTCACCATGTCTCCAGTTTTTCAAAGTCTTTTCTATTACATATAAAGGAATGAATAATTTTTCGAAATTAATCTTAAAAAGATGTTCTTCCGGAGTGAACTGCGTTGGTAGTTTTAGAGCAGCTTTACGTCCCTTTAGAGCAGCTTTGCTTGGTGCTTACTGGGTCTTTGATTCATAATCCAAATTATTGTTCCACCAGAAGTAAATGGCCTGAATTATCATTCTACCCCATCCTGTTATAAAAAGAAATCGGCCAAATATTTTTATTAATTCAAGACCACTAAGCCACCATTTTCGTGTTTCTTTCCAGGCCACCCAAGTCAATAGACAGGCAACACTAATGGCACGTATAATGATATGTAGAGATGATAATTCTGTTTAACCAAATTCTGCCATTATTTATTTTCGTGTTTTGTGATAGCGTTTCGGATGATCTTCGTATAGTGAATTTTATGGATAATAATATTACAATTAGGTATTGTAATAAGAATATGGCTAGGGATACAATAAAAAAACAAATAAAAGCACCACTCTGGAAGCCAGGATAGGAAAACAGGGCCAAATTATCAAGAAAAAAATGCACACCATTCCTCTGGATTGATAACTTCCAAACAGTACCATCAGAAAAAGGTGAGTGTATTTGTGGTGAAACTTTTTGGTATATGACAAGTGGCCAGCAAACAGTAAGTATATGAACTTAACAATTAACTCTTCAGCTTAAAATGGGATACTTTCATTGGCAGCTTTAGTTGTATGCTGAGGATGCGCCTTCGGTGTAATTAGAGTGGACAGATCAATTCCTTCAGATAAATAATCCGTCTTCTTCCATTCATATTTTTTGAGTAAAAAGAGTGAATCTATAAAGCGAATTCATCTCAAAATTTATAACTAGACTGCTCAACCCCCAAAAATAAAAATCTTTGAGTTGTTCTTCACCATATAATACGTTTGTAAATAGGTCCACCATTTGATAGTAGAATATTTTGCTAATAATCCAAAAGGTGAGCCTTGGGATGCACCTGGTAAAAGTTTCAAAATTGCCTTTCCAAAAGCAAAATATCAAAGCGTACATTTTCTATTTGATTCTTCTTGAAGCATCAAATGCTTAGATGGGCATCCCACTAATTATACAGAAATAATAAAAACACAACCGCCCCTGAACATTTTCAACATAAATACGTTCGAAGCATGAACAGTTCCCGCAAATTGCACACTGGGAATTATATACGTTTGGCTTTTTTCTAATTTCTCTCACACTGCAGTTGAGCTAGGTCTATATAGTTGAGCTGGAAGGATAGAGATGATTGTAGGACAGCAGAAAGTTCTTTCTTCTATATGGTTGTGTTATTTGAGGTGTCTTATCTTGGTTGATGACTGTTGGGTCGAATCAGATGTGTGATGTTTTGGGCATTCTTCGGCGTTTGATAAATCATAACAGTAGGTGTTACTTGTTTCTTGATTTTTGACCATGACGCATCGCTGGTCAGTGCCAGAGCATGCCAATTTCTATTGCTTAAGTTTTTGTATTTCTGCATTAAATAATTCAAATAGTGCTTCTAGCCTTTGCCTATACAATATAAGGAAGGCTTGGTGAGTTGATGTTTTAAAAGCATTCTCTATAGTTAATTTGGGAGTTCTAATTCATTTTTTGCTGGTTCGTCAGACATGGCCAAACATGGACAGGTTTTCTTGCCATCAATTGTTCAGCACTCTCTTCTTTATTTATCATCAGGGAAATTTTTGTCTCCATCCATGCATTGCGTTCTACCATAGTCGGTGTTAACAAAAGGGACTTTCTATCTAACTTATACTCTTCCTTTTCTTGAAGATGTTCATATCCAACTGGTGGATCTTACTGGTTGTCTTTCTGTATTAGGATTTCACAGAATAATGAATTTAGCTTCAAAACTTTCAAATGTTTATATGGATATAGAGTAAAGAATCTTGTTTTAAAATTTTCTTAAGGGAAAATGGATGAGGGATTGGGTCCTGAATTTTGTAGGGGGAATTACAGGCCTATATGTCACAAGATCTCTTCTTGCCCAGAGTCGTTGGAGTTATCACTAGGACGCTTATAGCGGACAAAATTACCGCTAAACACATTAGCTGGGCATCCTTCACCATGTTTCCTGTTTTTCAAAATCTCTTCTATTGCATCTCCAGAAATGAATAACTTTTCAAAACACATCTTCGATCCATAATCCAAATTATTTTACCACCCGAAGTAAATGGCCTTAATTATCAAAAGAAATCGGCCAAATATCTTTATTAATTCAAGACCACCAAACCACCATTTTTGTAGCTCTTTCCAGGCCACCCATTTCAATAAACAGGCAACACAAATGGCACATATAATGATGTAAAAGAGATGACACATCTGTTTAACCAAGTTCTGCCATTATTTATTTTGGTGTTTTATGATAGTGTTTCGGATGATCTTCGTATAGTCAATTTTATGGATATTAATATTACAATCAGGTATTGTAATAAAAAAATGGCTAGGGATACAATAAAGAAACAAATAAGAGCACCACTTTGGAAGCCAGGATTGGAAAACAGGGCTAAATTATCTAGAAAAAAATGCACACAAATTTCTCTAGAGAGATAACTTCCAAACAGTACCATCAGAAAAAGGTGAGTGTATTTGTGGTGATACTTTCTGGTATATGACAAATAGCCAGCTAAGAGCAAGTATATGAACTTAACAATTAATTGTTCCTCGTAAAATGGGATATGTTCATTTGCAGCTTTAGTTGTATGCTCAGGATGCGCCTTCGGTGTCATTGGTGTGGTCAGATCAATCCCTTCAGATAAATAATCTGTCTTCTTCCCTTCCCATTTTTTGATTGAAAATCTCAGCATCCATACCATTTGATTGGATTTTTCTTTATCTCAGCATCCTTGCCATTTGATTGGATTTTTCTTTATCTCAGCATCCATACCATTTGATTGGATTTTTCTTTATCTCAGCATCCTTGCCATTTGATTGGATTTTTCTTTATCTCAGCATCCATGCCATTTGATTGGATTTTTCTTTATCTCAGCATCCGTGCCATTTGAATGGATTTTTCTTCATCTCAGCATCCATGCCATTTGATTGGATTTTCTTTATCTCAGCATCCATGCCATTTGCTTGGATTTCTCTTTATCTCAGCATCCATGCCATTTGATTGGATTTTTCTTTATCTCAGCATCCATGCCATTTGATTGGATTTTTCTTTATCTCAGCATCCATGCCATTTGATTGGATTTTTCTTTATCTCAACATCCAAGCCATTTGATTGAATTTTTCTTTATCTCAGTATCCGTGCCATTTGAATGGATTTTTCTTAATCTCAGCATCCATGCCATTTGATTGGATTTTCTTTATCTCAGCATCCATGCCATTTGATTGGATTTCTCTTTATCTATTTGTCTTGTCCGCCTTTATAGCTAGCAATGTTGTTAGGCATTTCGTCTTGATGATTACCTTGATTTTTATCTTGATTATCGTTATGAATTTATTCCCTGTTTTTCTTTCCATTCTCAAACCAATGTTATGTTTTGCTTTTACTTTACTACGCCATTCCAATTATATAGGTTTTCCTTTTTATTTCTTCAACGTATCGAATTCTTCTTTGTCTCCTAGGCGCTCAATTTGTCTTATTTCTTTTCCTATTGTCAAGCCTGCGAGTACTTTTGCTACCTGGTTGCCTACCTATGAAAGAATCTAATGTCACTTATGTTTCTACTTGTTATATGTTCTCTGGAGCTGGTGCATCTCAGTCCGGCTTTTTCTAATGCAGGGTCGCCACTACTAGCAATTTGTCACCTTTTCTAGTGATTTTTTCATTGTCTATACAGTAACATCACTAAATTTTCTCATATCACTGAACAACCAGGAAATCCCTAAAATCTAGTGATTTTTTTCACCGGGAGGCAACCCTGGCCTATTGATTTAGATAGGAAATGAAATGTACCGGTTAAATCTTTCTACAACGTTTTCAACAAACCAAAGAAGCAGTCTTGCACAAGCAATCTCAAGACTTTTACCTCCCATTCATTGTATATACCTTCTTATTCATATCAGGGCAAATCCTGTATCCTCTGCTAGCCTACAGTTTCTTCTTAATATTTTTCTGCGATTTTAATTGGGGGAATATACTTAACATTGTTATCTGATGACAAGAACTGTATAATGCATTTTTACAATTTTTATAATTATTATTCAATTTAAATTAATTGCTCGAATATAGATGTTCTTTTCAAATAGGTGCGGTATTTATCGAGTATAGCTGCTTTAAATGAATTGAAACGACCTCCTTCAACTCCTTTCCAGGTTTGATATTTATCAATTTTTCTTTCCCCTTTGCTTCTGTCTCTCTCATTGCTTTAAATTTGTATTTTTTAAAAGCACATCTGATGTTAAAGAGTTGTTAAAACTGCCTATTCTCTTTTAAATATGTGAGTGTTATATGTTATATCCGCCTGCCGTGGTGTTATATGGGTAAATTTTATTGTTCTCAGAAGATGCTTCAAATTAGGCTCTCTTATGTTAAGGGTGAAAATTTCTTCGCTTATGCAAAAACGGAATGTTCCAAGTTACAATATTTACCACAAAAAAAGTAAAACTACTATGCTCTAACTATAAGTAGTTTTGTTTATGCAGGACCGCTTTTCTCTTGGTATTTATGAATGCTTATAATAAAAGTCTTGCAATATGAAAATAAATTGCCTATTCAAGTTTCACTTTTAATTTAAAATAGGTTAAGTTTCAATTTGTTTCAATCTACTTTAGGTATATTACCTAGTATATTATGTTGACCTATAAGAGGCTTAGAATATTCTGTTGGTTCTTTTTGGTCTTAATGATGAATTTAATTGTTCTACAAGTTTTATGCGAAAAGTTATAAAATTTAATGTTAATTTTTTTTTAAGTAGGATGAAATTTAATATTTTAGAAGGCAGCAATGTGCTTATAGTGACCATTCAAAGACGATATAGCGGCACTTAGACTGAGGAGGAATTAATTTAGAATTTAATCTGTATTCTATTTGACGACTGTTAGGATTTATTTACAAAGGAAATGTTTAATATTTGCAAGGGTAAAAGCGTCCAACATTTGAACTTAAGAAAATACTGAAAGAATATGTTAATTTATTCTTTGTTTTCAAGGCTGCTAAAATATATATATAAATTTGATTGTTTGTATCAATTCAGTTTTTGTTAATGTGTCTTCTTGGTGACACGGAAGAATCAATTGTTAGTTTCATCAACACTTTCAAATAAAATCATATAGTACTCAATCAGTATCTTTTTTATTTACCTTTCTTTTTTATAATCATATTAACAATGTGCTCTCCTTCAGCTCCTACAGAGTTATGGGAGAAATATAAATCGAAAATGGCCGAGGATATACTCCGTCGAAAACGGTTAGAGACGTCAGATATGACCTTTGATCTTACATCAGAAATGTATAACTACACTTTAGTTATTATTGAAGATTTGTGCGTGTGTATGGCAAACAAACCTCTTCAAGGATTTGGGAATGCCTTCACCTAATCGTAACGCTGCTGTTTCGACATGTGTAGAATTGGATCGTGAACAAAGTTACAACACGAGTGATCTATTGTCGTATGTACAAAATAATATTTCTAAGTTAACGTTTGAGCAAAAAGACATTTATGATAAGATAATGCATTGTGTAGATAACAACGTTGGAGAAATCTTCTTTTTGGATGCGCCAGGAGGTACTGGTAAAACGTTTGTGATAAAATTGATTCTGGCATCAATATATATATATATATATATATATATATATATATATATATATATATATATATATATATATATATATATATATATGTTTTTAACTACGTAAAACTTGCGAATATACAACATTCTTCGCTGTCCCATTGTCTGTGCAAATAAAAAGCTTTTTATACTTATAATGACGTAATATGCAAACCCTGTTTTAACAAACAGACAAACATACATTCATTCAACTTATTTTTATATAGATAGATAGATATACATATACAATATAAATTAACTACGTAAAACTTGCGAATATACAACATTCTTCACTGTCCCATTGTCTGTGCATATAAATAGATTGTCAGGTTTACCGACCCTCGAACATGCAACATACATCGCATGCCATTGCAAAGCTTTGGTGGGTTAATATTTCGTAATAGCATTATTGGTAAGCCTATTTTTAGTTGTAGCAAGTTTAGTAGAAACCCTTGGAGATCCAGTGAATTTGAAATTTGGCTGCCAATAATTGGCTGCCATGGATAATTAACCACTTCATTTGGTTCCAGAACTGTGTCGACTGACTTGTAAATTACTTCCTGGTCTTCGAATCTTGGTCAAAATAATATTGTTGATTTTGTAGACGTCTTTATTCTTGGCTACCAATATCGCTCGTTCACTGAGCCATTTATGATATCTATAATCGGTTAGAATATTCGGAAATACCTTTTCAACCATTTCATTTTTGGACGTCACTAAATTGCAGAATTCAGTTGGCAGTTGTATACGTCCTGAAATTGAGTCTACTGGTAGCTTTCCGTTTCCAATTGCCAGCAATTGATCTGAAAATATTTCACCAGAATCATCGTTTTGCAATCGGACACGCATATTTATAGTTAATTTTAATGTCTTTACGTGTGCCCATAAATTAGAATTTTTCAGGCAAGCATTCATTTCGTCCGCAGGGGTTGATCTAGGTATTATAGGTAATATTTGCCTGAAATTTCCCGCAAGCGATATTAATGTGCTGCCAAAAGGGTTTTGAATTTCCTTGCAAATCTCGGAGTGATTGCCCCAGAGCCTCGAGTGATTTTTTGTGTGCCATTGTGCACTCGTCCCAAATAATAAGTTTCCATTGCTGCAATACTTTACCCATCCCAGATAATTTGGAAATATTGCACGTGGGAGTTTTGTAGAATGCAAATTCAGAGGCAATTTCAAAGCGGAATGAGCAGTTCTTCCACCGGGCAGCAACGTTGCGGCTAATCCGGGCGACGCAATCGCCAACACTATGTTATTTTGTGATCAAATTGATGCCAGAATCAATTTTATCACAAACGTTTTACCAGTACCTCCTGGCGCATCCAAAAAGAAGATTTCTCCAACGTTGTTATCTACACAATGCATTATCTTATCATAAATGTCTTTTTGCTCAAACGTTAACTTAGAAATATTATTTTGTACATACGACAATAGATCACTCGTGTTGTAACTTTGTTCACGATCCAATTCTACACATGTCGAAACAGCAGCGTTACGATTAGGTGAAGGCATTCCCAAATCCTTGAAGAGGTTTGTTTGCCATACACACGCACAAATCTTCAATAATAACTAAAGTGTAGTTATACATTTCTGATGTAAGATCAAAGGTCATATCTGACGTCTCTAACCGTTTTCGAAGGAGTATATCCTCGGCCATTTTCGATTTATATTTCTCCCATAACTCTGTAGGAGCTGAAGGAGAGCACATTGTTAATATGATTATAAAAAAGAAAGGTAAATAAAAAAGATACTGATTGAGTACTATATGATTTTATTTGAAAGTGTTGATGAAACTAACAATTGATTCTTCCGTGTCACCAAGAAGACACATTAACAAAAACTGAATTGATACAAACAATCAAATTTATATATATTTTTTAGCAGCCTTGAAAACAAAGAATAAATTAACATATTCTTTCAGTATTTTCTTAAGTTCAAATGTTGGACGCTTTTACCCTTGCAAATATTAAACATTTCCTTTGTAAATAAATCCTAACAGTCGTCAAATAGAATACAGATTAAATTCTAAATTAATTCCTCCTCAGTCTAAGTGCCGCTATATCGTCTTTGAATGGTCACTATAAGCACATTGCTGCCTTCTAAAATATTAAATTTCATCCTACTTAAAAAAAAATTAACATTAAATTTTATTACTTTTCGCATAAAACTTGTAGAACAATTAAATTCATCATTAAGACCAAAAAGAACCAACAGAATATTCTAAGCCTCTTATAGGTCAACATAATATACTAGGTAATATACCTAAAGTAGATTGAAACAAATTGAAACTTAACCTATTTTAAATTAAAAGTGAAACTTGAATAGGCAATTTATTTTCATATTGCAAGCCTTTTATTATAAGCATTCATAAATACCAAGAGAAAAGCGGTCCTGCATAAACAAAACTACTTATAGTTAGAGCATAGTAGTTTTACTTTTTTTGTGGTAAATATTGTAACTTGGAACATTCTGTTTTTGCATAAGCGAAGAAATTTTCACCCTTAACATAAGAGAGCCTAATTTGAAGCATCTTCTGAGAACAATAAAATTTACCCATATAACACCACGGCAGGCGGATATAACATATAACACTCACATATTTAAAAGAGAATAGGCAGTTTTAACAACTCTTTAACATCAGATGTGCTTTTAAAAAATACAAATTTAAAGCAATGAGAGAGACAGAAGCAAAGGGGAAAGAAAAATTGATAAATATCAAACCTGGAAAGGAGTTGAAGGAGGTCGTTTCAATTCATTTAAAGCAGCTATACTCGATAAATACCGCGCCTATTTGAAAAGAACATCTATATTCGAGCAATTAATTTAAATTGAATAATAATTATAAAAATTGTAAAAAGTGCATTATACAGTTCTTGTCATCAGATAACAATGTTAAGTATATTCCCCCAATTAAAATCGCAGAAAAATATTAAGAAGAAACTGTAGGCTAGCAGAGGATACAGGATTTGCCCTGATATGAATAAGAAGGTATATGCAATGAATGGGAGGTAAAAGTCTTGAGATTGCTTGTGCAAGACTGCTTCTTTGGTTTGTTGAAAACGTTGTAGAAAGATTTAACCGGTACATTTCATTTCCTATCTAAATCAATAGGCCAGGGTTGCCTCCCGGTGAAAAAAATCACTAGATTTTAGGGATTTCCTGGTTGTTCAGTGATATGAGAAAATTTAGTGATGTTACTGTATAGACAATGAAAAAATCACTAGAAAAGGTGACAAATTGCTAGTAGTGGCGACCCTGCATTAGAAAAAGCCGGACTGAGATGCACCAGCTCCAGAGAACATATAACAAGTAGAAACATAAGTGACATTAGATTCTTTCATAGGTAGGCAACCAGGTAGCAAAAGTACTCGCAGGCTTGACAATAGGAAAAGAAATAAGACAAATTGAGCGCCTAGGAGACAAAGAAGAATTCGATACGTTGAAGAAATAAAAAGGAAAACCTATATAATTGGAATGGCGTAGTAAAGTAAAAGCTAAACATAACATTGGTTTGAGAATGGAAAGAAAAACAGGGAATAAATTCATAACGATAATCAAGATAAAAATCAAGGTAATCATCAAGACGAAATGCCTAACAACATTGCTAGCTATAAAGGCGGACAAGACAAATATATAATCAAAAGCAGAAAGGGGCCTTTTAAAATTCTGTTATTTCTACCACTACTACAAACAACTAACCACAGCAGCAAGTAACATATGGCCAACACAGCTAAGCATGCCCCTCCTCCGTCCCAGCCTATTCAACGCCTCCCTTTTTACACCCTTCCCGGGAAGTTCTTATTTCTTTTAAATGTTTCTTTATGACATCCTTCCATCCAAGACAAGGACGACCTGCGTTCAATTTAGCCCTAGATGGTTGGTCAAAAAGGACAATCTTCGGCAGTCTGTCATCCTTCATCCAAACAACGTGCCTGAGCCATCTCAAAAATAAAATTCTGTTAGCTACCGCTCAAAGCCTAAACGAGGGCAAGTTTCTTAGAAAGCGAAACTAACTATGCCAAGACAGCTAAAACTGGAGCTGAATATAAGGAATAGTAATAAGAAAATCAATCCCGTCCCCGTCTCCAAAAAAGAAAATCCTAGAAATTTGCATAATTAAAATCGTTTGTTTTAACATCTGCAAAAGTGTTTTGCTATATCATATTAGAGCTTAATAATTAAACTACAGCAAATTATGGAAGCAAGGGCATTGGTGGATCTATTCAGGGACCATATCCCCCTGGCTGCAAATATGCCCTGAACTAAAAAAAGTTTAATTAGCAACTGACAATAAACTTGGTAACTAAAATGTTACCATTTTAGTTACTAACAAGATTCTGAAGCATTCCAAGTTTTGTACCAAATTTGCACGTAGCCCGAAACTGGAAAGATTATTAAGAGAATTGTGATCTTATTAACTTAATGAGTCATAAGAAGGGCTTTTTGATGGGAAGTTCTTTGTTATTTGTAGGTTTGTGGCAGAATATTTATAACAATAATAACAACAAGCGTTACTTCATATTCTTCTTACAATACAAATACGATTCTTTTGATGTTCTGCAATTTTCTTAATACTTAATAAGAATTCCACGAAAAATATTTCTTAAAAGACGTTTGGTATTTTCTTGGATAGGGCTATTCCACCAGCTATTAGAAAAAGGACATTTCTCTATCCCAAAAAAGAAAATAAAAACGAAAAATTCAAGAGAATGTTTTTCCTCACCAAAAAGCAAAGTTTCGACGCTCCATTAGGCAATATTATTATGTAAAAACACAGATTATTGTGAAACCTAATAGATAATCTAGAACTATTAGGTTGCACCTTTGTGGTAAGACATTTAGTGGCAAATTTCAAATGGTCCCGCCACTTCGTGGATTCCTCTCCCACTATTCATGAAATTCGTGCTGTTTCCCTATTGCAGTGTTGAATTGAAGTTAGCACTAGAAATTTCCGTATTTAACGAAATTTAATCCCCCCTTAGAAATCCTGGATAGGCCAGTCAGTTAAGTCATATCTATGAGATGGGAAAGTTCACTCAACGGATAACTCGTTGGCCAGTTGTGACCCTTGTGGAGTCCTTGCCAGTTTTGGAGTCCTTGGGAGATACTCTCCCCAATCACTTTATGTTTTACCCAAACCTTTGTCCAGCAAACCTAATCACGGTTTTAACTCTTCGTAGAAATCGACGAATCGATAATTGTTTTATGCACTTTAACTTGAACTTTAACTTTTTCTGAACTTTATTCCTTGACTTCTGTATTCAAATTTTATCTTCAGTAGGCATCAAAGACTGTTCTTCACTTGACTATTCCAGGGAAGGGGACCCAGAAGAAATTGATGCATTGTTCGTTGAGATTCCTACCTACTTTTCCTGTACCTCTATTGTTTTCACAGGTCTTTATCTTTCCAGTCGCACAGTATTTCAAATTATTTCACGTTGTAATTCACGTCCTATTTGATATGTGGTGTTGTTTCCTCCGTCAGAGATTGAGAGGCTATTTCTACCAATTTTTCCTGATGACTGACATCATCGAATGTGCCAGAGCCTGATTTTACACTTCTCTCAAGTGTAAATTCGTGAGAGTGACAAAATTTTATTTAATCATACTAAGCTCATTTATTTGCTGCTAATCTTGTGCACTTCAATTTTCAAAACCTCCTGCAGATACTAATACAGTCTAGACCATGGTTGTTCTGGAGTTGAGACTTGTGGATGGCGACAGATCCAGGGCCAAGCTCTGGAAGTAGTAGCTTAGACGCTGGTGAAGAAAGAAGTCAAATGGATATTGTAAAGTTAAAGTTTAGTATTTATGTTTGTGAGGGTGGACTAGCTTGGCACATGGGTGGTGATTTATTTTACAGGGTGAGATGTGGGGTTTCCTGCCCCTTTTCTTTCTTTTTTAAGAAAAATGACCTGTTTCCCTTCTGTCTTCCTGTCTCATTTATTTTTTTTTCAGATAAATAACCTGTTTTCCTTTCCGTTATTAAATTTTCAAAAGTTTTCCTATAATTTGACCTGTTTCTACTCGAGGGAGCAAGGACACTGGTGAAGAAAAAAGTCAAATGGTTATTGTAAAGTTGAAGTTCAGTGTTTATATTTGTAAGGGTGTAACAACTTGGCACATGGGTGGTCATTTATCTTACAGGGTGAGGCTTCCTGCCCTTTTCCATCTTTTTTCAGATAAATGACTTGTTTCCCCTTGAAGGAACACAGACGCTGGTGAAGAAAGAAGTCAAATGGATATTGTATAGTTAAATTTCAGTATTCATGTTTGTAAGGGTGGACCAGCTTGGCAACTGGGTCGTCATTTATCCTACAGGGGGAGGTGTCGGGGCTTCCTGTCCCTTTTTTTTAATTTTTTCAGGCAAATGACCTGTTTTCCTGAATTTGCCTATAATTTAATTTTCAATTACAAGTCACAGTCTGGTTAATAAGCCGGTGGTGTTGCACTAAGTGAACTATCGGGCTAAAATCAATTCGTGCTTCCTGGACTTGGCAATTGATATTGAATTGTATTCAAAAAGTGTTTAATTTTGAAGCTCTTATTTATTGGATTGGCCAGGGCATATCTAAGATCCACCCCTACATACTAGATCCACCCCTATATATATATATATATATATATATATATATGTATATATGTATATATGTATATGTATATATGTATATATATATGTATATATGTAGTTTTACTGCTGTAAGTACTGGTGCTTATTACTGGTGCCTACTATTACTAATAAACCAAAGCATTGTAAGGCAAAGATTTTGGGCAATATTTTGACAGTGTTGAAATAAAAAAAACACGCTACGCCCGGATAGGTTGTCAAGAGGACTTATCAGCAATGCTTTAGAACCGGGAATATTTAAACAGATGCTCAACAACATCAAACAAACTATGATCTCGTAGATTGTCAATAGGGTGACAAAGCAACATTACAATAACAGCTTACATTAATAAGTTAGACCTTTTAGGGTAAGTTGTGATATATTTTGAACTAGCCAGAAGACATTATGTGTATACTTTTGATACTTCTTCAGCGGTTACTGTAGTAAATCAAACAAAGGGCATTAAGTTGAGGTTTTTAGGGGGAATTTCAATTAAACGGAAAAACTCTACACATGCAAGCATTAAAAGGGCATATAAGCAATATCATAGGCAGTGTTATTTTAACACAGCAGATAATATCATTGATATTTTAAAGGAGATAGTTTGATTGAAAATTCAAAGTTCTAGCAACCCTTTTAAAAGCCAAAAGTGATTCGATTGCAATCATAATTTTTTCGCAACCTCTTTAGCTCATAATTTTTCAAAGATTTCAAATCAAAATTTAAGATAAACATTTTGTTCAGCATAGCTGAACTGTGTTATAACTGTTTCTTTAGGGCTATTACCTATGTCGAAGCCCCATAACTATACAATTGGCACATTTGCTTAAGAACTAAATGTTGCCTTAATATTGAATAAAAAAGCTCTATAGATATCTTGACTGAAAAATAAGACATCTCACTAGTACACCAAAAATGACTGAGGGTACTATGTTAGAACTTTCGGCGCTGCTTCTATTACTGCTTCTGCTCTTAAAATTTAACTACATCAAAAGACTATAAGCGCATCCAAGCTGTCAAACAGTATAGATAGATTCTATTGTGAATGGTATCAAGTTTGTTTTTTCATGTCAACTAAAGGAAGTATAACATTAAATTAAACACTACTATTTGTGTTCTGATTTTTAAAAGGGTGTAGGCTATGTTGTTAAAGCAAAAACCGAAAAGATTTAAACTGTTGTTTCTTTTTGAAAAGACTAAGAAGTTAAAATAAATAACCAAGAAATCAAATTAACTTGATTTTAGCTCAAAACCCTTATGCCTTCAGAAAGCCAGAACATAATTTTGCATTAAACTGAAATTTATTTAATGTTTTCTTTTTTACAACTTTAATAAGTCAAGTATTACTAACATTTTAAGGAATAAATATCAGCATATATATGCATCAACTGACCATGAGCATTTGTTTGTATTTGTTCAGTAAATTGTAAACTATGTTCTGGCCTTGGGAAGGCATAAGGGTTTTGAGCCCTACTCAATTTAATTTTTGTCAGTTTAAGTTTTAGTCGGTTAGAAATTAAAATTTTTGTTCGTTTTAGGTTTATTTTAGGTTTCATTTATTTATCGATGCTGATTTTTAGTAGTTTTACACAAGGTAGATTGTTTGATTTTATTTTTGCTCATTTTTGGTTTAATAGAGTTCTTTACTTTTCTTTGAAAACTTATAGTGTGAAATTTATTTTTAATTAATTTTAATTTGAGCTAGATCAAGAAGAAATGTTTGCATTCTATAGTAACGCTATGGCTTTGATCTCTACTTGGTAACTTCTTTCAGAATAGTTTTACATTTTTTTATATGACCTATTGGTCAAATGATTCTTCTACAAACCTTAATTTTTTTCTCTATTAAAGTAAACTATTTTCACAATACCTTGACTTTTTACCAAATTTAATGAAACTTATATATTTGAAATCAGCATAATAAGCCAATTGCTTTGATATATCCATTGATATTAGAATTCCATTTCTTAGAGTTTCGATTACCATTGAGCGGGGCCACTCCTTACTTACAGTTGGTCACAACGAACTGTTTAATTACCCATCAAAATTCAAACAGAGATAATTGAAATACTGATAATTTTTTCTGGGTCACCAAAAGTATTGTATTCAGAAGACTTTACAGTCTTACGAAATTTTATTAGACAAATAGAAAAGGTTTTTCATCTAAAGTAAGGAGCATGTTTAAAACTTAAAACAATATAAATTACTTTGTCTGTAAGGAGGACTTCCCCCTCCTCAACACCCTTATCATTAAACAACAGGTTTTTAGTACTTTGAAAAATATACATTTTGAGATGCTAATTTTCTTTAAAAATTTGGAAAAAGCCAAACCTCACAATAAAGAGTAAGGAGTAAAGAAGGAGACAGCCCTTCATATAGAGAATTCTCTGTTCAAATAGGTTTCAAATATTTTCCTTCCTCGTAGTTGAAAAGCTCTTTCTTTTCAGATTGTTTTCCAAATCATATTTTCCAGGCCTTACCAAGATATAATTTGAGGTATTGGTTCCTTAAATCCCTGTTTAATTGCTTTTAATTTATGTTAATAAATAGCTGTACATTGATTAGTACCGTCCTACGTCTAAATTTGCAATTTCAATTTTGAATAAAATTTGAATATACTTAAAAAATTGTCGATTAATCGTAATTTTGCAAAAAGGTCCTTGCTGATATTACTACTAAGGAATTTTGGTTAGATGAAAAGGAGTATTATTGTTTGCGTGGTTTTCCAATTCCCTCAAATATTTTCTCACGATATTCTCCCACTCCAACTAAAAATTCCTTGATTTTTGTTTAGCCCTCGACAGTCAGCTGACAAGGACAAGCTTCGGGAATCTTATCATCCTTTATCTATAAAACTTGCCCTATAGTCTCAAATTTTCAACTATGGAAAAAAGCCCTGGGCCTATGGTATTCTAGTTTTACCATCTTACCTGCACCAACTGTTTTTACTAATAAAATCAACAGGATAAGTAGAACTGTCTGCTTGACAGATCTTTTCGTTATTTAACATCATCCTGTCATCCTCACTTATTATCAGAATTAGTTGCTTAGTCTTCGTAACATTTATTTATTTATTTTCTTTATTTCTTTATTTTCCTCAAAAAATGAGGAGTAGGCTACAATATAATATAAAGAAAAGACAAATCATAACGCTTACAATCAAAATATCAAATATTGATCAAACACTTAAAAAGAGAAAAAAAAGATACAAAAACACTTACTAAATAATTTAGCCTATAAATCATCAAGAGCCAAAACTGTTACTAAAAAAAGGAAATAAATTGTGGCCTAAAAGGATAATTTTCGCCTTGTCTTCGAATGTTTTATATTTTTTCTTTATACAGACTACAGGATCCTTCACTTTAAGCTTTAAAGCAATCTCAGTGTTACTAAAAGAAAGGGGGAAACCAAGTAAAAATTTGCAATACTTAAAATAATAAACTTTAATGGGAGAAAGATTAGAAGGTCTGAAATTACGGAAGAGGAGGGACAGGAACAATACATGAGGCAGAGCAACAGAGCTATAGATACGACCAAGGACGTCCTGACGGTAAAGACCCCGAAAACGAGTTAAAACACCAAATGCCTTACGTAGTCTCATCTGAAAATGCTGAACCAGTGCTGGTTTAAAAACTCTTTTCAAAGCATGGGTAATCCTAAATAAGTGACTATTGGCGACGACTGGAAAATAACACCATTGCCGCAATCGAGAGTCGCCCTGGCATTATCCTCTAAACAATTTACAACAAAAAATTGACATTTTTCAAAACTGCTAGAAAGGCATAAGCCTTTTAAACAATGAATTGAAATATTAAAATTAGAAACAAGACTAGACTTGGACCGGCTTAGAAGGATAATGTCATCAGCACATGCAATGTAAGACAGATTTCGAGATAATGAAACAAAAGAGCAGGAAAGAGAATTAATGGCAGTAGCTAAACTTGAATATATAAGGAGAAATAATTCCTCCTTGTCTAATTCCTCTACCCACTTGAATTAATTTGGACAGAGATGAAGACGAACTCGGACAAATAAGGATCTTTAATCCAGAATACCAAGAGCGAAGGACTCGAATGACAGCTAGGGGCAATCTAGCATTGATTAAAGCGAGCAGTGCAGATGCATGAGAAATGTTATCAAAGGCCCCTTTGATATCAACCAAGAGGGCGTATAGCGGTTGACCAGAAATTATCACTTCTTCGATAACTTTGCTGAAAGATCCATGGGCGTGGTCACATCCCAAACCTCTCTTGAAACCAACTTGATTAGAACCAACGTCAAGAATTTCAAGAAGATCATTCAAACACAACTCAAACACTTTCCCAATCATAGAACCCCTAGTAATTGGCCCCCAGGAACTACAAGATGACAAGTCTTTCTTCCCGCTCTTAGAAATAGGCTTGGTTATGCCAATATAGAATGACGATGGTACTAAACCAGTAATAAGTAAAAGGTTAGAAAATAACAATAGAATAATAAGAAAAGAAGAAGGAACAAGTTTGAGGTGATTAGCACATACGTCATCATGATCCTTAGCCGACTGCGCCTTTAATGTTTTGATTGCTTTCCATAACATATCCTCAGATATCCTGTAATCAGTTGAAAAATTCTTCAACCTTTTATCTAATTTCAACACAACCCTGTTAGAATCGTGCAAAGTCGACCACTTAGAAAAATTATTTTCCCACTCTTTTAGAGATGGTGTGGAATTAGAATCTGGCATGTTAGTCCGCCTATTGCCTCGGAGAACTTTCCAAAGGAGATTCTTGTCCTTGTCGTTATCAATATTTGAAGAAGCTTCTTCCATGACCAGGTTATTATGACGGCGGAGCTCCACTTGGAATTCGGCCTTTCTCTTTTTCATTAGCAAAAAAGCTGGACGCGAGTCTAAATTCGACTGTAAACTAGAGATAGAACGACTAATATTAAAACAGCATTGGGTAAACGCATCAAAAGAAATAGTATCATGGTAATCAGTCGGAAAATAACAATTAATTAAAACTACGTTTGAAAAACTACAAGCCAAAAAATTTGTGTTAATTGCTAGAATAGTTGCATTAAGAGACTTGGGTAAAATAGTAGCTAAACCACCGGAGAGACGTTCACCTGTCGGCGTAGCGGGAACAGCAAAATATCATGCTGAGTAGACAAACTAGAAAGCAGATTCAACGAATGATCAAGGAGGTGGTGATCTTGAAGACATAATAAAGATGATTTTTCATTCAAAAAACTATGAAGTACAGGCAATTTCCCTAACACGCCATTTGAATTAAAGGACGTAACACGAAGTAATACATTCATTTACAAAATTTCTATAAAATAGGACACCTAAAGATGTAAACTGGATGATCATTCGAGCCACAACTGGCGCATTTAACTGACGCTTGACATGGGGAGTCTTTAGTCAAAATATGATTACCGCTACATCGGGCACATTTGAAACATTCAGATTTACATTGATTTTGACCATGGTTAAAACTTTGACATTTAATACAACTCTTAGGCTGAATACGATCACGTTCCACTCGGAAAAGTTCATAACCGAATTTGATGCCATGTGTGATGTAAAAATGCAGGTATTCTTTTATTTGAAAAATAACTCTTACAGTTTACGATTTTCCTAGCCGATTAATTCGAATATACCCGGAAAGTCCGATGCGTAGGCACTAACATCAAAATCAATGTCAATGCTCCTTATAATTTCAAAAAATCGCCAAGGCTTGGAAGTTATTATGCTTTCAGGATAATTAACCTTTAGATCACAACTGAGGTTAGATGCATCTTGACATGGTACCGATGCTAATAACACTATCCTTAGTCGCTTTAACATAATGAATATTTGCACACCCTGTCTTATCTAATTCTTTCTTGCGGCAGACAGGATCCTTCAGTAGGAGAGCGGGTGGGTTTTTATCACTATGGCCTCTAATGGAACAGTCTTTAGTGGGAGAGGTGATCAGGAGGGGGGGCAGTGGAGGGATTGAGATCAAGATCATTGCCAGGCGTTTTTTTTCTTTAAATTAGATTCGATACGCTCAATAGAAGACAGTGTTTTTTCAAGCTTTCGGGAATAGTCATAAACAAGTTTATCAAGCCAGACGCTGATGTCAGGCTTATACTGTACATTCATTAAAGCTCCGAGGGACGATTACAGGCCATATAAACTGTTTCGAATCAAGTTCTACTATAACACGCATTATGACCGAGGCAGTAGTCTTTTCAACTGTTTTTCCTCTCCTTTCTTGCAATCTACCAGCTTTACGACACAGACATGCGAGCAGCGTTTTTGCTACATTCAACTCCTCTAAACGATAGAATCCTGCCATTGCGTTAGATATTTCATCAACGCTTATTCCGGTTTTCAACGAATCAAGAGCAAAGAATAATATCGAATTATTCTTATAATGTCGTATACGACATACGAAATTCCTGTATCTGACACAAAAGTCTTATCAAAATTGTATGCATTGAGTGGTTGGCTTGTGATGTCAGATATATTGTCACTTGGAATTACTTCAGTGGAATGATCATTTGGTCTTGAAATAGACTGTATGACAGGTCTACGCTGTGGCTGCATGAATTTTCAGCTACAAAATTGGTATTAGCAGGATAGAATTTTTGACTGCTGATTATCGGCGCAATACAGGGATTATTATTATAGATGCAAGATTCATGAACTTCATCGTTATTTGAACGGATTAAGCAAATCCAATTCGGTTTTTCTTTACGCTCAGTTGGGGAAATGCCTGCACACTGTGGGTGAAACAACTCGAGACATTTTGTGCATTGCAGGGTGAGCCCCTTGCCACAAGATCGACCACAACCAGGACAAATAAATATTGACATTTCTCACTTCTTAGGTCTGGGGTTAAATAAGCAAGGCCAAAAGAAAGACGGCAAAAAAAATCACCTTTACCGTTCCATTAAGCTTATAATGCAATAAAAGCCTTAGGTTAAACTTGCAACACAATACGTCTATGCAGTACGGACACTCAGATCATCAAAGCCAAAGGGCTGTTTGACTGTCCCCCGTTAACAGAATATAGTCAAGCGAGAAATGAATTTATTCAATTCAGATACACTAATCCGATCAAATAGTTATATAAATTTAGTCAAACTAAAGTAGACCGGTTTTACTCACAGTTCCTAAATATCCAATTCAAACCAGATCCTTTTACATTGAACTCTGAATCAATATAATCCGATCAATATAATGAACCTATTTTAGACCCGTCAAATCTCTAAAAATTCAGTCATCTGCTCCTACTTTCACCCAGGACTATTAAATTGTCAGTATAAGAATTCCAGGAGAAATTTACTCTCCCATTTGTGTCTGTACTCTCCCTTTGTATCTCCTGAACATCTTTTAACTTAATACAAAATTAGCAACAAGCCTCTTTTCCTACCTTCACAAAAGCAGTGTTATTCTCTTACAGAGCACTATATTTTTGGCTTCAGTTTTTTGTTATTTTGTTTCATATTTTTTTTACAACTAGCAATTATATTTGCAACTAGTCAATATAATTGCATTTGACTCCCCCACCGTGAATTAGCCGGTTAGAACCTCAACAGGTGGACTCTAGTTCGGCATTATGGAGTGACAATTATGAGAGGTTTAGCATAAGTGAGAGATGGTAACAACGGCAATGAAGGGGGTAAAATGAACCATGAGTTAATGCCCACTTAATTGGACTATCTGTCTTGGCTTTTTCTACAATTAACCATGAATTGACTGTCCAACACTATAACTATTCCATTTTTAATTCAAATTCCATATTTTTAATTTTTGTTTTACCAGAGGCACTTCAAATGGAAGAAGTGGTCGAATAAGCTTCGGAGTGGGGTTCATTCGATTAGAAATCACCTTTTTTCAGAGTCAAAAGTTATCAGAGGATGACCAGCCCAGCCTTTCCTAAGCTCTTTTCCTCCCACTGCTTCCGACAAAAATTTAAGCCACTTTGATAAAAATAGATGACAAATCAAACAATAAAAACTTAAGGGGCAAAAAAATCACTCAGAGCACGGAACAAGTAAATTTCTTATGGGAGCGTTGGTCAAAATAGTTAAAAGATCAAATATTTCTAACCTCCTACCTACCCCAAAAACAAATTTTCAACTATATTCTAATCCAAAAATTAAGGTATCTGATCTTTGGCCCTCTATTCATGACCCCCCCCACACAGAAAAAATATAATAATGATATTTTACCCAAAACTTAATGAGTTGAATATTAGCCCTCTAGAAACACCCCTAAAAACAAACTTATTTACAATATTTTATTCCGAATCTAATGTGAGCTGACCTCTGGTTGTCTATCGTCCAATTACCCTCCCCCTTAAAAACAACCAGCCTTTTAGGATATATCATTCCAAAGCTTAAGGAAGCTGACACCTGGCCCTCTATGGCCTAATACCCCTTCTACAAAAAAGTAAATTTATTAACAATATTTTACTCCAAAACTTGTTAGAGCAGACCCCCTGGTTTGACTATCAACCCCCCCCTCAAAGTCATAAACCTATACTCTTTACTTCTGACCCTTCTATATGGTGCGTAAAAGTTTTTACCATATTTCAGGGAGACTTTTAACTTCTGCGGCAGAGTGCAACTCTTTTTATCGCTATTTTTGTCATGAATCTTATTGAATTTTTCAACTCCTTGGGTATAGGGACAAGTTGTCATGTTTTGGAAAGATCAAACTTTATTATTAAGATTTGCCAAAATAACAGTTACCAATCTTCAATGAGCTTCGAGTAAAGATTTTTCTTCACCTGACATTTTTTTCAAAGCGACTTCTTGAATATTTTTTATTATTGGTCGTGGTTCATTGTTTATTAGTCTGAAGTTGCGTTTGGAAACTATGAAGGGCTTTTGAGGACCTTCACTCTTGCTGACAGATTTTCTAAGTTTTATTCTTTTCTTAGCAAAGCAAGTCACCTTTTAAGCTCTGGTGTAATCACAGCAGTGCTTCGGAATCTCTGCTTTCAATTGCCTGTGAAACTTTGCTCGTTTCCTCTTTCTCTGTTTTAATAAACATCTGTTTTTTTGTTTTGTTGCTGTATGTGTTGGCTCCTCCTTTTTTTAATTTCCTTAGGCCATGACATTGGTATGAAATCATCACAACTATTAGCTGTTCTGTTGTGAAAGATTGAGCTGATAGTTCAGTGACGTCATTAACTAATATTTTATTTTCTTTTTATTTTATTTTCCTGTTTTGTTCCTTTATGATGATGTTCTCGTTTATCTTTTCTTAGTTCCTAAGAAACTTCATTCCTATTATCGGGGAAATTTAGGTGTTTACTATGGGTAAGGACATATCAGGTGCCCCTAACCTAATGGGCATTAATCAGGTACCGCATCCTCCAATCAGGATTGGTATAACTATGAAACAAAATCATAAAAAATGCATGAGCTGTCACAGTAACATTATGCAAGTCTTCATCACCAATTAGGGAGCCTGGCTGACCCAATTCTGTCTAGATAAGTATAATTAAAGAAGTACCAACTGTTACTGCTCAAGCTCTAAAAATAAAGTATCTTTGTGATTTGTGGAGTAAAATCAGCGTTTCATAAGTAGAAAACTACTGATTTCTATGAATACTATTATGAACTAAGATTACTATAGGCTAGAATAGACACAGTAATAAAAGTATGCTTTATGATTCAATTTTACTTTTGTCCAAAAACAGTATAACTTAACTAAAAGTAAAACAAGAATTGAAAAAAAAAGTTTTTATTCAGACAAAAATAAGTTGTGGAGTCATCAACATGGGAACGTGGCAGCTAGAGTCCATTAAAACTAAGTATAAGAATTATTCTCCTCACTAGAATTGTTTTTTTGTTTGACATGCATGGCCACTCAACAGTAAAACTGGCATCATGAGAATTTCTGGCTTGAGGCCGGATGAATTCTCAAATCAGGCTAGGACCAAAATTTTAACATTGAATTTTCTTGAATTTCCTTCGCCAGGTATAAAACTTCCGTATTTTTTTCTTCCAAAGGAAGAACTACTCCAGCTGTCCTTGGATAGGTTTTGCAACCCAGGTTATTACTTTTGAAAAACTTTAAATGCCACTCTGGTTTGGATTTCCAATCGTCATAACTTTTTTTCGTTAAACACTCATGTAACTCCAAGGTAAGCTTTGCTGATTTTCAAGATAAACTAGTTTTTTGTGGGGACAAGTTAGCCAAACAAAGATAAATTTCTGCAAAATAAATACTCCTTGACTCTCCTCAGGCAATGAATATTTCTCAAATTTTGCTATAAAATGAAGTGCATGCGGCTATTAATTTGCTTTATCAGCTTCAATTCCCTTCAATAAAAGTTTTCAAGCCACATTTCGACGAACATTTTGTTTTCTTCTTTGTTATGTTTGAACATATTTGGATATGCTACATGCCTTAATATTGCTACAGTTGTTGCGAGATAGGTTCTAAGAGAAACTGTGATCTTTCTTGGGAAATATTATCGTCAAGAAATAATTTTCATTGAAAAATGAGCGCAAGAGGGGGTCAAATTGCCATCCAATTTTTTGATCGCTTAAAAAGGGAACTAGAGCTTTTAATTTCGGTCCGAATAAGCCTTTTTGCGATGCTCTAGGACCATTGGATTAGTTTGATCCCTTCGGAAAAATAATAAATAAACATACATCAGTGATCTTTCTCCTTTCAAGAATTACAACATTTTACATTTTGCAGATGTAAGCTTGAAACCTCCAAAGTGGGATTCTTTAATACGAGGCTCGTAGCCTTTGATGCATGTAACTAAACTTTATGAAATTTTTTTGGAATCTGCATAATAAGCAAATTCTTTTGATATGTCCACTGGGATCAAATTTCTTAGAGTTTCAGATACTTTTGAGCTGGGCCACTCTTTTCTTATAGTTTGTTACCACAAACTGTTTGATATTGCTTTTGACTTTTCTATGAAAAACTTCATTTTCACATAAATTTTATAATCTCCTTAACAGCTCTATGAATTTTCCATTGTAACTGATGTAATATTACTTTGCTAAACGGATTTTATCAAATAATATTCGAATTGAATGGACATCAAAAGTCTAGCTTTAAAACAAGTATATACTGTAATAGTGTATTTTGTATTACAATAAATCATTATGTTAAAGATAAAAAGAACTAAAATTGCATAAGAAGTAAGACTGACTTGTATCCCAAAGAGTAGAACATTAATTTCTCCGTCTTGAAAACAACTTTTACTCCAAGCAGTGGATGAAAAATAATCAAACTAACTGAATGAGTTTTCTCCCTTCTAAGTCTTTGAAGGGTACTCCTTTCAAAATATCTGAAAGAGATCTCTAACAAAAATATTTGAAGGGGTATTTCTTCAAAATATTTGAAGGTGTTCTTCCTCCAAAATTTTGAAGAAGATCAGTTAAAAAAAAATTGCTAAGTAATTAAACTCTGTGAAAATTTTTCTTAAATGAAATTTCTATCGTTCATTATTTATTGTTAATCTTCAAATTCATCAAACTAGCGAAGCACTGATTTTTTTGTCCATGTGTTACGATTTGTGTGTTTGATTTTGGATCCAAAAGTATATTTTATCATGTAATTATATCAACACTACAATATCTGATGAGGCAAAAAATGACCGACTTATGGTCTCAGGTTTCAAGTTACCTTAGCTGGATACACTGGACAATACGTAATAGCAACGTGCCTTTATAAGGTGATGTTTACTGCTTCAACCTGCAGCATTGATATTAGTAGTATAGAAAATGGGGTTTCTGGGCCACATAGCACATCCATTTAATTTTCATCATTTTCAGTATATTTTAATATCAATTAGCGCACATTTTAAACCATCTCTATCCCTATATTCAACATGAAAACAGTTCTTTGGAAATCAAATTCAGTCTTATTTTTATACTTTTCACAGTGTAAATACGGGAGCTAGATCCAACCAAGATCATCCCATCGATTTACCGCCTCTTCAATTGAATTCACGCCATTTTAAATTAAAATTTCTGACATTTTTTTAATTTCCCATCCTACCCTTAAGATTGTAACAGGTCTTGTGAAATAATAATTTGATTAATTTGTGAAATAAGAGTCTATTTATATTCCATTTTTCCTGTGCTACCGATAAAATGTAATAGTTTGCGGATAGTTCAATATCAATATTTAAATAAATTATTTTATCTTTATTTATTCTTTTAACAGCCCATAATAATCATAGCCTTTATCATCTTATAGGTTTCACACGCTTTCCATCTTCTTTCAAATGAGCTCCCCTTTCTTAGTACAGCTTTTAATTGTTCCAACTTCTTCTTTAATTCGGCTTCTAATTGAGTTGATATGGGTAAACTGGGATGTAACACTGGTAACATCCATGATAAAAGCATAAAATCAACTTTAAAATTTTGAGCTCCTCATTTCATAATAACGTTGGAAAAGTTGTTAATTTTTAATATCATTTTACGTGTATCGCCTCTAGAAACACGATTAATATCTTGAAAAAATCCAAATAATCGTGATAATGTTAAATACATACTAACCTCGTGACTATCTTTGGTTTTCAGAAATCTTTTCAATAAAACACTATTAAAAGTATTATTCTATTTTATTGCAATAGTTCTACCATCTGCTGCAGCAGTGGTTTCCAAATTCATTTTCTGATTTAAAGAAATCAACAGATTCGGTGTTGTCTTCATACCAAAACATATAACTAGATGTGCTTCTACTATAGTCATCTGATAATTCTAATACATTTATCTGATTTTTAAAATTAATTTTCAAGATCAGCTGCCTTAGAATCAAAATGCTTAGGCGTAAATAGATCAACCATTTCACCTTTAAAATCAAAAATGATAACGAGTTTCTTTCAATATTTAGTTGTAACACATTTCATTCCTGTAATCGTTTATTCCATTCCAAAGTCTAAATTTTCTTTCCTAATAGTTCGATTATATTTATTTTGCATTTTCATTCTGCCTAATAGCTTCTCCATTTATTAGTTGTTAATTTCATCTGACGAATTTCCAAATCAAAACAGCTTATATATTAACATATGATTTTACTATACATAACCTCCATGATTGCTTTTCTTTTTGAAAATGTAACGCAGTAAATGTTACATGGATTACATTATCCACTTGATCTAATAATGTTTTATTTCTATATCAACAGTTGATCCACAATGATAAATATTCGATTCATGCTACGACACATCAAAACAAAATAAAGGGTATAATTAGAAGGGTA
The DNA here is from genome assembly GCF_032884065.1 of Artemia franciscana. NCBI lineage: Eukaryota > Metazoa > Arthropoda > Branchiopoda > Anostraca > Artemiidae > Artemia > Artemia franciscana. The sequence goes on along the minus strand of NC_088879.1, from coordinate 43,819,686 downwards.
TAATTATATATGCTCCACTATCAACATTTTATATTTATATCCTAACTACAAAAATCGTTGATAAGCGTTAGAATAATCTTTATTAGCCTTACTGAAATTACATTTCATGTCCTCTTGTGGATACTTATACCCATTTACTGTCACTTCAATTCTATCAGTGTTGTTAAGATCTACCACCATTTTGTTGTGCGTGTAAATCTTATCTCATTCATACTTCTTTAAAACAACAGCAATTTTAGCTATATTACGGCGTTCACTGACTACCTTCATTGTTAATTCTTTATCCCTTTATTATATGAACGATAAAAATTGTAGTTGTAGTTTGGTCATGGAATTTGGTAAAAAGGGGATCATGTTCCAGGAATCCTTTATTTTAATTTTTATTTCTAGTATTTAATTGAAACTCCCATTGTGCTATTAGGGCACTGAAGAGCCTAATAACCCTGATAATAATAGCTAATATAAGCTCCAAATTCTGATTTTTGTAATTCAAACGCCTAACAAGTAATGAGAACATCCTATTCCTCATATTTTGGATTCACATACTAATCCATAGATGTAGAACAGCCTCTAAGTATAAAACCATGCTGAATTCTTGCTATTTTTGCTTTTCTAAATGTTTCTTAACAAGCTCCAAACGACAATTGACATGAATTTTCTAAAAACAATGACTGACATTAGTCGTATTTCAGATAACGCCAGCGCTACTTGTGGAACATTCATCTCTACATCAGCATGCTCTACGAAATGTCTGCTGAGAATAGAACTGAATTTAGATTAAATATGTGTGCTTTTTTCACAGTTTAAAAATTTTGTACCCATATATAAGTGGTACCAACCAATTCTGTTTCTCTATTGCTATCAAAAACGATATTGAGTTTAACCCCTTCCAGAAATGTTTTCTGGAGAAAAAAAACTTTTGGTAATTCCTTATACCATTCCTTTTTTTATATAAAGATACAAAGGGAGAAGCTATTTTCGTATTCTAGGAGTCATATTTCCCTTCCAATTGATATCCTTGGCAATTTTTCATAAATTTAAGGTTTCAGCCGCAACGATGCCAATAATTGTTCATATTTTTTGGATATTCCTTATTAAACAATGCAAAACAGATTAGTTACTAATTCTAACCTTATTTTTCGAATACCTTCAAATTTGAAACACGGTTGCTATTCAAATGTAAAGAATATGTCCCAATATAATGTTACATAAACTGTGGTAATACTTACTTATCCAACATCTTTAATTAGACACCGCTATTGCAGGTGGGGATGAGGAAGGGACAGTCACCCTCCTATATGGAATGAGTTATGATCATTATGCAGTGTAATGTCACTCTTTACTCTCATAATAACAGCGTAAAACATAAATATTCCCAAAAATCAGGAGGGATTCAATATCAGTTTCATGTTTGAAAGAAATGTCCCCCCCCCCAATAAAGTAACCCCTCAAACAAAAACCTGAATACAACCCTGGGGATCTTATATCGTCCCTCCCTTAGAGCTAACTTCGTGTTTATCTGAAGGCTCCCTCAGAGTTGGGATGTTTTGATATTAAAATGCATCCTTTGGAGTATCCCTGTTCCTACCGAATTACAAACCAATCATAGGACCCCATTGCAGAGTTTTAAAGCCCTCATACGCAAATGTTAGGAATTGTAAAAGAAGAAGAAATATACCTTACACAGTGAAATTCTTATAGAAAGAAAAAGAAATACTTTGACTAGTTTGGGAGGTATGGAGATTCGTCAAAGGGCTCAATTTAATACCAACACATTGAAACTCTCATTGAACCCTCAAATGGAATCAGAACTAATTATAAGAAAGAAACAAGAGGAGGGTGGAGGAAGAAATTAATGTGTTATCCCAAGGACCATATTCAGGACTTCTTTTTTTTTTGGGGGGGGGGGGTAAATTGAAATTGCAAGTTTAGACTAGAACGGTACTAATCAATGTACAATTATTTATGAACATAAATTAAAAGCAATTAAACAGGGATTTAAGGGACCGATACCTCAAATTATATCTTGGTAAGGCCTGGAAAACATGATTTGGAAAACAATTAGCAATAAAAAAGAGCTTTTCAACTACGAGGAAGGAACATATTTAAAACCTATTTGAACAGAGTATTCTCTATATGATGGGCTGTCTCCTTCTTTACTCCTTACTCTTTATTGTGAGGTTTGAAAATTTTCAAATTTTTAAAAAAAATTAGCATCTCAAAAAGTATATTTTTCTAAGTACTAAAAACCTGTTTTTAATATAAGAGTGTAGAGAAGGGGGAAGTCCTCCTTACAGACAAAGTAATTTATAGCGTTTCAAGTTTTAAATTTGCTCCTTACTTTAGATGAAAAACCTTTTCTATATGTCTAATGAAATTTCGTAAGACTGTAAAGTCTTCGGAATACAATACTTTTGGTGACCCTTAAGAAATTATCATTATTTCAGTGATCTCTGTTTGGATTTTGATGGGTAATTAAACAGTTCGTTGTGACCAACTGTAAGTAAGGAGTGGCCCCGCTCAATGGTAATTGAAAATCTAAGAAATGATATTTTGATACCAATAGATATATCAAACGAATTGGCTTATTATGATGATTTCAAATATACAAGTTTCATTAAATTTAATCCTACCCATCAAAAGCTACGAGTCTGAAAAAATTTGTCTGATTTCCACAATGGATTTGAGTTTATTTGTTGTTCCCAAGAGTGATCCTATCAACCCAGTGAGCCAAGAATGTCGGGAGAGGGCTCATTCTAACGAAAATTAAAGATTCCAGAGCTCTTATTAAGTGTCAAAAATTGGACGGTAACTAAGCCCCTCCCACGCCAATTTTCCCCAAAATCGTCTGATGAAAATTTTTAGACAGCTGTTTCGTTCAGCCCTTTAACTCTGCCTTTGGAGATAAAATGGCCTTTACAGCTTCTAAGAAAAGGTTTTTAAGTTTTAAAATTTACCCATTTTTTTATGTGTCATTGCGAAGTAAGTCTGCATACATTTTTCGGGTGGGAAGGGAAGAAGAATTTTCTGCTGTGAGAATTTTGCACGGAAAGAATTTACCCTGGAGAAGGAACTTTCCTTGGGGTGAACTTTTCAGAGGAAAGTTTACACTGGGTGAACAGCCAGAATTCCTATAAAATTGTCTTTATATGTCTTTCTTTCTTTTCACCGCTTCAATTTTACGCATAAATATGTTAAGGTTGATGCTACAGGGTAAATTTTCATCAGAATTGAGTAGTCCAGAGCATGTGTCTATAGGGTGTGAGATTTTTCTGTGGATACAGAGCCAGGTGACCGGGCGTTATTTATAAAACGATTAAAAATTAAATAAGAAAAACAAGTTTTTTAACTGAAAGTAAGCAGCAACATTAAACTTGAAACGAACACATTACTACGCATATGACATGGGATTGCCCCCTCATCAACACCTCACTTTTAACGCTAAAATTAAAATTTTGTCCTGATTCTTTATAAAATTACTCCTGAAAGACAAAAATTATAACAATAAGTAACTTTTTTTACGTACCCGAAGACTTTAGCAAATGCCGAACAACTGCAGTCTGAAACGTGAAGTGTTGAGGAGTGGGCAACCCCTTTCATATGCCGAAAAATGTCTGCTCATTTTAAGTTTTAATGTTTCTCCTTACTTTCAGTGGAAAAATTTAGTTTTTTATTTATTTAAAGAAGTGTAGAGACAAAAATTTTTCTAAACGCAACGGAAAAACTATGTCGAATAAAGTAAAAGTATATAAAAGTGAAAGAGTGCGTAATTACAAAAACACACAAAAAATAGCCTACTTACAGAAACTAAGATATAAGCTCACAGTATTCAGTTCTGTTGAGCAATGCTGAAGTGTTGAGCGGATATCTTTTAACATATCGACAGTTGGTTCTCAGTTGGACTTGGATATCTAAGACCAAAACTTTTAATGCCTTTAGAATAAGTGTTTATAAAAGTAACGCATTATCGAAGTAGTTTGTTCAAAGTAAAACATTAAAACTAATATTAAGAAAATCAAATATAAATTTTAATTCAATATTTTATTTTCATTGTGAATGGCAAAAATCAATATATTTGACACATTTATTCTTCAAATCTGTAAAAAATAAAATCTTTTTCAAAATGACGAATAGATAAATGTAATCACTCCTGAAAAAATTATAATAAAGGACAAAAACACATTTGTTCAGGGTAAAAATACGGAAATTTCCAACATTCTCTTCAGGGGAATCATTTCTGATTATAATGGCAACATAAATAAGCTCAGGAGTACTCTTGCAATGCAAGCAAAAGTTGACGGCATATTTTTACTGAAATCGTTCCTGATTTCTATAATTGCTGAAATTTCTATAATTATGGAAATCTTAATGTTTACTAGTAGCTGCACTAATTACTAATAAACAAATAAGTACTTAGGGTCACCATAAAAAGCCAAATTATTGATTGAATGTTATCAATAATTAGGCTCTAATACTTTTGCTATTGACAAGGATCGTTATTTACCTTTATTACTATGAAGAACTTGATTTTTTTTTTCTTTTTTTTAATTTCAACTAAATCATACAGAAAAAAAGTTTATGGAAAACTGGAAACGCGTCACTCAGTCACAAATTCGAACTTATATTTTCCTTCTTAAGAGTCAAAATCTATTTGCAGGCAGCCAATAATGAGGCAACACGCATTTTTTCTATGGGTTTTTCCTATTTTGCTCTCTTTCATTGGTTTCCGTATAATTACTTTACAGTCCCAAATTTTCAAAGGGCATACCCTCCTGTCCCCTACCAGTGCCAATACTAAGATGTAGGACAGTTTACTATAGGTGAACAAACTTTCAAACGTATCAAATCCCATAAAACAGACAATTTACACTATTTAATCATATTTTCATGGTCTGAAGAATTGAGCCCAAAACTAGACCTCTCCATTTGACAGATCTCAGCAAATTTTATTATCTCCTCATGAAAATATAACTACTAAGAGTTAAGCTATTTTATTGATAGGTGGTGGTTTCTAATTGGCAAATGGGATTGTTTTAAAGCAAAGAATTTTTGTTAGTTATTGCCCTGGTTGTTCGGCCAAATTGACACAAGATTCTCACTTTTTCAATGAAATGATTTTCCAGGACATCTTAAAACAATTTCCACTTCAAGCAGGCCACAATACAAATCAATCATTTACAACAAGGGTCGGGCACCGGGAATGAAATGCCACCAAAATTGCGCTGCTGTCCTTGAAAGAAGACCAAGGCTTCCATTAGATGTTCTTTTTTGAAATCGGGCCAATATAAATCTTTAAAACACAGCTCTGAATATGCACAATGCCAAAGGAGAAAATTACTTAATCTTTTTTTTCCACCTGTTCGTATCACTAGATCAAGATCGGGTAAATGACCTGTACTCAAGTATTGTTTATAGGTAGTTGGAGTAATTTTGATGCGGTAATCTCGTAAAAAATTTCTAAGGCTCTCGAAAGGAGAATTATTATTAAAACCTTTACTTTCAAATTCATCAACAAAATTATCCAAAGTATCTTTTACAATAGCCTCAGAAGCAGCTATTGCCTCTGCTTTTCCACCATAGTTAACGGCAAGACTTAACTGTAGCTTAGTATTATTTTGGGTAAGGTCTTCAACCTCACTTAACTTATTTGCGCAAAAACTGGGTATCTTTTTTTTGTCTCCTACAACACATAGTTTAATATTAAGTGCAGTAAAAAGGTCAATATACTGAGTAACACCTTCAGCAATTACTTCAAAAATCGTATTTATTTCTTCTTCTGGTCTATCCCAGTTTTCAGTAGAAAAAGCATAGAGGGTTAAATAAGGAATGTCTTGCTCTGAACATCCTTTTATTGCCTCAGCTACAGCATTTTTTGCATTTTTGTGTCCGTAAGATCTATCGCCTATTTGTTCTTTCCCCCATCTGCCATTTCCATCCATAATAATGCCAATATGGTTTGGTTTTTTTTCCAGGGTAGGTATCTTGTTTAAATCATAGTTTCTTGAAGAAGAAGTATAGCCAGGCAGTAATGTAAAGCGATCTAACTTTACATTTTGTGCTCTTTCACCAGGCAAACGCTGAACCAGCAATTTCCAAGAGTGTGACACAGCTGATTTCGTATGCTTCTTAATCGCTCGTAGCGCAACCCTTCTGGGTCTGTGGCGGTGCAATTTTTTTTCAATGTGCTTTTCAGATGCATCTAGCTTCATAGTTGCTATATATCTATCTGTGTTATTGATGAATGATTTGATAAATTGGTGGGCTTTTGCTATCAGATTCCAAATGCCTCTTCCTATTAAAATCATAAAACTACTTGAAATATCCATAGTTTTTCTTTAAACTGGCCTAAACTTCCTCTTGTATTCAGACCATAAATCAAAACTAAATGTCAAATAAACTTGGCTCTGATTCTTTGTTGCAAAGACTTTTAGTTATGTTTTCACTATATTTGCTTAAGCAGGATTCTAAGCTAATGTTTTTCCATTTTTTTAAATTTATGAGGGATTATAACTGATAAAATATCAGTCAAAATTTCTTACTACGTCGTCATATACAAAATTATAAATGACGTCATAATCATAGTTACAAGTACGAAAGTTAAAACGAGACTTGGGTGTTTTCCACCCAAGTCAATGCCACAAAAATCATGGATATCGCCGAGACTGTTAAAATGTATTAATGAAAAAAATAGACTATACAAAATTAAATGCAATTATCCATCTGATGAAAACACCCAGAAATTCAAATTGTACTAAAATACTCTAACTAGAGCTTTGAGAGAAAGTGAAAGAAATTATTATGAGAAGGAATTATCTTCAGCTGTGTCCCAGCAGAAAATGTGGGAAATCTTGCGCGATAAATTAAATAAAAATAAACCAAGAGCAATACTGACTTTTTTTAATAATTGAAATGACGCTAATGAATCAACTTAAAAAAAGGATATCGCAGAATTATTTTCTAGGCATTTCAGTACAATTAGTGAAGAATTGGTTAGAGATCTTTTGGATGAGTCATCAGATGGTACACGATTTTTGCCCCAAAACGAAGATAAATCATTGTAAATGCTACCAGTATCATTTGATGAATACCAAAAAGCTATTAATTATTTAAAGAGAGGAAATTCGGCTTCAGTAGATGATATGTCGACAAATCTTTTAAAGAAAATATCAGGAGTAACATGTGAACCTCTTGCACATGTTCGAATAAACCTTGCTACATAAACCCTGATCGAACACCAATGCAAAGGGCACAACTGGCACAACAGCGTCGAGCAAAGTCGAGCCAAGGTCAGCAAGCACAGCAACACTCTAATGTTACTGGAAGCACCAATTCCAGGTCCAGCGGGAACCAGAGAATGAGACAACAAGCGAGACCATCAAATGGTCCCAGCCAACGACAGCCCCAAAATTGACGAGAAAAAGGCCCAAGCCATACAAATGAATCCAAAAAAAAAAAATGCCTCTATTTCAACGCTGACTCTCTCTTAAACAAAATGGAGGAAGCAAAGCAGGTTATCAAACTGGAAAATCCGGATATTGTGGCAATAGTAGAAGTTAAACCAAAAAACTACAGATACTTACCTACCGTCACAGAGCTTAGTATCGAAGATTATTATCTGTATGAACAAAATCTGGAAGAGAATACAGGTAGAGGGATAGTCTGCTATTGTCGAAAAGGCATCAACGTGCATCCAATATCGATGTCAACCGACACGATTGAGCCCAAAGAAAGTCTGTGGATCTGCATTAAGTCTAAAACGACCAGCGACACTGTTCTTGGGATCTGTTATCGTAGCCCCAACAACACTAACACATCCGACGAAGCTCTGTTCTCGCAAATAGCAGCATTCGCTAAGAATACCAACCAAAAGCTTGCTATTATAGGAGATTTCAATCTCCCTAAGATAGACTGGAATAGGCGATACACCACGGAATCTACCGCAAGCTTGACGAGTAAATTCCTGGACATTATTAACGAACACTTTCTAGAGCAGCTAATATCTGAGCCAACAAGGATGCGGGGATCTGACACACCAAGTATCCTCAATTTGTTACTGGTAAGCGATGGATACCTGGTATCAGATATTAAGCAGTTGTCACCAATCGGTAAATTGGATCACTCGGTAATTGTGTTTAGCTTGGAAACGGAGGTTTTGAGGACACGTGTGGCACCGAAACGTAACTACTACAAGGGAGATTACGTTGCTATGAGAAGAGAGCTTTCGGATGTCAACTGGATTGAAGAATTCAGTGGGTTGGAGTCGTTAGACACCATTTACACAAGGTTCACTAAGATTGTAGCCTCAATGGAAGAACAATTTATTCCTATGCACAATAAATACATCCGTGTTGCATTACCTAAAGCCAATATTGAACTGATTAAAGCAAAACAAAAAGCATGGAGAGACTACAAAAGTAATCGACAAAGTAACGACCGAGAGAAAACATTCAAGAGGCTCCACAACAGGGTTCGAAAAGCAACAAGAAGAGAAGGAAAGCTTAGAGAACGTAAATTAGCTTTCTCCTTGAAAGAAAACCCAAAAAGTTTCTGGAAATACGTGAACAGCAAAAGGAAAAACAAAGGTTGAGTCTCATCTCTTTACGATCCCGTGAAACAAAAGCTGGTACACGACCCCACAGACAAGGCAAATTTTCTCAACAGCCAGTTCTCTTCTGTTTTTACTCAGGAAACTGAGAACGAAGACCACTTTAGCCGCGAGGAACCAAATCAGGGTATAAGCGAATTGATAAGACCGATAGAGATCAAACATAGCAATGTTTTAAAGAAACTCAGAGAACTTAACCCAAGCAAGTCCACAGGCCCAGACAATCCACATCCAAAACTGCTCAAAGAACTTGCAACGGTAATAACAGAGCCACTGGTCTACATTTACAGAAAGTCTCTTGAACTCGGTGAGCTTCCCGCTATTTGGAAAAAAGCTATTGTCGTCCCAATATACAAAGGTGGGAAACGAGAAGACCCATCAAACTACAGACCGATAAGCCTCACTTGTATTACGTGTAAAGTACTTGAGTCTCTCATTGCAGACCACACCCTAGAACACTTAAAACGAGAAAAAATACTTACCGAAAAGCAGTTTGGTTTTCTTAAGGAACGATCTGCAGAGATCCAACTGCTTTGTGCCACAGATGATTGGAAGAAAAACATCGACAAGGGGTTCCAGATTGATCTCATATACTTGGATCTCAAGAAAGCCTTTGACAAAGTTCCCCATAAGCGTCTCGTCAAGAAGCTCAGGAAATACGGTCTCTCCTCATCCGGGTCCTTATTCAGTCTTCTTCAATGGATTACAGACTTCTTAACTGGCAGAAAGCAAGTTGTGTGCGTAGAAGGTTGTCTCAGCAATACCGAAGAAGAAGTTCTTAGCAGAGTACCCCAGGGATCAATCCTCGGCCCCCTTCTGTTTAATCTCTACATCAACGACCTAGTTGAGGGCATCAAATCTGACATCCTTCTCTACGCGGACGACACAAAGCTCTATCGCGTCATCTCGTCATGTGAAGACATTCATCACCTGCAGGCGGATCTCCAAAGAATCGATGACTGGATGAAGAAGTGGATCATGGAAATCAATACCCAGAAAAATCATATCCTCACTCTGGGTCCACAAAACTTTTCCTCCTCATACTTTCTTGGTTCCGCTGCACTCACTCTTAGTAGAGAAGAAAGAGACCTAGGCATCTTAGTGGATTTTGAACTGAACTTCAGTAGCCACTATGAAGCTGTCGTCAAGAAGGCTTCCAAAGTTGCTGGTATGATCAGAAGAAACTTCTCGTGCGAGGACGACAAAATGCTTGCTACGCTCTATAAGTCCCTTGTCCGCCCGATTCTTGAGTATGGACATTGTTCTACAAGACCATACTACAACAAGGACATAGATGCTCTCGAAAATGTTCAGAGGAGGATAACTAAATTCTCACCCAGGTTACACTTCCTTCCCTACGAAGAGCGGCTTAGAAAGCTGGAAATCCCAACCCTCGCCTATAGATTCTATCGTGGTGATCTTATTGAAATGTACAAGCTCTGCAATGGAGCCTATGATAACTACCAGCCCAGAGAATTGTGCAGTTCAATAAAAATCATCTCCGAGGACATCAGTACAAAGTGAGTATGGAACGTTTTTACAAGGGCATGGGCCAATCGACTTTCGGCAACCGAGTTGTTCAGCATTGGAACAACTTACCAGAAAGAATAATCTGCTCCACAAACCTACGGACATTCAAGAAGGAAGTTGATGAATATTATTCAAGTGACATTTTCTCCTTATGCAAATTTAGAAGAAATGCAAATTAAGATTTTTGTTTTGTAGAGGCTTAACGGCCTGCCATCAAATTTGCGAATATATTTATTTATTTATTTTTATTTATGTTATAAATACGAGCATAAGAAATGGTGTCTTCCCTCATCTTCTGAAAAAGGCTAAAATAATCCCTATATTTAAAAAAGGTGAGGCTCAAAATCCCAATAATTACCGTCCTATTACACTCCTCTCCCCACTGGTTAAACTTTTTGAAAAAATAATGAAGTATAGACTTACATCATTTCTGGAAAAGATAAATATTTTTCGAAGTTCCTGTTTGGTTTTTTAAAAGATAGATCGACAGAAGGTGCCGTCACCGCAACACACATTTTCATTAATGATGCTTTAGATGATGATTGTTTAGCAGCTACATTGTTATTTTGGTATTAAGAAGGCTTTCGAAACTTTAAATCACGAAATTCTATTTAAAAAACTTGAAAATACGGCAATAAGAGGAGTACCTTTACAATAAATCAAATCATATTTGCCCAATCGAAGGTTTGTGGTGGATGTTGATGGTGTATATTCGTCTTAGACATCGAATAATAATATCGGTGTACCGCAAGGTTCAATTTTAGGACCTCTATTATTTTTAATATACATAAATGATCTCCCTAAATCTACTCCTGAAAATGCATTAGCAATTATGTTTGCGGATGATACTGCAGCAAGTTTAAAAGCACCAACATTAGATGCACTGAAAGACAAACTGATTGAAGTTGCAAAATCCATCCCAAATTGGTTCCAAACTAACAAACTTGTCCCTAATTTTGCTAAAACAGATTTTATTATTTATGGAATATCAAATCAGAAGTTGAAAAATCTTTCTCTGAATAAAATTACCATTGATAATATTCATGAAATCAAAAGAGTATATACAGCAAAATATTTAGGTATCGTTTTTGACCCTACCATGAATTTTAAAACACACATTTCGTTGTTGAGACTAAAATTATCAAGAAATATAGGTTTGCTCCACCGACAAAAATTTTATTCTCATATAAGGTTCCAAGAATCCTATATTTTTGCCTAATTGATGCACACCTCCAATATTGCTCAGCTATATTTTTGCTGAATTTTAAATCATATATTAAACCACTTCAAACCCAGCATAACAAAGCTATTCGAATTCTAGATAAGTTTTTACAACACCCGAGGAGTACAGATATCCACTCTCAAACAAGTACTGCTTACCTGTTTCTAGACATAATGACTCTTACACAGAAATCTCATCTGCTATTATCTAGTTGGTTTTCAAACAGTTTGTGGTAACGAACTGTAGTAAGGAGCGACCCGGCTCAATAGTAAACGAAACTCTAAAAAACGAAACTTCAATGCTGAAAGATTAATCAAAAGAATCAGATTTTTATGCTCATTTAAATATATAAGTCTCATCAAATTTAGTCTTTGTTATCAAAAGTTACGAGCCTGAGAAAATTTGCCTTATTTTAGGAAATAAGGGGAAACATCCCCTAAAAGTCATAGGATCTTAAAACTCACACCATTGTATTCGGCGTATCAGAGAACCCTATAAAAAAAATTTCAAGGTTCAATCTACAAAAATGTGGAATTTCTTATTTTTTGCCAGAAGACAGATCACGGGTGCGTGTTTATTTCTTTGTTTTTTTTTTTTTTTGTTTTTTTACCCAGGGGTCATCGTATCGACCAAGTGGTCCTAGAGTGTTGCAAGAGGGCTCATTCTAACGGAAATGAAAAGTTCTAGTGCCCTTTTTAAGTGACCAAAAAGGTGGAGGGCACCTAGGCCCCCTCCCACGCTCATTTTTTCCCAAAGTCATCAGATCAAAATTTTGAGATAGCCATTTTGTTCCGCATATTCGAAAACCATAATAAATATATCTTTGGGGATGAATTACTCCCCCACAGTCCCTGGAGGAGGGGCTGCAATTTACAATCTTTCACCAATGTTTACATACAGTAATGGTTATTGGGAAGTTTACCGACGTTTTCAGGGGGATTTTTTTTTCGGTTTGGGCGTGGGATTTAGGGGAGGGGGTTATTTTTGAGGATCTTTCCTTGGAGGAATATTTTATGGGGGAAGAGAAATTCAATGAAAAGGGCGCAAGATTTTCTAGCATTACTATTTAAAAAAAACAAAAAACACTGAAAATGTAAACATGAAAAAGTTTTTTCAATTGAAAGTAAGGAGTAGCATTAAAACTTAAAACGAACAGAGATTATTGCGCATATGAGGGGTTCTAAAAACACTTCAGCATAAAGAGCGAGGTATTTAGGAGGAGATAAATAATTCGCTCTTTATGCTAAAGTATTTTTAGTAATTTCAACTATTTTTTCTACGGCCTTTCTGATTCACGGGTCATTCTTAAAAAATTGGGACAAAACTTAAGATTTAGTGTGAAGAGCGAGGTATTAACGAGGGGACAAACCCCCTCATATATATAATCAAAAATATAAGAATATAAAAATTTTGTTGCGTAAGTTAATTCTTAAGTTACGTATATTTTTTACTAAAAAAACGTTCGTTAAAAATTAAAAGTTCTAGTTGCCTTTTTAAGTAACCGAAAAATTGGAGACCAACTAGGTCTCCTTCCCCACCACTTATTTCTCAAAATCGTCTGATCAAAAATAAGAGAAAGCCATTTAGCCAAAGAAAGAATTAATATGCAAATTTGCTTTCAATAATCTATGTACGGAGGGCCAAAATCAAACATGCATTAATTTCAAAACGTTCAGAAATTAAATAAAAAAAAAAAAGTTTTTTTTTAACTGAAAGTAGGGAGCGATATTAAAACTTAAAACGAACAGAAATTATTCCGTATATGAAATGGGTTGTCCCCTCCGCAATCCTTCGCTCTTTACGCTAAAGTTTGACTCTTTTCCATAATTCTACTTTTTAAAACAATAAAAAACTTTAGCGTAAAGAGCGAGGGATTGTGGAGGGGACAACCCATTTCATATACGGAGTAATTTCTGTTCGTTTTAAGTTTTTATGTCGCTCCTTACTTTCAGTTAAAAAAAACTAGTTTTTTTATTTATTTAGGATTCAACATGTACAAAATTTCTTTTTTGACCAGAATTTACTGTCCAAACATCAAAATTCACTGATAACTAGATGTTTTAACCCGTATAAACAACCTCTGGTGAAAAATGGATGATCCCATTTCAACCTCCGGTATATGATCCCAACAATAGCCAACAAATGCTCATTAAATAAATTTGTTGAGTTACCAAAAGAATCTTTCAAGAGACGATTAAAAAGTTATATAATGGAATCTGCTTGTAAGAGCGGTTGGTAAATTTTTTTATTTTATATTTGATTTTGGCCTCACTCCACTTACTCCACCTGAAATACCCTAATTAAAGATACTGTTTTTTTGTTTTTTATTTTATTGATGAAATAGTGGTTCACTTTTTGTTCATTCTGTATCAATGAGGATTGTTAAATTTTGTTTATATGCCTTGCCAGTAGTCAAGCTTGTCTCTCCATTTGGGCAAGTTGAAGGTTTTGATGAATATGAATTTGTGAATAAATGAATCTGAAACAATCATTACTTCATTTTCTTCTTACAATACAAATATGATTCTTTTGATGTCCTTTAATTTTCTGAACATTAAATAAGAATTCCACGAAAAATAAAAAGGAAAAAATTCAAGAGAATGCTTTTCCTCACCAAGAAGAAAAAAGTTTCGACGCTCCATCGGGCAATATTATTATGTAAAACCACAGATTATTGTGAAACCTCAATAAGAATTATACTCAATAGGAATTCCACGAAAAACATTTCTTAACAGACATTTGGTATTTTCTTGGATAGGGCTACTCCACCAGTTATTAGAAGAAGGACATTTCTCTATCCCAAAAAAGAAAATAAAAAGGAAAAATTCAAAAGGAAAAAAATGTATTTCCTCACCAAGAAGAAAAAAGTTTCGGCGCTCCATTTTACAATATTATTATGTAAAACCACAGATTATTGTGAAACCTTATAGATAATCTAGAACTATTAGGTTGCACCTTTGTGGTATATTGTATTGTATCAGATTAACGACGCTTCTTGACTACTCAGGTCCCTGCGTCAACCCTGCAGTGCATTACAGCTGCATGATTCGATCTCTGGGTCCCGTATTACCAAGCTAAGGTCAAACCCACTGCACCAGCACAGGACTCACCTTTGTGGTAAAACATTTAGTGGCAAATTTCAAATGGTCCCGCCACTTCGTGGATTCCTCTCCCACTATTTATGAAATTCCTGCTATTTCCCTATTGCAGTGTTTAATAGAAGTTAACAATAGAAATTTCCGTATTTACCAAAATTCAATACCCCCTTAGAAATCCTGGATAGACCAGTCAGTTAAGTCATATCTGTGAGATAGGAAAGTTCGCTCAACAGACAACTGGTTGGCCAGTTGTGACTCTTGTGGAGTCCTTGCCAAATTTTTTGAGTCCTTGGGAGACACTCTCCCCAGTCACTTTATGTTTCATCCAAACCTTTGTCCAGTGACCCTATTAACGGTTTGAACTCTTCATAGAAATCGACAAATCGACAATTGTTTTTTGCACTTTAACTTGCACTTTAATTTTCCTGAACTTTATTCCTTGAGTTATGTATTCAAATTTCATCTTCAGTAGGCATCAAAGACTGTTCTTCACTTGACTTTTTTTCTAATCTGTTTTTGTTTCACTTGACTAATTCTTTTTTTGGCTAAATGGCTTTCTCTTAGTTTTGATCAAACGATTTTTAGAAATAAGGGGTGGGGAAGGAGGCCTAGTTGCCCTCCAATTTTTCGGTTACTTAAAAAGGCAACTAGAACTTTTATTTTTAAACGAACGTTTTATTAGTTAAAAATATACGAAACTTAAGATTTAACTTACGTAACAAACTTTTATATTCTTATATTTTTAATTATAAATATGAGGGGGTTTGTTCCCTCATTAATACCTCGCTCTTCACACTAAATCTTAAGTTTTGTCCCAATTCTTTAAGAATGACCTCTGAATCAGAAAGCCCGTAGAATAAATAGTTGCAATTACTAAAAATACTTTAGCATAAAGAGCGAAGTATTTATCTCCTCCTAAATACCTCACTCTTATGTGTAATAGTCTGTGTTCGTTTTAAGTTTTAATGCTACTCTTTATTTTCAATTGAAAAGACTTTTTCATGTTTATATTTTCATTGTTTTTTTCATTGTAATGCTAGATAACCCTGCGCCCTTTCCATTGAATTTTTCTTCTCCCATGAAATATTCCTCCAAGAAAAGATCCTCCCACATAGCCCCCTCCCCTCAACCCGACACCCAAATCAGAAAAATTCCCGTGAAAACGTCTGTACACTTCCCAATAACCATTACTGTATGTAGACATTGGTCAAAGTTTGTAACTTGCAGCCCCTCTCCCCGGGACTGTGGGGTAGTAAGTCATCCCCAAAGACATAGTTAATATGTTTTTCGACTATGCGAGCAAAATGGCTGTCTCAAAATTTTGATTTGTTGACTTTGGGGAAAAAATGAGCATGTGAGGGGGCGTAGGTGCCCACCATTTTTTTGGCTACTTAAAAAGGGCACTAGAACTTTTCATTTCCGTTAGAATGAGCCCTTTTGCAACACTCTAGGACCACTTGGTCAATACGATGACCCCTGGGGGAAAAACAAACAAAAACAAAACAAATAAACACGCACCCGTGATCTATCTTCTGGCAAAAAAATACAAAATTCCACATTTTTGTAGATTGGACCTTGAAATTTTTTCTATAGGGTTCTCTGATACGCTGCATTCGATGGTGTGATTATCGTTAATATCCTATGACTTTAGGGGGTGTTCCCCCTGTTTTCCAAAATAAGGCAAATTTTCTCAGGCTCGTAACTTTTGATGACAAAGACTAAATTTGATGAAACTTATATATTTAAAATCGGCATAAAAATCAAATTCTTTTGATGTATCTTTTAGCATCGAAATTCCGTTTTTTAGAGTTTCGTCTACTATTGACCCGGGTCGCTCCTTACTATAGTTCGTTACCACGAACTGTTTGATGTGGTGTTGTTTCCTCCTTCAGAGATTGAGAGGCTAGTTCTACCAATGTTTCTTGATGACTGACATCATCGAATGTGCTAGAACCTGATTCTACACTTCTCTCAACTGTAAATTCGTGTGAGTGACAAAATTTTATTTAATCAAACAGTTCGTGGTAACGAACTGTAGTAAGGAGCGACCCGGCTCAATAGTAACCGAAACTCTAAAAAATGGAATTTTGATACCAATAGTTACATCAAAAGAATTGCATTTTAATTTTGATTTTAAATATATAATCTTCATCAACATCAGTTATACCCATCGAAAGTTAAGAGCCTGAGAAAATTTACCTCAATTTAGAAAATAGGGGGAAACACCCCCTAAAAATCATACAATCTTAAAGAAAATCACACCATCAGATTCAGCGTGTCAGAAAACCTTATTGTAGAGGATTCAAGCTCCTATCTACAAAAATGTGAAATTTCGCATTTTTTGTCAGAAGACAGATCACGGATGCGTGTTTACTTGTTGTTTTTCTTTTCCCAGGGGTGATCGTATCGACTGATTGGTCCTAGAATGTCGCAAGAGGGCTCATTTTAACAGAAGTAAAAAGTTCTAGTGCCCTTTTTGAGAGAACAAAAGAATTGGAGAGCACCTAGGCCCCCTTCCACACTCATTTTTTCCCAAAAGTCACCAGATCAGAATTCTGATATAGTCATTTTATTCACCATATTCGAAAAACCTAATAACTATGTCTTTAGGGACGACTTACTCCCCCGCAGTCCTCGTGGGAGGGGCTGCAAGTTACAAACTTTGACCTGAGTTTACATATAGTAATGGTTACTGGGAAGTGTACAGACGTTTTCAGGGAGATTTTTTTTGTTTAGGGGGGGGAATTGAGGGGGGATTACGCGGGAGGATATTTTCATGGAGGAACTTTTTATGGGGGAGGAGAATTTCAATGAAGGGCCGCGAGATTTTCTAGAATTATTTGAAAAAAACAATGAAAAAATAGATATGAAAAGTTTTTTCGACTGAAAATAAGGAGCAGCATTAAAACTTAAAACGAACAAAAATTATCACACATATGAGGGGTTTACCTCCTCGTTATACCTCACTCTTTACGCTAAAGTATTTTTAGTAATTTCAACTATCTATTCTACGGCCTTTGTGATTCAGAGTGTGATTTAAGTTTTAAAGCTTGAAGCTCAAAGTCACTAATGCTTAAATGGGACATTTAAGCTTTAGTGTAAAGAGCGAGGTATCGACGAGGGTTAAACCCCCTCATATACGCAATAAAAACATACGAATATAGAAGTTTCTTTACGTATGTTAATTTGTCAGTTACTTAAAATTTTTACCAATTTAAACTTTTGTAAAAAATTAAAAGTTCTACTTGCCTTTTTAAGTAATAAAAAAATTGAAGGGGAACTTGGCCTCCTCCTTCACACCTTTTTTCTCAAAGTCTTCCGATAATTGCAATTAATTAATATGCAAATTTTGTTTCAATTATTTATGTGTGGAGAGCCAATATCAAAACATGCATTAGTTCAAAAACGTCCACAAATTAAATATAAAAAAACAAATTTTTTTAAATGAAAGTAAGGAGCAACATTAAAACTTAGAGCGAACAGAAATTACATCGTATATGACAGGGGATTTTCCTCCTCAACGCCCCGCTCTTCACGCTAAAGTTTCTTACTGATTAAAAACTAGAGTTAAGAGAAAGAGTCAAACTTTAGCGTAAAGAGTGGGGCGTTGAGGAAGAAAAGCCCCTGTCATATACGGAGTAATTTCTGTTCGTTTTAAGTTTTAATGTTGCTCCTTACTTTCATTAAAAAAAACTTGTTTTTTCTATTTAATCACACTAAGCACGATTATTTGCTGCTAATACTGTGGACTTCAGTTTTCAAAACCTCATGTAGATACTAATACAGTCTAGGCCATGGTTGTTCTGGAATTGAGACGTGTGGATGGCGACAGATCCACGGAAAGCTCTGGAAGTAGTAGCTTAGACACTGGTGAAGAAAGAAGTCAAACGGATATTGTAAAGTTGAAGTTTAGTATTTATGTTTGTGAGGGTGGTCTAGCTTGGCACTTGGGTGGTGATTTATCTTACAGGGTGAGATGTGGGCTTTCCTGCCCCTTTTCTTCCTTTTTTTCGGAAAAATGGCCTATCTTCCTCTTTCATTTCTTCTTTTTTTTTCAGATAACGAAAAATTCGTTATTAAATTTTCAACAGTTTTCCTATAATTTGACCTGTTTCCCCTCGAGGGAGCAAAGATGATGGTGAAGAAAGAAGTCTAAAGGTTATTGTAAAGTTGAAGTTCAGTGTTTATATTTGTAAGGGTGTACCAGTGTGGCACATGGATGGTCATTTGTCTTACAGGGTGAGGCTTCCTCCCCTCTTCTTTCTTTTTTCAGATAAATGACCTATTTCCTCTTGAAGGAACACAGACGCTGGGGAAAAACAAGTCAAATGGATATTGAATAATTGAATTTCAGTATTCATGTTTGTAAGGGTGGACCAGCTTGGCAACTGGGTCGGAAAATAAAATAATTTTTTTTAAACAGTTCCAGCATCCTTACTTCAGCAAAGTTCCACCAAGACTCAATTCCCTAGTGCTCCTCTTGTTTATATGTTTGTTTCGATTCCTGGTCATTCTACACAGATTAACGATCTCGTGTCAATTCTAAATTCCTGGTTCAACCTGCCATGGACCATAGGTATGCGTGCCTTGTTTACCGCTCATTCTAGGCAACCTAACCATTCTATTTCAACTTTCAATTCTGGTTCAACCTGCTTGTGACTCTAGGCGGGCGTGACTTTTTAAAAGCAAACAAACAAGTATTGGAATGATACTTCAGTATTCATTCAGACTTCGTCTAGTTAAGACCAGTGTTGAAAAAGGATTATTTTTTGAATAGTTATTTCAGTGTTGCGCAACATTGAAAACTTATACGTTTTGTAAAAGGAATGGAGCTGATTATTATGTGACGAAACAATTAAATCTTTTTTGGATACTTTTTCTGGATAAATTTAATGAAAAACAGACGAAGGCTGAAACGTCTAAAAATAAGAAAGGCAATTAAAAGGTAACATTTTTCTCTAGAAAATGAGGCAATTATTTTCTCCCAAAGGTCACTTCAACAAAATATATATATATATATATATATATATATATATATATATATATATATATATATATATATATATATATATATATATATATATATATATATATATATATATATATATATATATATATATATATATATATATATATACTCTGAAAAGAGACTTTGTAGTCAAACAAAGCCAAATAAGTATTATATTTATCCACTTATTTCCAAAGGCATTTCCGAAGGGAACAAGCGCATGTTACAAAGAAACATGCTCAAACCTAATTATTTACTACATGCCTGTAAGATAATTTTTTTTCCTTCTTCCCACAAGTATACAACTCAATAGGGCAATGGCATTAAATGGATTTTTAGTTGAGGGGCTTTTTACTATCTTGGAATGTAGGCCTGGGCTAGCTGAGTGAAGCTTTTAGGTACGAATCCATGGTAAACATCGAAAAACAAGAGACACAATAGCAAATTCTTTTCGCAATACATTGGAAATGTAATTTGAATGAATATTTTGGTCCTATTTCAGAGAGCTGTCCACAGTAAAACACATATATGTATATATATATATATATATATATATATATATATATATATATATATATATATATATATATATATATATATATATATATATATATATAGAAGAAGTAAAACTTAAAACAGCATACAACCAAAAGAAATAAAATGATTTTTTTTAAACAGTTCCAGCATCCTTACTTCAGCAAAGTTCCACCAAGACGCAATTCCCTAGTGCTCCTCTTGTTTATATGTTTGTTTCGAGTCCTGGTCATTCTACGCAGATTCACGATCTCGTGTCAATTATAAATTCCTGGTTCAATCTGCCATAGACCATAGGTATGCGTGCCTTGTTTACATCTTATTCTAGGCAACCTAACGATTCTATTTCAACTTTGAATTCTGGTTCAACCTGCTTGTGACTCTAGGCTAATCATATCTAATTATTAAGTGACGAAGAAATTAAATCTTTTTGGATACTTTTCTGGATAAATTTAATGAGAAACAGACGAAGACTGGAACGTCTATAAGTAAGAAAGGCAATTAAAAGGTAATATTTTTCTAATTATCCGATATGCCTGGAGGATTCGAAGTTAGAGCACTAGCGTTTTCAAAATTCAAAGGATATCCAAAATGGCCGGTTCAAATTTTTGGATACTGTTCAAAGGAAAAACGGATCACACTGCGCTGTTTTCTGTTACGGCACACATGAGGTATTAACGGTTCAAGAATCTCAGCTTGAACCATACCAAGAAAAATTTGATGAAGCTGTAGAGATAAAAACCATTGGAGTAGCAAATCCTTTCAGCGAAGTTACCACTTTTCCGGATATTTACTTAGAAAAGTTAAACTTGGATTGGGCTTCTCTTGCCTCCGTTGTGGACAATGCTCAAAAAGAACTTGAAAATCTGCAAAGCAGTTTGAAAAATGAAATTGAACAAAGGGTTCATGACAACTTGAGCACGGTACCTTCTACAGGGCTAGCATCATCAGTTACACAAGAAATTGTTTTTAAAATCCATGATTCAATCTTGGTTGAAAACTCAGCAAAGATCAGTGCTTTTGAAAAAATATTATCTGGACTAAAAAAATAAATTGCATCTCTGGAAGACAGAATCGAAGTCATTGAACTAAAACTTGATGATATGGACCAGAAAACACAAATGGATACGCTTATTTTTAGTGGTCTAAAGCAAGCACAAGGAGCCAGTAGTGAGATGTCAGTGAAATAAGTTATTGGGGAAAAAATGGGACTACTGGATATTGCAAATTCTCACATCCTGAACGGTCGTCGGTTCCAGAATCCATCCAATCCAGTCTCCAACAGTTCTAAGGTGTCTCCCGTTTGTGTTGTGTTTCGTAATCTGGATGCTGCAAAAACAGTGTTCATGGCAAAATTGAAACTAGCAAAAACTGGTGTATTTGTGTCGGAGTACTTAATGAAAAAGCACAAACACTTGCTTGATTTGGCTCAAAACAAACTTGGTTCTAAGAACGCATGGTCAATCAATGGAATGATTTTTGTCAAACAGGGTCCGAATAGCAGGAAAATACGAAGTGTAAATGATCTTATCGTTGAAGGATAATCAGCTTAATTTCTGCTTTTCTCATGTCAATTTGTGCAGTGCCATGTTCCCACTCTTTGTTCTTTCAAAAGTTTTATGCTTGAGATACCCTTTCATTTTTATTCTGTTTTGTCTGCTTGTACTGTTTATTAATTTCTTTTTACGGTTAGGTCATTTCAAGGTCTCGTGATTGATTGAAAAATTATGAGGAAAATAGATTAGTTATTGATGATGTGTTTTCATATGTTTCGTTTGGTCAGTCAGGGTTTAAAGCTGGATTAAAATAGTACCCTAAAGATAGTCAATACGTTGAACTTGAAGATCTTACTAAATAGGATGTATGTAAAGTAAACTCGTTACTTTTTTGGAACTGCCAAGGATTCCAACCGGCTAAATGTTCTTTGCTGTGGGCAATGGAGTGTCTCAAATCGCAACCATTGTTTGTAGGCCTATGTGAAACGTTTTTGAGCGATGAGAACCTGAATGTAATGAATTTTTCTGCTCCAGGGTATAAGGTTGAATATAAAGGCCGCTTTTTTATGCAGAGAGGAGGACTAGACGATTTAATAAGAAGTGATGTGGATTATGAAGTAAGATATTGCTTTTCACTCTGGCTGGAAGGTAAACTCAAAATATTGTTTATTGAAATAAGGTCGTCATGGTTAGGAAAGCTACTGTTTAGAATAATATATAAAGTACCATCATTTTTGAAGAATTTTTTTTTAGATGTATTTGAAAGTCTTCTGTCACAAGTTGCAAAAGAGAAGAAAAAGGAAGTGTTAATGGGAGAGTTCAATATTGATCTATTAAATCCAGATGATCGTGTTGATTTCCTTAATACAATGTTGTTGTCTTATTTGTACCCTTTAGTAACAATTCCAACGAGAATAACGCATTCTTCGGCAACTTTAATAGATAATATATTTGTTGATTGGCAGTTATTGAATGGTTGTACGGCCGATGTACTTGTTAATGATGGATCAAACCACCTTATGTGGATGAGCAAAATTGATTGTTTAAAGAGCAGACCACCAAAAGATGAATTTAGACATCGAGACTTATCCGAAAATAGTTTGAAAATTCTGTCTCTAAATCTGGAACACGTTGATTTTTCAGAAGTTTTCAAAAGGAATTGTGCAGAAAAGGCTTATAATTTGTTTATGGATATATTTTTAGCTGAGTTTGATAAATGTTGCCCCCTAAAGAAAGTTAAAAAGAAAAAATAGCCTTCGGAAAGTATGAATGACGACTGGTATCCTTGTTTCTGTAAAAATGAAGAATAGGTTGTATGAAGATTATTTAAAAGACCCCACGAATGAGAAACTCCTGACTTTCAAAGAGTATAGCTGAATAAAATTAAACGGTACGCTG
The DNA here is from genome assembly GCF_032884065.1 of Artemia franciscana. Taxonomy (NCBI): domain Eukaryota; kingdom Metazoa; phylum Arthropoda; class Branchiopoda; order Anostraca; family Artemiidae; genus Artemia; species Artemia franciscana. The sequence continues at coordinate 43,796,795 of NC_088879.1, read as the reverse complement.
AAAGAGCTTATTACAAACGAGTTTGAACTGATAGAAGGAAACATGAAGCGGGCCTGGATTATAGTCAATGAGACACTGGGACATAAAAAGGAAAAGGACCAGCTTAAAATGATGAATTTCAGTGGAAAATTGTTAATGATTCAAAAGAAATTGCGGAACATTTATTCAAGTATTTCTCAGAGGAAGGTTCTAAGCTGTGCCATGAACCAGTTAAAAAATCAAAAACTCCACCAGTCCCCAAACTTAAGCCTCGTCATATTACTTCTGAATTCCTTTTTAAAAATTGTGATGAAAGTGAAATTAATGAAAAAATTATGAGAATGAAATCACAATCCTGTGGAGTAGATGAAGTATCGTTAAAAGTTGTTAAAGCAACAAAACAATTGTTATTCCTATTTTGACTCAACTGATTAATTTATCACTCGAAGAGGGAACTTTTCCAGAAAGACCTAAATTAGCCCGAGTGCTACCCCTTCACAAAGGGAAGTCAAAAAATGACCCGAGTAATTACCGACCCATTTCTATTTTACCTTTTTTGAAGATTTATGAGAAAGTAGTCCATAAAAGAATGTATGATTACCTCCTGGAGCAGAATCTTCTATGTGATACCCTGTTTAGCTTTCGCAAAGGACTTTCTACGGACCTTGCTATTCTGAAATTGATTGACTGAATGAATGATTTTAGAATCGGTTTTAGAACAGGTTTTATTAGCACAATCTCTCTTGGTCATAAAACTAAATGGTTCTTGTGATTAAAAAAAAAGGATTAAATCAAACGACGAAAAAATCATTAAATCAACAATTGTTATACTTTGATACAAAGAAAGGGATGAATGAGTTGGAAAAACGATTTGTGCGTGAAGGAGGTGCTGCTAATCTGTCAATTTTCTTCGACATAGTACTTCGATGTTTCACTAAAACTGGTGGTAGTATCGATCTGCTGAGTTATATTTTGGCCAAATTCAAGGATCAAACTGAGACAACGCTCTTGAAGAGAGGGAATTTATAAAGTGGATAATGCTAACTTATATTCAGTAAAAGTATCGCACAATATTAATTTGACTGCTCTTTTTTTGTATTGACTCAAGCTGGTCACTTAGATAAATAGTGCTATTGACTTGTGGGCCCCATACGGGACGTGCATAGTCTACAATTGATCAGAGGTAAGTCAGATAGGCTATCCTTACTTGTGCCACTGAGAAACCAAATCGACGCATTAGTATAAGGGTCCGCATCGCACTATTTGCCTGTTTGGCAATTGTATCGACATGAAGGCTGAAAAAGCAGTCGATGCTAAACTTGACACCAAGCACTACTGCCGACGATTCATTAGGATAAGTAGGGCACACAAAGTCTCTTCAGGGGATTAAAGCGAAGGATTTTAGTGTTTCCTTCGTTGATTTGGAGGCTGTTCGCAGTACATTTATCTTTAAAGTTGTTGATTATTTCGTTACAGTATTGGGGAACAGCTTCAGACTTCTCAACAATATACTTCAGTAGGACTGACAAGTCGTCTATATACTGAAATCTTTCTTCATAGCCGGAAAGGAATAAATTTATCACTGCCAAAAATAGTAGACTAGCGAGCTTAGTACCTTCCGTTGCTAAGCTCGACCCATTTAGAGTCAGTATCTCCTGTGAAAAGACTGTAAGCGCACTGATAGCAGGATTGTAAAAAAATTATCACTAAAAGGAGAATATGTTTGTGCGCACCCATGGTGCGTAGATTTGAGATAGCAACGGAATGGCGAATAAAATCAAAAGCCTTTCGGTAGTCTACGAGGAGAAGGTCGACTATAGCACTTCCTCGGTCGAGGCACTCGACAATGAGATGGTACATCCGTACTAAATAAACAGTTGTGCTGCTGCCTCTTAAGCATCCATACTGATACGGGTCTAGATGTGCAGAGACCTGTGACATAAGTTTGCGGTAAATAAACGTTTCTGCCACTTTAGAAAGGTTCGGAGCTATGATATAGGCCGGAGTTAATCACAAGATTTTGGACACCTTACTTTTGGAATAACGCGGACATATGCTCTTTTCCAAGCACTAGGGAATACTTGCTGACGGAAACATTGGTTGATTATAGAAGAGAGTGGCTTAGCACGACAAATGGCGAATTCGCGTAGCAGCTTTACTGGAAGCTCACCTGGGTAGGACGCACAGTTCGCTTTCAGTCTCGGGAGTTCCTTATAGACAGTGAATTCAGAGACTTCACATGCGTCATCAATCTCTGCACCAGCAATGATAGTATTAATTTCTGATTTGATGATTGATGGAAATGTGGTACAAATGTCAGCAAAAAAAGAATTGACTTCATTAGCTGAGGTCAAGGTACCGTCCTCTTTCAGCAGCCTTAGATCTCTGAGTGTTGTATTACCGGTAAATCTTTTTACTGAGGAATGCCACTTGTAGGGGTCTAGTGTGAGTAAGGGTTTAATTTTATCCCTCACATACTGCCTCTTGGCGCGCTTGTCCAGTTTGACAATATGATTACGCAACTTGGCTGAAGCAACGGTATCACTAGCGATATGAAGGCGACAACGGGTTTTTATTAAATTCCTTAGATCGTTTGTTATCCACGGTTAATCAGTATCACTCACAGTAATGACTTTTCCGGGGAAACAAGTATGAAACTGCTCCTGAAGCAGAGTATTCAGCTTATTGACTTTGATATTAATATCCTGTTCAGAGCAAATGTCCTCAAATTGATAATTACCGATCCAGCGACCGAATGTAGATATCGAATCCTCACTAAGTGGTCGCACTGTATATTTGACTCGTTTTGGCTTCGGAATTGCCGAATTAGCTTCCCAGAAGATGATAAAATGATCAGAATTCAGAAGGGGTCCTAGGGATCTCCGTGCGTAATAAAAGTCTGTCAAGTTGGTAAAAATCAAGTCAATTGTGCTGCCACTTTGATGGGTTTTATTGTAACGACTTGTCGTAAATCTAAAATAATTGAAACCCTTTGTCTATTAGTTTGATTAAAGTCTCCGGCAATAACAAGGCCAGGAGAGACATGCTTGCGGCACATTTTGTCTACGAAGAACTGAATGTGTTTAATCAAATCTTTCCTGTTTTTAGCGCTATTAGGATATTAGACAGAAGCAACAATTAAACATGAAAATCTTTTTGATAAACATGCAGGTTTACATTCGGTCCATAATATTTCGTGGTCGGAGTCAATATGCTCACTTAACAGATTTGAGGGTAAGTCTTTACGAACATAAAGTCCAACGCCTCCTCCTCGACGATTCAAGCAACGATTGCGACGCGTATTAAAGTAGCTTGTGTAACCTTTGATGCGCGCCGATTCGTCAGCAGTGTCCAAAACGTGCAGGTTTGCATTCGGTCTATAATATGTTGTGGTCGGAGTCAATAGGCTCACTTAACAGCTTTGAGGGTAGGTCATTACGAACATAAAGTCCAACGCCTCCTTCTCGATCATTCAAGCCACGATAGTGAAGAGTATTAAAGTAGCTTGCGCAACCTTTGATTACCCCGATTTGTCAGAAGTGTTTCAATATTCGCTTATTATTATTATTATTGAGGCGTTGTTCTGCCTAGCAATAACTTCAAGTGCATCAATTTTGTTGTTCAAAGATCTAGTGTTACACACAAATATATTTGGCAACTTACGTTCAGCTAAAGGACGTTCGGGCTTAAGAACGGGCGGGGTGTCCTGGATGGGGCACACGGTGGCTTCGTCAAATCTCTTCAGTCTCGGTATTTTAGGTGTTCTGGATATCTTGATTTTCACCAGGTTTCGCTCAAACACTTGTTTTGGCGAAGGATAATAGTCACGGCTTGTCACTAGTACCGTAATAGCACACCCTGTAAGCCTTCTCCTTTCATTTTTTCCTGCCCGGCATCCACGTTACTTTCTCGTCGGATTGTTTCCATTGGTGGACGATGCGCCACCATTTAAAATATTATTTATCAGAAGCTAATATCATAATATTTGCAGATGAAACACTTTTTTCTGTTGCATGTGAAAATCTACCTTCGTTATTTAAAAAAATGGAAATTGCTCTGACTGAATGTATATTGTGGGCTGATTCATAGTATTTAACACTAAATTATAGTAAAACAACTTATATTTTATTTTTTAGAATCGGATCAGTCCAAACAGACCTCAATTTAAATGTAAATAATAATATTATAAATAAAGTAAAAACCAGCAGATATATTGGATTCATTACAGATGAGAATATTTCGTAGAACGAACATGCTAAATTGATTGGTAACAAACTTTCAAGGTCCTTTGGAGTTATCCGCCGTCTTAATTTTTGTTTCCCTAAAAAAAATCCTGAAAATGATTGATCACTCTATTTTTCATCCCCATTGGTCTTATGAATGCTCTATATGGCTAGGCAACTCCATCTCATGTTATAAGAGAATCCTGATCATCCAAAATAAGACCATTGAAATTATATGACCTCTTCAGCATTCAGATAACATTAATTTTCATTTTAAATTTACTAAAATATTTGATGTATCAAAGACTAGGGATTTTCAGATTGCAACTTTTTGTTTTAAATATTTTAACAACCTCCTTCCATCATCATTTGAAAATTTATTCACTTTAAATCAAGATTTGCATACTTATAAAAAGCAAAATTCATATGATATTGTCCACGAGACACCGTCAAAAAAAAGAGCTTCTTTTTTAATTAGATTTTTTGTACCGGCTATTTGGAATTTAATCCCCCTGGAAATCCAGAACTCAAATAACCTTATTACCTTCAAGCGAGCAGTGAAGGGTCATTTCAGAAATACTGTTTAGATTTGAATATCTTGCGGGCCTCCTCTTTTCGGTATTTTTCTTTTCTTTCTCTTCGTCATCCCCCTTTTATTCTCTCTTTTTTGATAAATCCAGTCGATTGGTTGTTTCTGTTTGTTGATTGTTTAATATTTCTTTAGTTAAATTTCTGCCCTAGTCAAGTACTTTTGTGGTCTCCTGCAGATTATGTACATGTAATTATGAGTTTTTTTTAATATATGTGATTGAATTCAATTGAAAATTGAATAAGAGAGTCATACTTGCTCCCATTGTTTACCCATGCCATTTAACTAAATACTTGAAAAACTATATGCTCTATGACTATTTTAGTTCTCTGACTGTCTACCTTAGTTCTCCTGCCCTAGGAATGACGCTTGGGCGGTAATGACGCTCTTCAGACACTTGATATGAGGTCTAGATATGTTCAACCCAGCAAAATGTAATACAAATGTAACGAATTAGCAATTAAATGGTGAGTATGGCCACGGCCTATTCCATTTTTGAATCCAAACTGGTTGTCGGATGCATAACAGTTATGAGATATCTTGTCAATAATGAATAACTAAAAAAATTACACAAAATCATCGACACCGTAGTTGTCCTAAGAGAAGAACGTTGGCTCGGGGAATTTTCCTTTTTAATACCGGTGCTATTACTCCAGTACTCAATAAATCAGGAACTATACCTAAACATAATATCATTTGAAAGAGTTAGGTCAGATACTCAATCAGTCGACTATGAGAGTTCAAAGAGTGAAGAGCTAAACCAGTTTTCAATTGAATTGGATATAGTCCTTGCTAAGAATTTGATGAACTTGCGTGAATAACCAAGCACATATTACAAACGTGAGTACTTTTGGGGCGGCAAATTGGAACATTCTGTTCTTGAAATTTGTTACCTGTAGTGTTCACCCCCCCCCATTGTGACTGAAGATTGTAAAATGGCAAAATATAGACCGTTGGATCTTGTCCTAGCTTCATTTCAAGGATATCCCTTGTGGCCATCAGTAGTTATTAAAACCACCAAAGACCAGAAAAATCAAGCTAGATATCTAGTCTTTTGCTATGGCACCCACTCGGAGCATAATATAGCTGAAGCACACATCCGCAATTGGAATGACCATTTTAAAGAAGCTTGTGCGAGGACAGATAAAGATTTAAATAAGGCTTTTGAAGAGCAGCGCTTATCCCCTGATATTTTCAAGATTCTAAGTAAGTCCTACTTATCACTACCCGCTAAAACTACAGGAAAATCCAGTCTAGCACCATTAACTCCAACTTCTGCAGCAGCACCAGCTTTAAAAGAAATAATAAACGAAACTCAAGAGGAACTAATGAGCACTAAGTCTAACCTAATGAATGATATTTCTCGTGTCGTATCAAATACAATGAAGGATCGCCGAGCTTCGGAAATTATAAGTGAAGATATTGTGAACGAAGTTTATAATTCGATTTCCCTTGAATATAATACCAAATTTGAAAAAATTGAAACAACCCTTCGAAAAGTTTATAATGCCGTGAACTTGCTTGAAAATAAAATCTCTAACTTAGAAGACAAGTTTGACCAACTAGAGCAGGATGCCTTATTTGATAGCCTAATTTTCTACGGTGTGAAACCAAACCCCAATGCTGAACTGAGAGAAAATTTTAATTGAGTGATAACACAAATAATGGGCTTGCAAGATTTTAAAGAAATGGACCTCTTAAAGGTTAATCGATTCCGCATGCCGGCTAATCAAACTGAGAATGTGAAAATCGCCCCAGTTCTAGCAAAATTTTCAAGCTTAGATACTGCTCGTAAAGTGTTTGCAGCAAAAAGTAAGTTGGCAAAGTCAGGTGTATTTGTTTTAGAAAACCTAACTAAAAAGCGTCGGGATCTATTAAACGTGGCTCGTAGCACCTTTGGCCCAAGAAGTGTTTGGTCTGATCACGGTCAAATTCTAGCCAAAGTTCCTGGTGAAACTCGTTTACGCAAAATAAATTATTTGCATGAATGTATTAGTATGTGACTGGTTAATATTTTCTTGATGCCTATCCTTTCCTAAGTCATTCGGTTTTACAGTTCCTTTTTATTTCGTTTCATTTTTTTTTCATGCCCATGGTTCATCCCGATAGTACCTTCTGTGCTATTAATTATTTATGTGTTTATAATCCTTTGACAGGTTTTTCTTTCGTAATAGATTTAGGTAAAGATTTCTTTTTTGTTCATCTGGTGATTTAAATGGAATCCAAGTAAAACCTGCTTTTGTCAATATTTTAAGTCGTGAAAGACGCCTTTGCGAGCTTGAAAATAATCCTTTTGATCTAATTAGTATTGTGAGTAATTCTGTGGGTCAGGTTAATCAAAACCTGACTAATATAAACCCTGTTTGTAATAGTAAATATGTTTCGAAATTGGGGGGAGAGGAGGTTACCAAAGGAAATTATTCTCTGACTGCACTTCAGCTTAACATTCAGGGTCTTTCCTCGTCAATAGATAATTTAAGACAAATAGTTTCGGATGGACAGCCTGATGTTGTTTGTTTGTGCGAGACATTTTTGGATTCTGGCAATGAAATGCTATTGGATATCCATGGCTACAAAATGGAACATATAAACCGCTGCAAGATGGCTAAAGGAGGTCTTGCCATGTATATATCTAGTAATTTGCATTATTGCTTACGGGATGACTTATCAAGGAATTTTGAAGGTATCTTTGAGTCACAATTTATAGAAATTAGAGTTAATGGTATTGATCTAATCATAGGCAATATTTATCGTTCTCCTAGTGGCGCGGTTTCGTTGTTTCTTTGGAATTTTGAGGAAATACTTGACTTAATATTGAAACGTCCGTGTCAGTTAATCATAATGGGTGACTTTAATATAAATTTGATGGATTCAAATTCTTCGGCTTCAGTTGATTTTCTTTCAACCATGCTTGCCGCAGGAACTCTACCAACTACATCCATCCCCACACGAGTAACTAATGTTACAGCTTCTTTGATTGACAATATCTTCTCTACGCTTTGCTTGAAGAAAAACTCAATTTTAGTTACTGATATCTCCGATCATTTTCCCATATATTCTCGGTTCAGTTTTAATCGGGGAAGGAATAACCGGGCTCAAGTGTTTGATTCCTATTCTATTAGGTTTGGTGAAAATGAGTTATCTCTTCTTGGTTCTAAATTAGCGAAAAATTCGTGGAGCTTATTTGATAATAACAAGGATTTTTCTTGTTTATTTGAGTCGTTTTATGGAACCATAAAAGAGGCTATTCTTAACATTTGTAAAGTACCATCTTCTAATCGCAGGTCTAAAAGGATTATTCCTCTAAACCCATGGATGACATCCGGACTTCTCAAAAGCTGGAGAAGGAAAAATAATCTGTGGAGGTATTATAAATGCGCTACACTTTCAACGAGTGCTATTCGTCTTTGTCAATTCAAGATTTACCGGAATATATATAATTCCTTGTGTAGGAAAGCCAAATTTCTCTATTATATAAATAATTTTGCTGCGTGTAATAAGGATATTCGTAATACTTGGAAGGTAATAAATTCTGTGCTTAAACCTGGTTCTCAATATAGCTCTTTACCTATGAGTCTGGTCATTGGTGATGAGACTGTAGAGGGTGAGCTTAATGTCCAAGAAGCATTTACTTCATTTTTCGCTAGTGTTGGTAATAATATCGCTTCCACAGCTACTTTTTCTCGGTCTAAGTCGGACTTTAGATCTTACCTCGGGCCGTCTTGTGTTGAGTCTATGTTTCTAGAGCCAGTAATAGAAAGTGAAATTACTAAAATTGTTAATGGCTTGAAAGACTCGTCTTCATCTGGGCCAGATTCTATTCCTACTAAGGTAGTTAAATCTATTCTTCCTTCAATAGTTGTGCCTCTTACAAAACTTGTTAATCTTTCATTTAAATATGGGGTTTTTCCAGATCCTCTCAAGCGTGCTCGGATTATTGTTCTGTATAAAGGTGGACCAAGAAATGATCCAGCAAATTATCGACCAATTTCAATTTTATCAGTATTTAGTAAAATCTTCCAAAAGGCTATGCTTTCTCGTCTGCTTAAATTTCTAAAATCTAAAGAGTTTCTTCATGATTTTCAATTTGGTTTCCGAATGAAGCACTCCATTGAGCATGCCTGTATGACCCTTTTGAATTTTGTACATTCTGAATTGGATTCGGGATTAATTCCGGCTGCTATATTCCTGGATATTCGCAAGGCATTCGATTCCTTAACCCATGAAATTCTTCTATCGAAGATGTCTGATTTTGGCATTAGGGGTAATGTATTTTCTTGGTTTCAATCTTATTTGAATGATAGGTTAATTTCTGTCAATCCACAATTTAATTTCTGTCAATCACAAGTGAATTTTGGTGTCCCTCAGGGATCAGTTTTAGCGTCAGTGCTATTTTTGATTTATATAAATGATCTTTTTTACGCAGTAAAAAAGCAGAAACCTATTCATTGCTGTAGACTCTGTCATCCTAAACCTTCCCTTGCCTATAGTGCCAGCTATAGTTCACCATTTTCTGATGTCCTTGTTTGTTTTGCTGATGATAGCACACTCGGCACTTCGGGGAACTGTGAATCCGAGCTTCGATCAAACTTGGAATACTTGTTTGAGAGATTAATTTCATGGCTTGATGCTAATTTTCTTACCCTAAATTATTCAAAATCCAATTTTTTGATATTTTCGCATGTTTCTCAGATTTATCCCAAGTTATCAGAAATTCATCAGCCAAATGGGATAATTCACAGATCTAAAGATCAATATGTTCGTTTTTTGGGCATTCTTGTTGATGAAAATTTGTCTTTCAAGCGTCACATTGATTTGATTAAAATGAAGATATGCAGGAGTCTCGGTATTTTAAGGAAACTCAAACATATTTTCCCTGGATCAATTTTGGAAATCCTTTTTCACTCTTGATCCGATCTTACGTTTCCTACTGTCCAATAGTATGGATGTAAACCTTTCCTTCACTGTTAAAACCACTTTCTAAGGTTTATAATAAAGCTAGAAACCTCATTAAGGAAACTAACCGTTCAAGAGTTATCCCATTACTTGATCTCGAGTCACTGTATATTCTTTCGTGTGCATGTTTTACTTTTTCTCAGCTTCATGGTGACCTCCCCCGTCCGCTAAGTGTTCAGCCATCTTTCACCTCTGATCAGAATAATTATAATCTTTGCAATACCGAAAATCATATTCAAGTTCCTTTTACTCCTTGTGTAAGGTCAGACTTTAATCCTTTAATTGCGAGTTATATTGTATGGAATAAGTTGCCCGAATCAGCTCGAAGGTGCCACTCATTCGTTTTGTTAAAAAAAACTATTAAAAATTCATTGGCTTCTTAGAAATTATTTTTTCTCTTTTTATATGTGTATATGCGTGTATGTATGCATATATATTTCCTGATTATTTCATTGGAGTCTATTTTATCTACAGATCTACTTAATTAATTTAGTCTGTTCAATCTATTAGTCTATTTAGTTTTGTTTTCTATAGTTTTTCATTTTATTTATACTTTCCTCTCTTCTCCTTTTTGCTCTTCTCTCTGTAAGTGATTATTTTTTTTTCTTCTCTGAGTAAGTGGCTCGTTCATTTTCCCCTTTTTTACAGGCCAAAGAGCCTTTGGGGAAATAGTAAAATGTAATATTGTATGTGTGTTTCGTGATGAATAAATCTTATCTTATCTTAGGAAAGGACAAGCACTTTCCATGCGAAGTAAGGATCACTTTTGGCTTTACTTGATAATTCAGCTACTAATTTAGCCTGTTGTTGCTTAAGCACTTTGGCAAGACTTCGTTTTGTTTTCAGACAAATTTCATTTAGCAAACTTTGCCGAGGCATACCAGGCTACTTCCAGACACGAAAGCAGAATTTCTATTTAGCAGAGGAATTAACGAGGTCAGGAATAACAAGGTCAGCTTCAGCAATTCCTGAAAAAACTCACAGAGAAAGCCGAACAAATCGTATTACACATCAATGCCTCTAAAGCAAAAGCTATATCAATCAGTGGTTCACCCATTAGAATACAACTAGGAGGAGAGGACATTGAACAGGAGACAGACTTCAAGTGCTTAGGAAGCACAGTCACTTCCAGTGGAGACTCTGGAAAAGAATTGCACACCAGGTTAGCCTTGGCCAACACCTCATTTCAGAGACTTCTAAAAGTCTGAACTTGCTGAAATGAAAACTTAGGTTGTTCCAAAACAATGTACTGTGTGTTCTAAGTTACGTTATTGAATGCCTTAAGCTAACTGCGGAACACGAGAAACACCTTACCGCCTTCGAGAATAACTGTCTTTGCCAAATCCTTAGAACCAGTTGGAGAGACTTTTGTTTTTCCTTTCAAATCTTCTTTAAGTTGGTTTTGTTTGCATTTGTCAGAATTTACTTATTTCCTTTCCTTTTCTTTCTTTATTGCTCAATCAATGCTTTATCTTAGACTAGCTGTTGCTGTGGCACGAAAACAAGCCCCCCCCCCAAGCCCCCCGCGTGCGTAAGTAATTACATGCCATATTAGTTACGCGCCATAGTAGTTGTGTCCCTGTGTCCCACCTGTGAATATAGATAGTTCTTTTCCATTTTCTCTACCACTCCATATTAATCAAGTATTCAATAATACAATCTGTATTAGCATGTTTTTCTTAGTTTTTTTTTTTAATGATTGCCATTGAGCTGCGTTTTTCCTTTTTTTTCAGTTTTTTTCTTTTTTTTAGTTTTTCTTTTTTAGTTTTTATTTTTTCTTTTTTTAATTTTTTTATCATTTAAGCTTTTTCTTTTTTTCTTTTTTAGTTAATTTTTAGTTTTTATTTCTTTAGTTTCTTAGTTTTTGCTTTTTTTACTTTTTTCCCTTTTTATTTTTTCTTTTTTTAGTTTATTCTTTTTTTCTTTTTTAGTTTTTTTCTATTTCGTTTTTTAGTTTATTTATTTTTTCATTTTTATTTTTTTTATTTTTTACCTTCGTTTAGTTTTGTATAATTTTTTTCTTCTCTTATAGTTTCCTTTTTCTTCTTTATTTTTTTTTTTTTTTTTTTTTAGTCTTCTTTTTTTATTTTTTTTTTTGTTTTTTATTTTTTATTTTTTATTTTTTAGTTTTCATTTTTAGTTTTTTCTTTTTTATTTTTTTTCGTTTCTTTTTTTTGGTTGTAGTTTTAATTTTTTAATTTTTTTTTAAGTTTTTTATATATTTTTTTTTAGTTTTTCCTTTCTTTTTGTTTTTTCTTTTTTAGTTTTTTTCTTTTTTAGTTTTTTCTTTTTCTTAGTTTTTTTCCTTTTTTAGTTTTTCTTTTTTTTAATTTCTTCTTTTTATTAATTTGTTTTCTTTTTTAGTTTTTTCTTCATTTTTCAGTTTTTTGTTTTTTTTTTGTTATTTTTTTCCTTTTTTAGTTTTTGTTTTTTTTCTTCTTTTTTAGTTTTCTTTTTCTTCCTTATTTTTTAGTTTTTTCTGCTTTTAAGTTTTTTAGTTTTTTCTCTTTAGTTTTTTTTTAGTCTCAAACATACAAAAAAACAAACTTGCATACAACTTATTTTTATATATATATAGATAGATTTCTTTTTTAGTTCTTTTCTTTTTTAGTTTTTTATTTTTCTCAGTTTTTTTTCTTTTTTAGTTTCTTCTTTTTACTAATTTGTTTTCTTTTTTAGTTTTTTTCTTTTTTAGTTTTTTCTTTTTTTAGTTTTTTTTCTAGTTTTTTTTAGTTTTTCTTTTTTTGTTTTTTTCTTTTAGTTTTTTCTGGTTTTCAGTTTTTTCTTTTTTTTATTATTTTTCTTTTTTAGTTTTTTAACTATTTTAGTTTTTTAGCTTTTCTTTCTTTTTAGATTTTACTTTTTTTTGTTTTTTTAGTTTTAGTTTTTTTTTCTTTTTTTAGTTTTTTCTATATTATTTTTTTTCTCTTTTTTAGTTTTTTAGCTTTTTATTTTTTTCATTTTTTTTAGCTTTTTTATTTTTTTCATTTTTTTTAGTTTTTTTTTAGTTTTTTACCTTTTTTATTTTTTAGTTTTCTTTTTCTACTTTATTTTTCAGACTTCATATGCAAACCCTCAAACAAACAAAAATACACATATACAACTTTTCTATCTATATATATATATAAATAAGTTGTCTTTGTGTCTGTGTGTCGAAATACGTCATGTCATCAGGTCGTCATGTCGTCATTATGACGATGACGTCATTAAAGGTATTTAAGACATTCGTTCACGAAAAAACGTTTAATATTAAAATGACTGAAGAACCTACAATGTCAACAGCCGAGGAAGCTGCTCAAAGAGTCTACGCCAAAAAATTTGCTGCTGATAGAGAAAGTAAGAAAAGAAAGCGTGCCGAGGAATCACAAGAGCAACGCGAAACCAGACTTGCTGCTAAAAGAGAAAGTGAAAAAAGAAGGCGTGCCGAGGAATCACAAGAACAGCAAGAAAACAAGCTTGCGGCTGATAGAGAAAGTAAGAACAGAAAGCGTGCCAAGGAATCACAAGAGCAACGCGAAACCAGACTTGCTGCTAAAACAGAAAGTGAAAAAAGAAGGCGTGCCGAGGAATCACAAGACCAGCAAGAAAAAAGGCTTACGGCTGATAGAGAAAGTAAGAAAAGAAAACGTGCCGAGGAATCACAAGAGCAACCTGAAAATTATCGCCTGGCATTCAGGTACAGCCCAGTCGATGATTATAGATTAAGTAGATGTGTTCAAATCGGGACTATGTCTAAAATTTGTCCCTATTGCAAGGCCTTGAAATTCAATGGTGAAACAATGGGAATGTTTTGCGCCTCAGGAAAAGTTAAACTTCCTCTATTGGCTGCACCACCAGAGCCATTGAAGACTTTGCTAACTGGAACTACGTCAGAATCTAAGTGTTTTTTATCACAGATCAGAAAATATAACTCATGTTTCCAAATGACGTCGTTTGGTGCCCAAATCGAAAATCCAGATCAATTTATGCCTACTTTCAAAGTAAAAGCGCAAATTTATCATACAGCAGGGTCCCTTCTACCATTCTCAGGCGAGATTCATAAATTTTTACAATTGTACTTCATCAGTGATAGAAATTCTGAATTGAATGCACGTTGCGAAATTTCTCCCAACGTTGAAAGGACAATCGTTTCCCAATTGCAACATCTTTTCCACGAAAATAATAATTTAGTGCGTCTGTTCAAAACAGCCATCGATTTGATGCCTACTGATAAGCATAAAATTGTTATTTCCACTAAAAAAACGCCTCCTGGCCAACATATGCGTAGATACAATGCTCCAACTATAGACGAAGTGGCAATCGTTATGGTCGGTGATCAGTTTTTATCTCAAGATATTATTCTTCATAAGCGAAACGCTCAGTTGGTAAGAATTGCTGAAACTCATCGATGCTACGATGCCCTACATTTTTTCATTTCATTTTTTGGGATGGAGCCGACGGCTATCACTTTAATATTAAGTTGATGAACCCAGCCACTAACAAAGAAATGAATAAGAAATGCAGTGCAATGCATTATTATTCCTATAGACTAATGATTCGGCAAGATGAAGAAAATTATATTTTAAAATGCTGTCAATTGTTTCCCCAATACGTCGTTGATATGTATGCAAAAATTGAATCAGAACGTTTGCTATATTTCCGTCTGAATCACACCAAGCTTCGCTCTGAACAATACATTCATTTGCGAGATGCAGTTGTAATTGAAGGTAATACCAAAAACGTTGGAAGATTAACAATTTTACCTTAGTCATATGCTGGCAGTCCCCGTCATATGCATGAATGTGCTCAAGATGCTATTGCGTATGTTCGTCTCTATGGTCGTCCAGATTTATTTATTACATTTACATGTAATCAATCTTGGGACGAGATACAGCAGCTTTTACTTCAAGGACAATCGGCGGTTCATAGACATGATATTACGGCCCGTGTCTTCCGGCAAAAGTTGAAATCACTGGTAAACTACATAGTAAAACTTGAAGTGTTTGGGTCAGTGCGATGCTGGATGTACTCAGTGGAATTGCAAAAACGAGGTTTGCCACACGCACATATACTAATCTGGCTACATTAAAAAATTACTTCTAAAGAAATTGATGATGTGATTTCCACTGAAATACCTGATGAAAATATTGATAAGGGGTTATATGATATTGTTGTAAAAAATATGATACATGGACCTTACGGTGCACTGATCGAAAATTGGGAAGGAAGGTACACAAAGCAATATCCACGACTTTTAGTATCCAACACATTTACTGGCAATGATGGTTACCCACTATATAGAAGACGATCTACTGAAGATGGCGGTAAAACAGCAATAATAAAGAAGCGTAACGGTACCACCATCGAAGTAGATAACCAGTGGGTTGTTCCATATTCCATATTATTATCAAAAACATTTAATGCACACATAAACGTTGAATACTGTAACTCCATAAAGGCAATCAAATACATATGTAAATACGTCAACAAAGGCAGTGACATGGCAGTTTTTGGTTTGCAGTCCGAAATCAAAGATATCAACGAAATCGAACAATATCAGGGTGGAAGATACATAAGCAGTAATGAAGCTGTTTGGCGAATTCTTTCATTTCCAATACATGAACGTAGTGCGGATGTTGTTCACTTAGCGGTACATTTACAGAATGGTCAACGCGTTTATTTTTAGGAATCCAACGTGCAACAAAGAGCCCTGAATCCACCGGATACAAAGTTAACTGCTTTCTTTTCGCTATGCAAAGATGATTCCTTTGCAAAAACTGCTGTATACTGAAGTGCCTTCGTATTACACGTGGAATACTAAAAATAAAGTATTTGAACGTCGAAAACAGGGTAAGTCAGTCGACGGCCAACCTACCATCTTCAAAGATACCACGATAGGAAGACTCTACACCGTTCACCCCAATCAACATGAATGCTTCTCTCTACGCCTGCTTTTGGTGAATGTAACCGGTCCGACGTCCTTTGAGTATTTGAGGACTGTAAACGGTACTATACAGGACACTTACCGTAGTGCATGCCAAGCTCTGAATTTATTGGAGGATGACTAACACTGGGATAACTGCATCAATGACGCGTGCGAAACGTCAACTCCAAGTCAAATTCGTGCATTGTTTGGCATCATACTAACAACTTGCTCTCCATCAGCTCCTACAGAGCTATAGGAAAAATATAAATCAAAAATGTCCAAAGATATACTCCATCGAAAACCGTTAGAGACGTCAGATATGACTTTTGATTTTACGTCAGAAATTTATAAATACACTTTAGCTATTATAGAAGATTTGTGCGTATGTATGACAAACAAAACTCTTTAGGATTAGAGAATGCCTTCACCTAATCGTACCGCTGCTGTTTCGACATGTGTAGAATTGGATCGTGAACAAAGTTCCCAAATTCCCAATTCGATTAGCGTGAACAAAAGTTCGTGAACAAATTGATCGTGAACAAAAGTTCCCAAAGCAACTCCCAATTCGATTAGCATTTGCAATCACCATCAACAAAGCTCAAGGTCAATCATTAGAAAAATGTGGTATAGATCTTAATACTGATTGTTTTTCCCATGGACAATTGTACGTTGCATGTTCGAGGGTTGGTAAACCTGACAATCTATTTATATGCAGCGACAATTGGACAGCGAAGAATGTTGTATATTCGCAAGTTTTACGCAGTTAATTTGTATTGTATCTATTTATCTATCTATCTATATAAAAACAAGTTGTGTGTATGCATGTTTGTTTGTTTGTAAAAAGAGCGTTTGCATATGACGTCATTATAAGTACATAAGGCTTTGTATATGCAGAGACATTGGGAAAGCCAAGAATGTTGTATATTCTCAAGTTTTACGGAGTTCAAAACACAAATCTATCTATATTCATAGGTGGTACACAGGGACACAACTACAATGGCGCGTAACAAATATGGCGCGTAACGACTTACGCAAGCGGGCGGGCTTGGGGGGGGCGCGAAGCGCCCCCACCAACTAGGTGTTGGGGTGGCGCGAAGAGCCACCTCAACAGCTAGTTTTTAAATATATAGATAGATTGATGATGGACAATAAGTTTATAAATAAATATTACCCAGTAGTTATATAGTACTGTTACTCTTATTAGGTTTCTAGCTGCCGCTGCAACCCTGATAAATAACTGGATTTTCAAGCTCCTTATGTATTATTTACATAATTCTGATTATAAACATTGAAAAAGTAAGAGATCGATTCATATCTTCTATATATATAAAAATAAGTTGTCTGTCTGTGGATCAGGTGACGTCATATTTCTGTGTCGACTGACGTCATGAAATTAGTTGTCGTCATTTTTGCTATGACGGTGACTTCATTAAAGATATTTAAGACATATATGTTCACGAAGAAATCTATTAATGTTTAAGTTTACAATGACTGATGAACTTACAATGGCAAAAGTCGATGAAGTTGCTCAAAGAGTCTATGCCAAAAAACTTGCTGCTGATAGAGAAAGTCAGAAAAGAAAGCGTGCCGAGGAACTACCAGAGCAACGCGAAAGCAGACTTGCTGCTAAAAGAGAAAGTGAAAAAAGAAGGCGTGCCGAAGAATCACAAGAACAGCAAGAAATCAGCCTTGCTGCTGATAGAGAAAGTAAGAAAAGAAAGCGTGCCGAGGAATCACAAGAACAGCAAGAAATCAGCCTTGCTGCTGATAGAGAAAGTAAGAAAAGAAAGCGTGCCGAGTAATCAGAGCAGCCTTAAAGTTATCGCCTGGCATTCAGGTACAGCCCAGTCGATGATTATAGCTTGAGTAGATGTATTCAAATCGGGACAATGTCTAAAATTTGTCCCTATTGCAAGGCCTTGAAATTCAATGGTGAAACAATGGGAATGTGTTGCGCCTCAGGAAAAGTTAAACTTCCTCTATTGGCTGCACCACCAGAGCCATTGAAGACTTTCCTTACCGGAACTACGTCAGAATCTAAGCGTTTTTTGTCAAAAATCAGAAAATACAACTCATGTTTCCAAATGACGTCGTTTGGAGCCCAAATTGAAAATCCAGATCAATTTATGTCTACTTTCAAAGTAAAAGGGCAAATTTATCATAGAGCAGGGTCCCTTCTACCATTCTCAGGCGAGAATCATAAATTTTTACAATTGTACTTCATCAGTGATAGAAATTCTGAATTGAATGCACGTTGCGAAATTTCTCCCAAGGTTGAAAGGACAATCGTTTCCCAATTGCAACATCTTTTCCACAAAAATAATAATTTAGTGCGTCTGTTCAAAACAGCCATCGATTTGATGCCTACTGATACGCATAAAATTGTTATTTCCGCTGACAAAACGCCTCCTGGCCAACATGTTCGTAGATACAATGCTCCAACTATCGACGAAGTGGCAATCGTTATGGTCGGTGATCAGTTTTTACCTCGAGATATTATTCTTCATAAGCGAAACGCTCAGTTGTTAAGAATTGCTGAAACTCATCGATGCTACGATGCCCTACAATATTCTATCATTTTTTGGGATGCAGCCGACGGCTATCACTTTAATATTAAATTGATGAATCCAGCCACTAACAAAGAAATGAATAAGAAATACAGTGCAATGCATTATTATTCCTATAGACTAATGGTTCGGCAGGATGAAGAAAATTATATTTTAAAATTCCGTCAATCGTTTCACCAATATGTTGTTGATATGTATGCAAAAATTGAATCAGAACGTTTGCTATATATCCGCCTGAATCAGACCAAGCTCCACTCTGAACAATACATTCATTTGCGAGATGCAGTTATAAATGACGGTAATACCACAAACGTTGGAAGATTAACAATTTTACCTTCGTCATATGTTGGCAGTCCCCGTCATATGCATGAATATGCTCAAGATGCTATTGCGTATGTTCGTCTCTATGGTCGTCCAGATTTATTTATTACATTTACATGTAATCAATCTTGGGACGAGATACTGCAGCTTTTACTTCAAGGCCAATCGGCGGTTCATAGGCATGACATTACGGCCCGTGTCTTCCGGCAAAAGTTGAAATCACTGATAAACTACATAGTAAAACTTGAAGTGTTTGGGTCAGTGCGATGCTGGATGTACTCAGTGGAATGGCAAAAACGAGGTTTGCCACACGCACATATACTAATCTGGCTACATAAAAAAAATTACTTCGAACGAAATTGATGATGTGATTTCCGCTGAAATACCTGATAAAAATGTCGATAAGGGGTTACATGATATTATTGTAAAAAATATGATACATGGACCTTGCGGTGCACTGAACGAAAATTCACCATGCATGGCCAAAGGAAGGTGCACAAAGCAATATCCTCGACTTTTAATATCAAAGACAATTACTGGCATGGATGGTTACCCACAATATATAAGAAGATCTACTGAAGATGGCGGTAAAACAGCAATAATAAAGAAGCGTAACGGTACCACCATCGAAGTAGATAACCAGTGGGTTGTTCCATATTCCCCATTATTATCAAAAACATTTAATGCACACATAAACGTTGAATACTGTAACTCCGTAAAGGCAATCAAATCCATATGTAAATACGTCAACAAAGGCAGTGACATGGCAGTTTTTGGCTTGCAGCCCGAAATCAAAGATTTCGACGAAATCGTACAATATCAGGCTGGAAGATACATAAGCAGTAATGAAGCTGTTTGGCGAATTCTTTCATTTCCGATACATGAACGTAGTCCAGCTGTTGTTCACTTAGCGGTACATTTACAGAATGGTCAACGTGTTTATTTCACGGAAACCAACGTGCAACAAAGAGCCCTGAATCCACCGGATACAACATTAACAGCTTTTTTTCGCTTTGCAAAAATGATTCTTTTGCAAAAAAACTGCTGTATACTGAAGTGCCTTCGTATTACACGTGGAATACTAAAAATAAAGCATTTGAACGTCGAAAACAGGGTAAGTCAGTCGACTGCCAACCTACCATCTTCAAAGATACCACGATAGGAAGACTCTACACCGTTCACCCCAATCAACATGAATGCTTCTTTCTACGCCTGCTTTTGGTGAATGTACCCGGTCCGACATCCTTTGAGTATTTGAGAACTGTAAACGGTTTTATACATGGCACTTACCGTAGTGCATGCCAAGCTCTGAATTTATTGGAGAATGTCCAACACTGGGATAACTGCATCAATGACGCGTGCGAAACGTCAGCCCCAATTCAAATTCGTGCATTGTTTGGCATCATTTTAACAACTTTCTATCCATCAGCTCCTACAGAGTTATGGGAAAAATATAAGTCAAAAAGGTCCGAAGATATACTCCATCGAAAACAGTTAGAGACGTCAGATATGACTTTTGATTTTACATCAGAAATTTATAACTACACTTTAGTTATTATAGAAGATTTGTGCGTACGTATGGCAAACAAACCTCTTCAGGATTTGGGAATGCCTTCACCTAACCGTATCGCTGCTGTTTCGACATGTGTAGAATTGGATCGTGAACAAATTTACAGTACGAGTGATCTATTGTCGTATGTACAAAATAACATTTCCAAGTTAACGTCGGAACATTAAGACATTTATGATTCGATAATGTATTGTGTCGATAACAACGTTGGAGAAATTTTCTTTTTGGATGCGCCAGGAGGTACTGGTAAAACGTTTGTGATAAAACTGATTCTGGCATCAATTCGATCAAAAAATGATATAACGTTGGCAATTGCGGCGTCTGGAATAGCCGCAACATTGCTGCCTGGTGGAAGAACTGCTCATTTCGCTTTAAAATTGCCTCTGAATTTGCATTCTACAGAAACTCCCACGTGCAATATTTCCAAATCATCTGGGATGGGTAAAGTATTAAAGCAATGCAAACTTATTATTTGGGATGAGTGTACAATGGCACACACAAAATCGCTCGAGGCTCTGGATCAATGCTTGAAAAATTTGAGAGGCAAGTCGAAACCCTTTTGCAGCACGTTAATATTGCTTGCGGGAGATTTCAGGCAAACATTACCTATAATACCTAGATCAACTCCTGCAGACGAAATGAATGCTTGCCTGAAAAATTCTAATTTATGGGCACAGGTAAAAATATTAAAATTAACTACAAATATGCGTGTCCGATTGCAAAACGATGACTCTGGTCAAACATTTTCAGATCAATTGCTGGCAATTGGAAACGGAAAGCTCCCAGTAGACTCAATTTCAGGACGTATACAACTACCTGGTGATTTCTGTAATTTAGTGACGTCCAAAAATTAATTGATTGAAAAAGTATTTCTGAATATTCTAAGAAATTATAAAAATAATAAATGGCTAAGTGAAAGAGCGATTCTCGCACCCAAAAATATAGACGTCCACGAAATCAACAATATTGTTTTGACCAAGATTCGAGACCAGGCAGTCAGTCGAGACAGTTTTGGAACCAAATAAAGCGGTTAATTATCCATCTGAATTTTTAAATTCCATAGATCTTTCAGGGTTTCCACCACACGTGCTACAACTAAAAATAGGCGTACCAATAATACTTTTAAGAAATATCAACCCACCAAAGCTTTGCAATGGCACGCGACTTGCCGTAA
This sequence comes from Artemia franciscana, assembly GCF_032884065.1. Lineage (NCBI taxonomy): Eukaryota > Metazoa > Arthropoda > Branchiopoda > Anostraca > Artemiidae > Artemia > Artemia franciscana. The sequence goes on along the minus strand of NC_088879.1, from coordinate 43,775,511 downwards.
AAAAAACAACGGAAAACCTAATAGAGGCCACAATCTTGACAGGGCCTTTTGAGGGTGAGGCTGTTCTTATTCCTCGCATTCCCATGATTCCAACGGATCTGCCTTTTCAATTTAAAAGATTGCAATTCCCAATTCGATTAGCATTTGCAATCACCATTAACAAAGCTCAAGGTCAATCATTAGAAAAATGTGGTATAGATCTTAATACTGATTGTTTTTCCCATGGACAATTGTACGTTGCATGTTCAAGGGTCGGTAAACCTGACAATCTATTTATATGTAGCGACAATTTGACAGCGAAGAATGTTGTATATTCGCAAGTTTTACGCAGTTAATTTGTATTGTATCTATCTATCTATCTATCTATATAAAAACGAGTTGTGTGTATGCATGTTTGTTTGTTTGTCAAAAGAGCGTTTGCATATGACGTCATTATCAGTACATAAGGCTTTGTATATGCACAGACAATGGGAAAGCCAAGAATGTTGTATATTCGCAAGTTTTACGTAGTTTGAAACACATATATAAATCTATCTATATTCACAGGTGGGACACAGGGACACAACTGCAATGGCACGTAACTAATAATGCGCGTAACGACTTACGCGCGCGGGGGGGCTTGGGGTGGCGCGAAGCGCCACCCCAACAGCTAGTATAGGAAATATTTAAGGGAAATTCCTGGGAGGACGTAAAGAAGGAGGCTTTGAATATAGTAGAATGGAGGAGCAGGCGTAACGTTGTTGGCTTCAGGCGTCTTGGTGCTACGGCGAATGGCTATTAGTAGTATTAACACTTTTAGTGGTCACTTTATGTTCCCCTATATTTTCACCACTACTAAACTTTTAGTGGTCACTAACTTACACTCCCCCTCGAATTTCTTCGTCATCTGTGCTTGAATCAAGGATGATTTAACACATGGGCCCACCTTATCCCGTTTAGAACTGCATTCCTCTCATGGCAAAAACCTACAAAGGTGCAATAACTACGTAATTGTTACGTATAAGCCGTTCTTGACTAACAACAGCTTCCTATCTTAACGGTATGGAGTTGCCAGTTCAGCGTCCGCCTTGCCAAAAAATGAGAGATATTGAAGGCATTGTTTCATTGTATCGGATTAACGACGCTTCTTGACTGCTAAGGTCCCTGCGTCGGCCCTGCAGTGCATTCCTGCAGCATGATTCGATCTCTGGGTCCCGTATCACAAAGCTAAGGTCAAACCCACTGCGCCAACACAAGACGATATTGAAGGCAGATTGTTGGTGAAAGCACATTTGAAATTGTCCTCCGTAAATTATGCGTTAGTTCCTGTGTATGACTGCCCTTTGTTATGTTGTTTTCTTTCAATTCTTCTTTGTGTTGGTGGTGTATGCTTTTGTCAGAATTTACTTATTTCTTTTCCTTTATTACTCAATCAATGTTGTATCTTAGATTTATGATGGACAATCTATCTATATATATATAAAAATAAGTTGTTGTCTGTCTGTCGACTGACGTCATTATAAGGATTGAGCTGTATGTCGTCATGAAGTTAGTCATCATATATACCAAATGACGACCGGGACACAAGGACACAACTACAACAGGGACGCCGGGGGCACAGGGGGATATATAAATGACGACGGGGACACATGGAATTTTCGATTAGCAATCACCATCAACAAAGCTCAAGAGCAATCATTAGAATAATGAGGTATAGATCTGAATACGGATTGTTTTTCCCATGGACAATTTTATGTTGCATGTTCAAGAGTCGGTAAACCTGATAATCTATTTATATGCACAGACAATGGGACATCGAAGAATGTTGTATATTCGCAAGTTTTCCGTAGTTAAAAACATATATATATATATTTATCTATATTCACAGGTGGGACACGGGGACACAACTACAATGGTGCGTAACTAATATGGCGCGATTACCTTAGTTTTATCCCATTACCTGATCAATAGACATATCTACAACCTTGGCCATTATGTAAAATTAGACCAATAAAAGTAGCCAAAGCAAAGGACATTAACAAATTGTCTGAAGTAATGAAACTACAAACCGAAGAGGAAAAAAATATGGCTAGAAGGTTAGTGACAGAGAGAATGAAAACGGATCAAAATAGAAAATGATTGTGATAATGATTGGGTATAGGATTTTGACAGAGATAAGGTGATTAATGCGTACTATGTCTTTTAAAAAAAATCAAGGTTCATCAATATGTATTTCATAATGACAAAAGACAAGCCGAGGCAAAAGTATGAATACATCATCATGTAAGACTACACCAGTAAGACCATCTAAAGCGAAGGGCATTAACAAATTGTCTGAAAAAAAAACTCCAAGATGAAGAGTATTTCTATATGTATTTCATAATGACAAAAGAGATGGTGAAGCAACAGTAGACTTTCAATATTTTATAGAAGCCTCGAGCGATGAATACCTATAGTGAAAGACATTGAATTTTATAAGGAAGTTATCTATAAGCCTGATACTGCATCAGCCTCTATCAAACAGTTCGTGGTAACAAACTATAGTAAGGAGCGACCCAGCTCAATAGTAAACGAAACTGTAAAAAACGAAATTTTGATGCTAAAAGATACATCAAAAGAATTGGATTTTCATGCTGATTTTAAATATATAAGTTTCATCAAATTTAGTCTTTGTCATCAAAAGTTACGAGCCTGAAAAAATGTGCCTTATTTTAGAAAATAGGGGGAAACACCCCCTAAAAGTCTTAAAATCTTAACAAAAATCACACCATCGCATTCAGCGTATCAAAAACCCTGTTACAAAAATTTCAAGCTCCTATCTACAAAAATGTAGAATTTCATATTTCTTGCGAGAAGACAGATAACGGGTGCGTGTTTATTTGTTGTTTTTGTTTGTTTTTTTTTCTTTCTTTCCCCAGGGGTCATAGTATCGACCAAGTAGTCCTAGAAAGTCACAAAAAGGGCTCATTCTAACGGAAATAAAAAGTTCTAGTGCCCTTCTCAAGTGACTAAAAAAAATGGAGGACACCTAGGCCCCCTCTCACGCTCTTTTTTCCCCAAAGTCAACAGATCAATATTTTGAGATAGCCATTTTGTTCCTCATAGTCGAAAATATTAAGGATTATGTCTTTGGGGATGACTTACACCCCCAGTTCCTGGGGGAGGGGCTGCAAGTTACAAGCTTTGACCAGTGTTTACATGCAGTAATGGTTATTGGGAAGTGTACAGACGTTTTCAGAGGGATTTCTTTGGTTTGGGGGTGGGGTTGAGGGAAGAGGGCTATGTGGAAGGATCTTTCCTTGGAGGAATATGTCATGGAGGAAGTGAAATTCAATGAAAAGGGCGCAGGATTTTCTAGCATTACTATAAAAAAACAATGAAAAAATAAACCTGAAAAAGTTTTTTCAATTGAAAGTAAGGAGTAGCATTAAAACTTAAAACAAACAGAGATTATTACGCATATGAGGGGTTCTAAAAATAATTTAGCATAAAGAGTGAGGTATTTAGGAGGAGATAAATACCTCACTCTTTATGCTAAAGTATTTTTAGTAATATCAACTATTTATTCTACGGCCTTTCTGATTCAGGGGCCATTCTTAAAGAATTGGGACAAAACTTAAGCTTTAGTGTAAAGAGCGAGGTATTAACGAGGGGACAAAACCCCTCATATACATAATAAAAGTTAGAAGAATATAAAAGTTTTTTACGTAAGTTAATTCTTAAGTTACGTATATTTTTTACTAATAAAAACGTTCGTTAAAAATTAAAAGTTCTAGTTGGCTTTTTAGATAACCAAAAATTGGAGGGCAACTAGGCCTTCTTCCCCACCCCTTATTTCTCAAAATCGTCTGATGAAAACTAAGAGAAAGCCATTTATCCAAAAAAAGAATTAATATGCAAATTTCATTTTGATAATTTTTGTGCGGAGAGCCAAAATCAAACATGTATTAATTCAAAAATGTTCAGAAATTAAAAAAAAAACAGTTTTTTTAACTGAAAGTAAGGAGCAAAATTAAAACTTAAAACGAACAGAAATTACTCAGTATATGAAATGAGCTGTCCCCTCCGCAATCCCTCGCTCTTCACGCTAAAGTTTGACTCTGCCACAATTTTACTTTTTAAAACAATTAAAAACGTTAGCGTAAAGAGGGAGGGATTGCGGAGGGTATAACCCATTTTATATACGGAGTAATTTCTGTTCGTTTTAAGTTTTAATGTCGCTCCTTACTTTCAGTTAAAAAACTAGCTTTTTTTATTTAATTGCAAAAAAGGATTGGCGTTATGCTTCTTATAATGACAAAAGACAAGCCTTGTCAAATGTTAAAGGTACATTTATAACAAAAAAACATAAATAAAAATATTCAATATTTTGAAGCACCTTCTAGCAATGAAAAAGCTATAAATATAGACATTGGAAGTTTATAGTGACAATGATGCTGAACCAAATGCTGTTGAAATTCAGATTAAAATTACTCATAGAAAATTTTCAAACATACAACAACAAAAATTAAAACGTGTAAATTTCACAATCAAAATGATAGTGATGATGATCAGGTTTGGGATTTTGACATGGATGAAGTCATAAGAAATGCATTGATTGTTTTACACCCATCCTACGCAAGGGAGCCAGTATACATGCACAGACCCTCCCCCCGTAATAATTTCACTTCATGGAAAACACTCCCACAGGCAAAACTAAGCAGCCAAAGAGAAAAAAAAGTACCTCAGAATGTTAATCAGAAGTCCCAAGGGAATACAATAGGACCAGATACAAAATACAGTTTTAAAACAGGGCATGGCTCACTCCCAGTTCACAAAAAAAAGGACCAGAACTCTAAAAATACGCAATGAACACATCGAATAGAAACAAAATTTATTGAAAATATTGTGGTAAACTCACCTGTGAAGCACATGTGATTCTTTTTTTTCGTTTGATCAATTGCTATGGTTTTCAACCGCTAGAGCATTTATTAGGATTTTTTGAGTACATATTGTTTTAATTACTAGAAACTGTCGTTTTAACTGAGTCCACTACTGGATTTTTGAGTGGATTTTTTGGTTTGGTTTGCGTTTGGTTTATTTGGTCTCTTAAAACAAACTTGATCATAAAAAGTTGTCATTTGTAAATTATGTTTTTATTACGTAACGAAGCATAAGGATTGGTTGATAATGAGTTGGTTGACCTATCAAATTTTCTACTTTTGTAAAGTCAGAAAAAACCTCTTCAGTCGACTTAGCAACAATAACAAATAAAAGAACCTAATTCACATCGGTAAAATTCACAACGATTAAACTTTTTAAAGTAAACGAAAATCAAAAGATATTTAAAACAGAGTGCAGGCGTAAATGTAGAAAAAACTTTAAATTGAAATGTGGTCATTGATACTTGTCAGACTCAGCACTATATTTTTAGTTCAAACTTGGTTTGTTCCAGATGAATATTGGCAAGCAACTGAAGTCGCTCATCGTTTTATATTTGGAAATGGAGAACTAACTTGGGAATTCGATTATGGTCTCAGGAGCTATATACCCATATGTATATATGCTTTTATATTTAACATCTTAAAAATGTGTAAAACAGATACCTCTTACTTAATAACAGTGGCTCCCCGTGTTTTTCAACTGCTTTGCTTCACTCTTTGTGAGATTAAATTCTTAAAAACGGTCAAAGAAAAAATGGGAGTACATGTATTTCGTTGGGTCAATTTCTTTTTATCTTCATCGTGGTTCATTTTTTACACATGTTCACGGACTTTGGCAAACACAACTGAACTCAGTCTTATGTATCTCTCATTGTCTGGATATGGGTTAAGAAAAGAAAACACGAGTTCGACAATTTTCTATATATTTGGTTTCATCTCTTGCCTTCTAAGGCCTACAGCTCTTGTTTTTTATGTTCCCCTAACTTTGGCAAAATTATTGTCAAAAAAAAATAACGAGTTGCTAGTATTGATTAAAGCTATCCCATATATGGTGGTTGCTTTATTTTTATCGATCTTAGTAGATTCCTATTTTTACAATAGGATTATAGTTTCTCAGTGGAATTTTCTGAAGTTCAATGTCATAGAAGATGGTGCATCGCATTTTGGAAGACACCATAGCCTCTGGTATCTTATAGAAGGACTTCCACCTTTATTTGGACCAATGATAGTAATGTCGATGATGTCATTCAAAACAAGTCGCAAGACTATGGATTTGGACTTCGGCTATGAGAGACTAGTCTTTGGAGCTACGATTATCTTTGCCTTGTTGATTTATAGCGTTCAACCCCACAAAGAACACAGATTTTTACTTCCTATTGTTCCATTTATTAGCTTTTTGGCTGCAATTGCGTGCTTTAAGCTTAGAAAAAAAAAACAGAATCGGATCATTGCTCTTACTCTTTGCTTCAATATTCCTCTAGGACTTTATTTCTGTTTCATTCATCAAAGAGCTCCACTGGATGTGGTGAAGTATCTTGCTGAAGAAGCGAAATTGACAGGCAGTATTAGTGCCTTGTTCCTACTTCCATGCCATTCAACTCCCATGTTCTCACATATCCATTACCCTATTGAAGTAAAGTATTTTACTTGCTTGCCTAATTTAAACTACAATCGCAATTATGTTAATGAAGCTGATGGAATGCTTTTAGATCCTGTCGGAGCCATTAAGAAGAATTTATTCAGAAAACCCACGTACGTCATAGCTGGTACATACCTTCAGAATAAAATAGCACAAGTTTTGAAAAATTATGGCTACATCAGGAAACATAGGTATTTACATCATTTAATCTCAGTTGACCGGGTTGGAAACTTTATCGATGTGTACAAACTCAATAATATCTAAAAATATATCAAAACGGTGCCCTAGGCAACTTTTATACAAATCCATGGCAAAAATAAGTCAATACAATACTTATATATATAAATATGACGTCACTCATGTGAGTCTTTTTTCCAAAAACTACTTAACGAATTTGATTGTGTTATTTTCATTCGTAACAATTATGTAATTTTTGGCAAATTATCTATGATGTAATAGATAAATAAAATGCAATTGCTAATTGACAAAATGTAAGACGAACAATATTGACTTATTAAGGCCATTCCCCAGATATTGGTCGCTTTATTTTTATTTCTCCTAGTAGATTACAATCTCCATAATAGGCTTGTAATTTCTCAATGGAATTTTCTGATATTAAATTTTATAAAAAGATGGTAAAGCGTATTTTGGAGGACACCCCTGCCTAATGTATAATATGATGCTGAAGGAAAGCCACATAGATTTCGACGAATGATAGTAATTTCGATGATGTCATTGAGAATATGTCGCATGAACTGGTTTGAACTCAGTACCTTCTAGAACGACAGATACATCATTGGTGGACAAATTGTAGTTAAAAAACAGAAGTTCCGTTTTCGTTGGATTAAACGAATGGCAGATACTAGAATATTTATCCGTTAAAGAACTGAAACAACTTTCTTTTTCTTGTAGAGTCCTACTAAAATAGTTGAGAAAGCACGGATTCTGCCTGACCTAACTCATGCTTTCAATTTACATCATTTTCATTCCATTTTACATCATTTTAATATCAAATATTGCACATTCTTATGTTCCATTCCTACATTCAACATGAAAACAGGCCCTTGGAAATCAAATTTAGTAAATAATTTCTTAAACCACACTGCTTTACAATTTACGAACCAAACGTAGCTCACTGGGCACTCGGATCCGTAATCCTTGCCCCTAACGACACCACGGTCGGCAAGGCATCTCACCCATTGAAAGTTTGAGAATAGGTTGAGGCCGTTACGGCCCAAAGTCCTCTAATCATTCGCTTTACCGGATAAACACAAAATTCTATAAACATTCTATAAACAATCCTATAAACATTCTATAAACAATTTTTTTTCTATAAACATTCTATAAACAATTCTATAAACACAAAATTCTGCCTCTTCCTCCTGTGCGTTCTCGCCGTGATCTGAATAGAAAAAAATTTAGATTCCGTAAAAATTATGCTGGGGAACGTTAATACGCTGCATCAATCAGCCGATCAACTTACCACCAGTGACCATGTGTTATTTAAACTAACTTAACATCTACGCTGGAAATAGCTTAAATAATCAAATCTTAATTAGTTTACTTACTGAAAAACCGCTGAATAAAGTGTGGTGATACTTAAGAAACTTTGATCAAAACTAGCACTTCTTTTACACTCAAACATGATCTTAAGAAAAAAATCATTTATAAATCCCAGGAACCGGGGTCCTCACGCCGTGAAATATCCTCCCAAGAAAATATGACAACCAAGAAAAAGTCCCCAGCACGCAAAATTTAGCAGACACACAAACAATACAAAATAGGTACCTCAAAATGTCGATCAGATGTCTAATGGGGTAAAAAAAGGACAGGATATCAAGAACAGTTTTTGGATAGGCGCTTGCTGGTATCCTCAGAGTTTCGACTTATAAAAAGAGCTAGAAACGTCAATTTCTGATAGAATAAACATCTTCTGATGTTTCTATGACCTCAAGGGGAGGGGTTGGTTATGAGGAAGGGGCAGCACCCCTCCGATACAGAATAAATGCTGCTAATTTTGGGGTTTAAGGCCACTGTTTACTTTCATAATATGAGCGTAGACCAGAAATCAAGAGTGATGAAATACCAATTTCTACCTCCATTACCGCCTCTCCCCCTATTCCTAATAATTATATCTATATTTTCCTGTAGGCTCAATGACAGTTAGGATGTCCTGGCGTTAAAATGTACCCTTTGAGGCATCTGCCGCCCTAAGAACAGTGAAAAGGTGCGGGAGGGGGGTATTTGCTATCCAATAAATTTTGAAACTTAACAAGGGCATTAGGACTTTTTATTTCCAATTGAGTAAGCCCCCTTCAAAGTCTAAACGGCCACCCTTCCCGTAAAAATCTTATATCTTAACGATTTTCTTATTAAAAATGCCACCAACAGATTCAGCTTATGAGACAACCCTACTGTATAGGTATCTCAAGCTCTTATATATAAAAATATGGAAATCTGCTCTTTTTTTGCCAGAAGAAAGATCACGCATGCGTATTTATTTGTTTTCTTCTTTTTTTTCAGAGGGGTGATTGTTTAAAACCAATTATCATAGAAGATCGGTAGGGAGCTCATTTGATCGTAAATCAAAAGTTCTAGCTACCCTTTTTAAGTGACAAAAATATTGGAGACCAGTTAGCACCCCTCCCCGCCCATAAGCACCGGCAAGGTGGGCCTTCCCCCTGAAAATTTGGTAAATAAAGTAATTATATGTAAACCATAGGAAAGAGAGTAGAATAGGGAAAAACTATGGAAAAAATGTTTTTGCCCTACTGTTGGCTGCTGGCCAACAGATTTTGACCCTTATACAAGGAAAATATAAGTTCTAATTTGTGACTGAGGGACCCCTAGCTAGTTTTCCACAATCATTTTTTTTTATCTTAAATATGCATCTGTATATTAGTAATTAGTGCAGTTATTAGAACACAAGAAAATTCGTATAATTATAGAAAAACACTAGGAAAATAACTTAATAAGGGGCAATTTTGGTAAGAATAAGCCATATACTTTTGCTTGCATTACAAGAGTATCATGATCTGATATGTGAAGCCATTATAAACAGAAATGTTTCTTTATAATGAAACATTTCTGTTTACAAGGTACAAGAGCACCCTGAACAGAATGATGAGAATTTCTGTATTTTTCTCCCTGAACGGATACGTTTTTTTTGTTTTATTATCAATTTTTTCAGGAGTGATTGTACATCACTTAGGTGCAACAAAAATGCACCTAAACAAATTTTAATATGTTTAAAAAAATGTCAACCCGTTTGTTGACAGGTGGACAGAGGGCTCATTTGATTAGAAATTGAAAGCTGTAGTCCACTTTTCAGAGTCAAATGTGATCAGAAAGCAGCTAGCCCCCCCCCCCTCCATCCTTATTCCAAAATACATCAGACAAAATGTTGAGACATTCTGTTAGAAATAGTTTGAGTCAGATAACAAAACTCTGGTGCCGACACAACCCCTAGGGCCCCAGGGAGGGCGTATTAAGTTATGCCCTGAGGACATATTTGGTTCTGCTGAAAGGGATACTCATAAAAACTTCTAAGAGGACTCATTTGATTGGAAATTGAAAGGCCTTGTTAACTGTGTAAGAGTCAAAAGTGATCGGAGGGCAGCTGCCTTCCCCCTCGCCCTTTTCTCCAAATACGTCTGATAGAAATTTTGTAGAAGCTATTTTGTTCAAAATAGTATAAAGATCATTTAATAAAACTTCCAGGATCGACAAAACCCCCCAGAGAGCAGGGGCAGGCGTTGTAAGTTATGCCCTGGGGGCAAATATTGTTCTTATGGATGGGAGGCTCGTATAAATTTCAGAGAGCACTCATTTAATTGGTAATTAAAAGTTCCACTTCCCTTACTCACAGTCAGAAGAGATCGGAGGTCAACTGCCCCGCCCCCCATCTACGCACTTTTTCCCCAAATACATCAGATAAAAATTTTGAGATTGCCAATTTGTTAAAAATAGTTCATAGGTCAAATAGCGAAACTCTGATGTCGAAACGGCCCCCAAGGACCCGGGGACAGGCGTTTTAAATTATGGCGTGGGGGCATATAAGATTCTCAATTTGACATCCATTTTGGTAAATGTTCCAATTTTAAGAATTACCCCCTTCCCTCTTCATCCAGTAGAATCAAAGTAGAATCGACTTTGGACCCTATAAGTTACGCCCTGGGGACAATATGGTTATAGAAGGGATGCTAGTGTAAACTTCAGAGAGGGCTAATTTGATAGGATATAAATGAATAAATGAACTTTATTACCCGTAAAAGTATGAAAAAACGGAAAGTACGGAGTATTATACATAAACAAAAACAAAACTGGTACGGCTACGCGGTATCCTGCTATATTTATTATTGTCACTTGTCTTCAAACCGCAGACAATTTGAGCCTCTTCTTAATGTTATGACGTCACCATGGGTTCAATACAACCACCCTGGGAAAAGTACAAATTCTCATCATTCAACCAGGGTAAAAATTTGTTCTGGTAAATTGCACTTAACATTTCTTCACATAAAAAGGATGTTTCCTGACAGGATAAAGCCAACCCAGAAATAAATGCATACTCCCTAATAACAAATTCTATGCCTAAACAATAGACACATATTATAGCTTAAGGACCTCTTACCAGTGTCTTGGGGTTGTTTTAATCCGCAAAGACATAGTTACATGATCTTTCAATTAATGTGAACAAAGTGAGTACCTCATAATTTTGATCCGAAAATATTTGGAGAAAAAGGGCACGGGAGGGGGACTAGTTATCCTACAATCTCTTTGGTCACCTTAAAAGATGAAAAACTTTTAATTCTCGTTCAAAAGAGCCTCCTCTCGATATTCTAAGGCTATTGGTTTGACACGATCAACACTGAGAAAAACAAAATTAAACAAATAAAAAGACACGTATAGGGATCTATCTTCTGGCAAAATTTCACATTTCTACAGATAGGGGCTTGATATCTCTACCGAGGAGTTCTATGAAAAGCAGATTCTGATGATATGATTTTCAATAATAATCCTTGACTTTTAAGGGATGTTTCCTCCTTTTCCTGAAAGTAAGGCACATTTTCTCAGTCTTGTAGTTTTGATTTAACAAATTAAACTGAACGGATTTTACATATTTGGAATCAACATAATAAACCAATACTTTTGATATGTCTAATTGTACCAGAATTCTGTTTTTGAGTTTTAGTTTTGGTTTCTTTTCTTCCTAATGGCCATACACCTGTTGTTTATTCTCAGTATTCCTTGCTTTGTCTTTTGAAAGCAGCCCAAGGTTCAAACAGCTAGATTTTTGTCTAAAATTGTTCACTTTTTCCTTTTTTCTTCTAAATTTCACCCAATTTCTGCTGCGAACACATGAGTTATAATAATCGAATAGTTTTGTTATAGTACTTCAATTTTACCGTTAAAAAACGTATCCATGAAAAAAAATTACCACGTCAGTTTTGTTTTTTAGCTTTGTCACTCGTGTTTCTGAACAGATATTCATTACTAGTTCCGATAGACAAACAAGTGCAATTTTTTTTGTGTCTGTGTTATAATGTGAGAGTTAATTTAACAACATATTTTTTACCTATCTAAATGTCAAATTTACAAATAGCAAAATAGCAGAGTTCTCTGAGCAATCTGATTCAATCTCTAATTATAAAATACGAAGAGACACCCTAAGCAATGGAAACAGTATTTGACAATGAATCAAATAAATTGAAGCTTGAATATGAATCACTTGACAGCAAGTTCTTACCCGCAGTCAATATCGGAAAAAGCATGAAATATACATATGAAGAAATGGCCAGCCCGCTCAATATTTCTACAAGTAGACGATTTGGTCCGAGACTGCACCAGACAGACACTACAACAAAAAAGAGCTATAGAATATGTATGGTGTCCGATTACTTTTATCCCAGTGTGGGAGGAGTGGAATCACACATTTGGGCTCTTTCATGTGGCTTAATTGAGAAAGGCCATTCAGTTGTAGTTATTACCCATATATACGAAGACTACTTTGGCATAAAAGAATTTGAAAATGGGCTACGTGTGTACTATCTACCGTTAAAGCCTTTTTATGACAACAATACTCTACCAACCATATTTGGTGCCTTATCCACTATTCGCAGGGTTCTGATGAAAGAACAAATTCATATTGTACATGGTCATTCTTCTTTTTCTTCCCTAGCTCAAGAAGCTCTTTTAGCTGGTCGTCTTCTAGGGCTTAAAGTGGTATTTACAGAACATTCGCTTTTATTTTTCAAATTTGGACTGGGTAATATTTCAGCCATAATAATAAATAAGCTTTTGGAAATTTCTCTAGCTGCCTGTGACCAATGCATCTGTGTTTCTCAAGCTGTGAAGGAAAATTTAGCACAAAGAGGAAATATTAATCAATCTCAAATTAGTGTTATCCCAAACGGCTTGGATAGTCAACGCTTTAGGCCCGATCCTAGTCAAAGGAATAGTTCTAAAATAATAGTGGTGGCGATAAGTCGGCTAGTCTACCGAAAAGGAATTGATCTACTTGCCCAAGTTATTCCTATTGTTTGTTCAGAACACGAAGAAGTTCAGTTTTTAATTGGTGGAGATGGGCCAGAAATGTATGTCTTAAAAAAAATGGTTGAGAGCCATTCCCTCCAATCTAGAGTTTCCTTATTAGGCACAATAAATACAAGTGATGTTCAGAGCGTTTTAGTCAAAGGAGACATATTTCTTAATACCTCACTTACTGAAGGCTTTTGTATGGCCGTCCTAGAAGCAGCTGCCAGTGGACTTTATGTAGTTAGTACAGATGTTGGAGGAGTTTCTGAGATTCTGCCAGATCCTCTGATCACTCTAGTTGCACCAACTGTCAAAGCTATTGTTTCCGGATTACGTAACGCAATTCAAATTCAAGGTGAAGAACTACAGCAAAGTCTCAGCGAATGGAATTCAAAAATTCACAACGAGTACTGTTGGAAAAAAGTTGTTGACAAAACGTGCATAACTTATGAGAAAATTCTTACCATGCCAAAGTGCGGTATCAGAGAATCTTTTTGGAGGTATTATAGTACTAGTGGAATTGCTGGCATAATTTTTCTTTTTCCTCTAGGAACTGCTTGTATTTTTTTCCAAATATTTGACTGGCTTCAACTGGGAAAATCTAACATGCAAAAACATTCTTTTTCTTTTTTGCTCAAGATGGGGAATTTTATTTCTCCTCTATGGAGTTTTGGACTGTGGTGAATCAACAATACAACCATCCTGGCAAAAGTAAAAGTAATTCCTCAATGTTTTCACCTATTTAGATCGTTATTCCGCCCACAAATGTCAATATGCCAGTTTTGAAAAAGAAATGTTGCTGATTTCAAGGCCAGACTCCGGCACTTGGCAGGCTTGTTTACATTGATTTCCGGTGTCGCTTATATTCTAGCTACAGAAAATGTGAGCAGCTTCTTGACGTCATGGCTTCAGATCAGATTTTGGCGAAAACCGTGGGGAAAATACTAGCAAGGCATATAATGCTAACAAAAGACGTTTTAAATAAATAGACCATTTTTATTTAAAGGAATTATATGTAGTCGTTACTCGGTTATTTTAAACCATGAGGTGCCATAAAAATAAAACTTAAGATAGATAAGTATGGACTGAATTCAATTCTTCCTGTCAATGCCTGAAACAATCACCCATTTTACAGGATCTGTTTTCTTCTCCAACTCATAAATATGACGCTAGTGACAATCTTTTCCCAAAACTAAGGCTCACAACGAATTTGGCATAATAATTGGCTTATTCATTAGTTTTAAGTCATGAGGTGTCAAATCAGCAATTTGAATTGAATTAAGAAATTGTGGCGTCAATTTAATTCTCTTTTTGTCTTTATCTCTTAGAGAATCATACACTTTAAATAATTTGCAATCTGCTCAAATTCATCGTGATTGTGACTGTTGCCTTTCATCTAAGCAGAGGCTTCCCTTAAGATTAGATTCGAAAATCTCTGTTAATTGTCTTCCAACTGTGGATTTCCTTGTTTATTTTTGTTCACAAATATCACAGATGTTTTTTATGCCTTTTCCTTTAGCCATTTGTATTTATCCATTATCCTACAGAATTTGTTAAGAAGTTATGGATACCGAAAACAACTTTCAGTTTCTAACCGCAAATTGCCGTTCTAGATCTTCGTTTTCAATTCAATGTGATTCCTACTTTCCTGTTGCAATTCCTACTTTCGCTCGTTCTGTAATCACATTCATTTACGCATCGCTTTCATTAATCAACCTGTTGAGCATTTTTCCCATGCATTTTGCTATAGATGTTTGGATACCTCTTGTCATATTTAATGGTTCGGAAAGTTGGACAAAAATTTCTTCTTATTTTTAAAAACACGTATCATTTCCAGTTATCACAAGTTTATTCATGTCATGTTGTTTGTTGTAGATTGAAGAAAATGAACATGAAATGAGAAGTAGGGCCTTTTTAAAATTGTGACTTTTTGGTTTGGTTACTTAGTGTATTGGCTCAATCCCTGCGTCTTTTGGTGCTAGATTTGGTTTAAACCTTCTGCTTCAGACTTCTTCTACCTACAATGCAATTGGACCCAACGCTGCTAAGCGCATATTAACTCGTTGTAATTATTACTGACGTAAGTGTCTTAACTGTATGTCACTTGTTCATTGCCACTTGTCTTAAAAAGCAGCCTCTTCTTGATGTCACGGCATAACCATAGATCCTATACAACCCCCCTGGGAAAAATTAAAGTTCCTGCATAAAGTTTTTATATATTTTGATCGTTTGTGGCTGAAAATGTCAGTTTACCGGTTTTAAGAGAAAAAACAACTATTTAGCTGTTTTCAAGGCCTGGTTTCGGCACAGCTACGTAGTAGGCTTGAGTATATTGATTCTCATTGTCGCTTAACTCCTAGCCAAAGACAATTTGAGCATCTTCTATGTGTCTCATGACAGGCCTGACAAGACCACATGGCAAACTAGTATACATTGACTTTATTAGTCAATTGTCCTCTAGCTTCAGACAATGTCAGACTGTCCTTAATGCCTTGGCTTGACCATAGTTCGATACATCTACCAAATACAAAACTACCAAATACAGGGGAAAATAAAAATTCTTCCTTAAAGTTTTGACCTATTTAGATTGTTTTTCGGCCCGAAACGTCAATATAGCTGCACAACAGGCCTGTATATGTTGATTCCCACTGTCCCCTGTCTTTCAACTACAGTATCCCCTTGATGTCATTGCGATACAATAGATGCGATACAACCACCCTGGAAAAAAACTACTTTTTCCTTAAAGTTGGGACCCATTTAAATCGTTTGTGGCCAGAAATGTCAATTTGCCAGTTAAAAAAAACTAGGTTCCAATATTAAGGCAGAGTCCTGGCATAGCTATGCGAAAGGCTTGCCCATTGATTCCTATTGAAGACGGTCTAAATTTGTGACCTGTTTAGACCGCTTTTGTGGAAAGACATATCAACATTCAGGTTTTAAGAAAAAGATGTTTCAAATTTTGAGACAGGGATCCGGAACTTGGCACGTGACTGGCTTGAATAAATTTATTATTGTTGGAACTACCAACCTTCAAATGATATAACTTTGCTTGTAACTCTTTCTTTGGAAAGATGAAAGATCTGATTCTCGCTGTTGCTTGTAATTCTTCTTAAAGTTGTGACCTATCTAGACCGTTTTCCTGCCGGATATGTCAATGTGCCAGTTTTAAGAAAACAAACTATGCAACCAATTTTGGGGCAAGGCCCCAGCACAGCTACGCGGCAAGCTTTTATACTTTGATTCTCATTATAGCTGATTTTCTAACTGCAAATCATCTGAACCTCTTCTTAATGTCATAGGCTGGACTTAGCGCGGCGAAGTGCGCGGGCTTGCATATACTGATCCTGTTTGTACCTTGTTTCTAACTGACGATAATATCCACTTTGTTTATTTCATTCACTGCTTGAGCTCTGTGGATGACAAGAGAAGTATTTATGTTACATGACGTCATTATCGATTATATTATTATTTAAATAATAATTTTTCCTTGAGTATGCTTCACTATTTTATTAAGATATAATGATTACAAGCTGAAAAAAACAAATTCAGAAGAAAGAATTTTACATATTCAAAGCTCCAATTCTTCTCCAAAACTGCTATAAGAGTTAATCTCCAAATACTGAAAACAAACGTCGTTATTTTCAAAATCTATAAGCAAATATTTGACTTGTTTAATAGGAGTAAAGAAGAACTTGTTTTCAATCATAGAACCTAACCGCAAGTGCTCAAGACATGCCACAATTAAATAAAAAAAATCGGGAAAAATTAATCGATCAGCGTCACCAGAACACGGTGAATAAACACGACAAAAAACTGTGATCATTGTCAAATACCACAATATTAAGCTTTGGGTAAGAAAAACTGAAATGCTTTGAGGTTAAGACCATGAAAAGGTGTACAATTGTATAAAAACGAAACAAGACAAAACTGGCAGAAAAGGAAAAAACTAAAAATATTGCAAAAAGGAGCTGCATAGACTGCTGATAAGATATTTTAATGCTAGCAATAGGTAGAATACTAACAAGTATTCCTAGGAGCTGCAAATATGTAGCTTATTTTTAAAATTATTTTATTCTTCAGTTAAATTGTCAAGACCGAAAAATGACTGATCTTAATAACCTCAAAAAGTTTCCCCAAAAACTCATTGTTTGTCACTGCCCACCCTGATGATGAATGCATGTTCTATGGCCCAACAATCATTAAATTGATCAAAAACCATGTCCAAGTATATATATTATGTTTTTCTTCAGGAGTCAATGACCGGGAAAAAAAAGTACGAAAAGGCGAATTGCAGAGCAGCTGCCAACATCCGGGAATAGACAAAAATCATGTGTCAGTTCTAGATTCTCCACTATTTCCTGATAGTATTAAAACCTCCTGGCCAGTCATTGACGTAGCTACTGAAATAGAAAACTATATTTTCAGAAATGAAATTCAGACTGTATATACATTTGACGAAGGCGGGGTCAGTGGTCTTCCCAACCATATTTCACTGTACAAGGCCGTTAGGCATTTAGTGCACTGTTCGAGAGTAACCAGTTATTGCAAATTCTACTGCTTGAAGTCTGTCCCTCCAATTCAAAAGTATATTTTTTACGGGAGGGAATGCCGAGGACATATCTTTGCTGCTAATAACGAAGGAAGACTAAAAATAGAGCGAGCAATACAGAGGCATGCTAGTCAATACGTCTGGTTTCGTAAGGTCTATATAACTTTTTCAGTTTATACTAGAAGAAACGTGTTTTTTCCTTTAAACTGAACTAGATAATTCAAACTAATTTTATTCCTTTCAATTACAGAAAATTATTGAATAATCATGCTTGAAAATATCTTTTAATTAGCTTATCTTCTAAGGGGCGAATCGGTCGGACCGATACCACTTTTTAAACACTTCTGAGATTCCTAGTATAATAACCATGAAAGAAGGTTACGTATTGGAAAAAATAAATAAACAATGTTAGTGATAATTTTGTTACATTCTAAATTTATGATACTTACGGTTGAAATAAATTTTTGAACTATAATGGAGCTTCTCAAATTTTGCAACGAAACAAACAGAGTTTTCAGGTTAATCATCAATCATCAAGGAATGGAGATTCTCATAGCATGTTCTGTAAATAATAGATGATGTCTTCAAAACCAACCAGAAGTTAAATGAGAAAACTACTGGATATGGTCGTTCCAAGACTACTAAAAAAATCTATAGACAAAGATGTGTCAGTCTTAAATATTCCAATATACCCTGATAGTGCTGAAATTTCTGCCCAGTCATTCAAATGGCTACTGAAATAGCTAAACTTTTAAAGATGAACGAAGATATTTTCAGATGGTCTATACATTTGACGAATGTAGGTTCAATGTTCATCCTATCATATTTCATTATCCATAGCAGCTAAGAATTTAGCGAACTGTTAGAAAGTAGCTGTTGATAGAAATTTTACTTCGTGAAGTTTGTTTCACCAATTCGAAAGTTAATTTTTATGGGAGAAAAAACTGTGAAGAAATCTTCGCTGCTAGTGACGATGAAATGCTAAAAATAGAGCGTAAAATCCTGCAGTAAAACTGTAAATGTTAATTCTTTATGTCAAATGTCTTTCAACCAAAGCTTCTTCTTGATGTCATGGTGTTGCAGTAGATGCGACACAACCACCGTTGGAAAAAGTCCAAATTTGTCCTTAAAGTTGTCAGCAATTTAGATCATTTGCGGCCAGAAGTCAATTTGCCAGTTTTAAAAAAAAATCTATGTAGCTGATATCAAGGCCAGGTTCTGGCATAGCTGTGCAACAGGCAGTTATTTACTGTCACTTGTCTTCTTAAAGCTGCTTCTCAAAGTTATAACCTATTTAGAGTGTTTTTGTTGTCAGAAATATCAATATTCCAGTTGTACGAAAAAAAAATCTACCAAATTTTTAGGTTGGGTTCTGGCACTTGCAGTTCCGACATGCTTGAATATATTGATTGGTGTTAGACCTGTTCAACTATTTTTTAACACAGATGACGTAGCATGACAATTTAATTCGTCATTTTTATTTTCTGACAATTTTAAGAGCTTGGGAAAAGCTGAGGATTTTCCTTGGGACTAAAACTGTGAAGTAAATAATGAAACTTTTTCTGAATATAATGGGAAATAAGTGATTCCCTGTGGTATTCCATGGTTCCTGTAACTCTTTGGCCCATGAAATTCCAGAAAAAGCGGTTCTCCTTCATGACCTTTGACTACCCAAGGAAATTCTTGACCCGTGGCTCTTCATGGATCATTGTACTGGCAAATCCCATGAATCATCATGACCAGTGGCATCCCCTAGCGCGTGGCTCGCTATTTTCTTTCCTCATTGATCATCATCATGGACAATGGTTCTCCGTGGCTCCTGGTGGGCTCTTAGTGTAAAAGAATTTCTTTAGAGCACAAGTTAGTTTAAAACAGCATTTCTAAGGTCGATAGTATAAAAAGTTCACAAATGTTCTCTATGTATCTTTAAATTGGGCAGCTATTATGGGAGAATTGCACAAAGGCAGACTAATATGATGAGAAATGTAGATTATGAGACTATAGAAACGAGTGGTTTCACACTCATGTTTGTCGTAAAAATAAACGGATTGGAAAGACAAAGGTCACAAAGAATATTGTTACTTTAAAAAATGTCTTGAATATAAATGACTAGTCTCAAATATTGCGCAGAAGAAAATCTTCAGCCAAAGAATGACTGTTGATATTGTGAAAAGGAACTTCCCAGTCTTAAATTATTGTATAAAGATTAAGCGTCACGTTCTCAAAACGTTTACTCGAATTTTCATGAGCTAATTGAGACAAAACAATTCACATTGTGCATTTTCTGGAACATTATCTGAACTTCAAAAAAGGATATTATAGATTACATCAAGAAAATATGTACACATGATGGAATAATCGAAGCATTGAATGTTCATAAAGGCATGTATCTGAACCAAAGAACAAGCACTAATTGAGACATGATTGGAAATATGTCTGTGCCTTGTTGTCTAAATGAGCGATTGAATTTCTTTGGAATGCCAAAAAATTCAGAATTTGTATTGTTATACAATACAAGAGTCACATTAACAGAAAATGACAAATAAATCTTTAAATACAACTCATTGGGGCCCTTCAATACTGTAGGTATTACTTGTACAGCCCTCAATTTTCCCAAGGAAAGATGAACAAACAAAGATGATTCCTTTGGAAGTTGCTATCTATCTTCTATATATATAAAAATAAGTTGCATATTTGTTTGTTTGTACACATATGGCTTCATTATAAGTATATAAGGCTTTGAATATGACGTCATTAAAAGTATATAAGGGGCCGATTCAAAGAGAAATTTCAGTATAAATCCTACAATGGCAGAAGAAACAACCGAGGAAACTGCTCAAAGAGTTATTTCAAAGAAAAATTTTAGTATAAATCCTACAAAGGCAGAAGAAAAGCCGAGGAAGCGGCTCAAAGAGAAATTACCAAAAGGCTTGCGGCTAAAAGATAAAGTAACAAAAGAAAGCGTGCCGAGAAATCACAAGAACAACGTGAAAACAGGCTTGCGGCTCAAAAGGAAATTACCAGAAAAAATCGTGCCGAGGAATCACAAGAGCAACATGAAAACAGGCTTGCGGCTCAAAGAGAAAATTGCCAAAAGAAAGCGTGCCGAGGAATCACAAGAGCGACGTGAAAACAGGCTTGCGGCTCACAGAGAAACTACTGAAAATAATCTTGCCGAGGAATCACAAGAAAAACGTGAAAACAGGCTTGCGGCTCAAAGAGATAATACCAAAATAAAGTGTACCGAGGAATCAGGTACAGCCCAGTCGATGATTACAGCTTGAGTAGATGTGTTGCGCCTCAGGAAAAGTTAAACTTCCTCAACTGGCTGCACCACCAGAGCCATTGAAGACTTTGCTTACTGGAACTACGTCCGAATCTAAGTGTTTTTTATTATTAAATAAAAGCTGTTGGGATGGCGCTTCGCACCACCCCAACACCTAGCTGGTGGGGGTGCTTCGCGCCCCCGCGGCCCCCTCGTGCGCGTAAGTCGTTTAACGCTATGTGTTACTTACGCACCATTGTAGTTGTGTCCCTGTGTCCCACCTGTGAATATATATATATATATATATATATATATATATATATATATATATATATATATATATATATATATATATATATATATATGTTTTTAACTATGTAAAACTTGCGAATATACAACATTCTTCCTTGTCCCATTGTCTGTGCATATAAATAGATTGTCAGGTTTACCGACTCTTGAACATGCAAAATATAATTGTCCATGGGAAAAACATTCCATATTCAGATCTATACCTCATTATTCTAATGATTGCCCTTGAGCTTTGTTGATAGTGATTGCTAAGCGAACATTCCCTGTGTCCCTGTCGTCATTTATATATCCCCCTGTGCCCCCCGATTTCCCCGTTGTAGTTGTGTCCCTGTGTCCTGGTCTTCATTTATATTCCCTGTGTCTCGGTCGTCATTTGTGTCCCGCTGTCCCAGTGTCCCAGTCTGTAATTTCTCTTTGAGTGTCCCGGTCGTCATTTATATTCCCTGTGTCCCGGTCGTCATTTGTGTCCCGTTCTGTAATTTCTCTTTGAGTGTCCCGGTCGTCATTTATATTCCCTGTGTCCCAGTCGTCATTTGTGTCCCGGCGTCCCGGTCTGTAGTGTCATCTTATAATGACGTCATATACAAAGCCTTATATACTTATAATGACGTCATATGCAAACCCACAAACAAACAAACATGCATACATACAACTTATTTATATATATATATATAGATATAGTTTCTTTTTTAGTTTTTTCTTTTTTAGTTTTTCTTTTTTTTAGTTTTGTAGCTTTTTAGTTTGTTTAGCTTTTTTTTCTTTTTAGTTTTTTACCTTTTTATTTTTTTCCTTTTTTATTTTTAGGTTTTTTCTTTTTGTAGCTTTTTTAGTTTTTTTTAGCTTTTTTTCTTTTTAGTTTTTTAGCTTTTTTTATTTGTTTGCTGTTTTTTTCTTTTTAGGTTTTTTTTTTTTAGTATTTTTGGTTTTTTCTTTTTTTAGTTTTTTAGCTTTTTTAGTTTTTTAGTTTTTTTTTTTTTTAGTTTTTTATCTTTTTTTTAGTTTTCTTTTTCTTCTTTATTTTTCAGACGTCATATGCGGACAAACAAACACACATATGCGGACACACTTATAATTTATTTTTATATATATAATTACATGACGTCATAATACTCAATCCTTATAATGACGTCAGTCGACAAACATGACGTCAGTCGAGAAACAACTTCATGACGTCATAATGCTCAATCCTTACAATGACGTCAGTCGACAAACACAGTCGACAGTCGACAAACATAACGTTAGTACACAAACAACTTATTTATATATATATATATATATATATATATATATATATATATATATATATATATATATATATATATATATATATATATATATATATATATATATATATATATATATATATATATATATATATATATATATATACAGAAAATATAACTCATGTTTCCAAATGACGTCGTTTGGTGCCCAAATCAAAACTCAAGATCAATACACCGGGACAGAGGGAATATAAATGACACCCGGGACACTCAAAGAGAAACTACAGACCGGGAAACAGGAACACAAATGACGAATGGGACATCGGGACACAGGGAATATAAATGACGACCAAGACACAGGGACACAACTACAACGGGGACGCCGGGGACAGAGGAAGAATATATAAATGACGACGGGGACACAGGGAATATTTGATTAGCAATCACCATCAACAAAGCTCAAGGGCAATCATTAGAAAAATGCGGTATAGATCTGAATACGGATTGTTTTTCCCATGGACAATTATACGTTGCACATTCAAGAGTCGGTAAACCTGACATTCTATTTATATGGACAGACAATGAGACAGGGAAGAATGTTGTATATTCGCAAGTCTTACGTAGTTAAAAACATATATATCTATTTATATTAGCAGGTGGGACACAGGGACACGTCTACAATGGCGCGTAACTAATATGGCACGTAACGACTTACGCACGCAGAGGGGGGGGGGGGGCTTGGTCCTGGCCTCGAAATAACCTGCATACTTTTTCTCAAAACTGATATATTGACATTTCTGGTGATAAAAGAATTTGAAAAGGTCACAAATTTAAGACAAATAATTTATTTTTCCCAAGCTCGTTGTATTGAACCTATGGTGACTCCATCACACGAAGGAGAGGCTCAGATTGTCTTCAGTTTGAAGAAAAGCGGCAATTATAATCAACATATGTATGCCTACTACCTAGCCATGTCGATGCCCAGTCACGATATTGGCTACACAGGCTTTTCTTCTTAAAACTGGCATATTGACATGACCACATAAATATACGTAGCAAAATTAAAGAAGAATTAAAGAAGAGTCAAAAATGACAGTGAAAAGTCATTGGGACCCTTCACGACTGTATGTATGCCCTTTAAAGCCTTCTATTTTCCCGGGAAAAAAGCAGGAAACAAAGGTGATTCACTCGGAGGCTGGTACTTACAAGAAGAATCGACATATACAAGTTCATCACACCGAGTGCCGCACCCCAGCATACAAATTTTCTAGATATTTTTTTCTTGAAACTAGCATGTTGATACTCCTAGCCTATGTTGAAGTCGTTCTATATCAAACTTATGGTGACTCACTGACTTGCAAAAAAGGCTCACGTTGTCTGCACTTACAGAAAAGTGACAAACCAAATGAAAATATTAAATTGTAACATATGATGCCATATAATACATGTGATTTGGTATATGATGCCAGTCGATGCATGAAGGTACATCATTTCTCAAACTTAAACCTGAGAAATGAATGATACTTGAGGAATACAATTTAAATTTAGGGTGCCTTTTGAGACGTTAAGGCTTCTCATCTCTCAAAATTGAAACCCGTGTTTCTTGAAACGTTCTAACAATAGCAATAAAATCAGATATGTTTTAAGCAAGTACGTCTAAAATGTTCATGGTCCACAAATTACACAAAATATGCCTATTCAGAAATAAGGTACCTTCATACCGTAAGACAGTAATCTAAATTTCTTAACACAATCTAAATATAGTAATTATATGAAAAAAGTTTTCAAAAAGTCAGAAAAGACAAAAAAGATTTTTGAAATATCAAAAACATATAATAAGAAGCTTGAAAGCTACCCTATACCAAAATGAACAAACAGATATGAAAATAATTTCCAAAAAGTAAAAAGAAAAAATAGTAAAATCATCGAAAAGTCAGACATACATGATTCAAATTCTCAAAAAGTAGGAAATATGTGAACGAAAACTCAAAAAGTTTGGAACACAAAAAGAGAGTCTTCAAAAAGTCCGAAGAACATTTGAACAATTTTTTTAAATCAGAAACACACGACCAGAAATTGGAAATGTAAGAAATATTCGAAGCTAGCATTCAAAAAGTCAAACGAATAAAGATAAACTTGCATAAGTTTACAAACACGAAAAACGCATGAATTCGCTAACACGGACAGTATTTTTACGACAAATACTCACAATTGCTATGTTATTCCAACTGTAAGAACCTAATGATAATTTAATAAATATAACAATTTGAAGAAAATGATTTAGGTAGCTTAAGCTATGTGTTTTAGGCATATGATGCTGGTTGACTAATTAAGGTACTTTATTTATACTAATTGAAATCTTAGTTTTTAAAATAATCAAACAATAGTAATAAAGTCAAGTATGTGTTGAGCATATTAATCTGTGACTCGTATGGTACACAAGTACCTGAGATAAAAATTTTAAGTATAGGGTACTGTTTAAGGAATGAAGGCTTCTTGTTTCCTTAAACTGAAACTTTTGTTTCATAACACTTTCTAACAATAGTGCTAAAACATGATGTATTTTAAGCAAATTCATCTAAATTCTCTATGATCTGGAAGTTCTTTGATATATCATCTTTAAAGAGAAATAAGGTACCTCCATGCCTCAAGGCAAAAATAGTGACTTCTTAAATAATCAAATGATATTTAAAAACTGATCTGAATTTTCAAAAAGTCAGATACCACGAATAGAATGCTCGAAGAAACAAAATGCATGAACAAAATCTTAAAAAGTTAGAATCAGAGGAACAGAAACATATCATTAGGACCTTCAAAGTCAATTAACATGCGAACAGAATTTTGAAGTAAGTTAAAAGAGTGAGAAAAAAAATCCAAAATTAAAAGATAATTGTCCTTGAGATAATTTTATTCTGGGACTATGCGAACTTTTGAGCATATTCGTATTAGACGATCTACCAAAGATATGACTAATCTTCAATTTTAGCCAGGAGGGTTGTTTGAAGAGAAATGCAAATACCTATCATTATGTGTAGATTTTCTATAATTCAAAATTTCAAGGCTGAGAGAGTTATTGAAGATCGAGACGTCTTGAAAAAGCAGTTTATGATTATCTTCTTGTTCTAAGGTCAACTGAAGGTTTGAATGTAAAGTGATAAAATGAGTCATAAAGCTGTTAAGTTCTATCTCTCCATGACCACACATAGAAGTAAAATCGTCAGCAATACGGTCCTGGAAACTCTGTTACAAAGGAAAAAGACTTCTAAGTGAAGAGACACATAAATTAACTTTATTCGGGATCACCTTCATTATTTGCCCCCGTTTAAGGTCTCATCTAAGTTTTCGGGGGGGGGGGGCATTTGTATACCAGAGCGAATTCATAGAAAGGTAAATCTCAATAGAGACACTGCAGAAACCTATTTAAGCCCCATTTATAATAAATCAATTAATTCTGATCGTTTTTACTTCAATAAAAAAAAACATATTTTTCAACCCAACCGAATTGGTAATGGTGTCTAACCTACGAAGTGATTGGCTTTTAAAATTGATCTGCATAAATTGCAAAATTAAATCACCATTCAGTATTGTATATTTATTCAATTAGCCTTAGACTGTCACTTTGAGAGTACCTTCATATTTTAGTTTTTGTGTGTGTTTTACGGTTTGATTCCTTGTCATCTTTAGATTTTTATATATAATTTTTATTTTATTATCTTGCACTAAAGACGGTCAAGCAGAAGTCTTGACTAAAATATTTGCATTGTAGTCTACGTATTTCACTGGCGTATATTATCTTCGTTTCTCTCTTTTTTTACTTTTTTTTGTTTTTTCATTATTAGCCAGTGTGGTCTCAGAAACTATGCATAGTTAAACTAGAATACAAGGTTCTTACGAGCAGAGATTCTTCTATTGGTCGGAAAATACAAATCATTGATATTAACACATTCTTTGCATGGTATTGTAACATAGACATAGACATAGACATTTTTTTTTATTTTCATCTAAAACATATAAATTAAACAAATAATTTACCATTAACGGCCACCCTTAATATAAATTAAGACAAAATAGTCCTGACTGTGGCCGCAATTCTAACCACAATGAATCTGCTAATAAATTTCTTCATTTCTTTCCCCCACCCAAAAAAAGAAGAAAAAAAAATAGCTAAGGGGTATTGAGCAGAATTAAGTTATTCTGTCTTTTATTCGACAAAGGAGTGATCAATCGTTTGGACAAACTTTTATATCATATGTTCCATCTTGTCTCAGGATATCAAATGTATTTTTGAGAATAAAATCAACAAGAGGAACTTCATAATTTCCCTCAAATTTGATGGTGGAGGGGTTGCCCAAAAATCACGTGTTTTATTCAAATCATGATAGAAGGGGTAAAAGACATTGGACCTGAATGCCAAATAGATATCATAGGGCATTTTGTAAGTCTCCAGTGGCTATCCAAGAATCAAAATCAGAGTTGTATCCTAACGAACGAACAGGCAACCGTATCTTGCCTCAATGAGTTCAACTCTTTAATATCTTTTCAATATACTAGACTTCATTGTTTTGACTTTTTGGAACTCTGGAACTTCTTGAAAATTGTAATCAAGTTCACGCTAATCGTTTTCGAAAAGATAAAGCCTTTCTCAGTTGCGAATATTACAAGCAGATCGTTTCACTCTAGACGAGATTCAAAGGAATTCAAATAATTCATTGAAGTATACTTTCATTCAATGCTCTCGTCAGAGTAAGATGCATTTTAAGACCTCTGTGTGGATTTATGTGAAAAATATTATTTCATGATCTTTTGGATACTCATTCAATACTGAAAACATTATTTCAATAACTGTTGGATATTTAGTGAATACGTATTAATATTTGGACATCAGTACAATTTAAATGTACAATGGGACGTAAAAGGAAAAATCCGAAACGAGAAGGTACGAATATTTCATTAGACACCTCAGATGATAGCTCTAGCTCGAAACCGGAAATATCAATACTAGCTGCAGATTTTAAGCAAATTCTTGAAATCGTAAAAAAAAATGGCAATAAATTAGACAGCTTATGCAATCAATTAGGTACTCTTACTACAAGGGTCGATAATCTGGATAAAGAACATTCGGCTCTTAAAAATAAGATGGTTAATAGTGAATCGCAAATTGGAAAAATTGAAAATGATGCGTCCTGCCGCAATTTGCAATTAAAAATTTGTACCGATGAATTAATAAAAAAATTAAAAAGAAAAAATGAAGATTCAATGTGTTGGATTGTGAAATTGGAAGCCGCCAAGTTAGAAAATAATATCATCATATGGAATGCAGTTTGTGAGGATATTGATAACACTAAAGCTTTATTTTCAGAAGTTGTTCGCCATGGATTAGAATTACCTGAAGTAAATTTTACTATCTCGCAATATGACAGAAATCGTAAATTCTTAAAGGTGATACAAATAAAAAGACGACAAGTTTTCTATTATAAAAAATGTCAGCAAGCTGAAGGACAAGACATTTCATGGAAATAATAGCAACTTGTTTATTAGTGATGATGTGGCAGCCGAAATTCGTAAAATACATAAGCTGATCATAGCGAAACGGGATAAATTGCGGAAGATTCCTAGATATGAGGCATGGATATCATAGGGGATAAAGACAAACTTGTTTGTGAAAAGACCTGACGGCTCTATTACAAAATATTCATTTAGTGATAGCATACCAGAGGTTGACGACTTTCCAAAAGTCCAAGGACATGCAGGCCTACATCATAGTTTTCCAAGTGATGTTTCAGTGAAATAAAATCATACCGCTAATAGTAAAGCGCCCTGTTAGTTTTAAAATATACAAGTAGGAAGCGTTTAATCATGTTTTGTCTCGTAATTAATGGTTTTTTAGTTATCTTCTCACTAATTTTTGTTGCTCTATATATTTATTACGATTCTTCTCTTTAGTCATCTATTTTTTTATGTTTTTTTAATGCTTTTTCTGAAGCACACAGGGGTCTTTATGAATAGCGGTAGAATATTGAAAGAATTTGTCTTAGAATGAAGACATTTCTCTTTTCTTTTCTTAGTTGTTTCTGTGCGAGTTACATTTTAATTTTGTTTGTTGGGCGCATGGGTCGTGGTGTGGTTATTCTTGACATGGTGGTAATATTTGATAATGGATAGAGATAGTAATGGAATTCCATCATCTAGGTTAAAAGAATTTGAACGAGATTCTCTTTTGTTTCATTCAGTTTTTCAAAATATTGTAGCTAGTGATAATGAGGATAATAGCAGCATATTAAATATACCAAAAGTTCAATATTTATTTTTGAATGGATTGGCAAAGAAAAATTCTAGAACAAGGAGGATATCGTTTTGGCATTGCCGGGGCTGGAGGACTGCAAGGGATACAATTGACACTTTTCTATCGACATCAGATACGGACATATTCGGTTTATACGAAACTTTTTTAAATGAATTTTCAATTGAAACTATTCATGTTGATGGTTATCAATTGTTTCATGTTGGAAGGAGTATGCAAAAGAAAGGTGGTCTTGGTGTCTTAATTAAAAGTTGCATACCAGCCCGTGCGAGACTAGAATTTTTGCCGATGAATATTGAAATGTTGTTTGAATCTTGTGTTGTCGAATATATTTTTCCAAATAATGAGAAGATTCTAATCGCAGTTATTTACTGTAGTCCGTCAGCTAGTCAGATGGAGTTTAGGAATTGTTTTGAAAAATTCATGGATAAATTAGCTAGTCTTAATACTTCTTATCTAGTTATGGGAGATTTTAATATAGACTTAATGAACCTTGTTTCTTCTAATCAGAATAGACTGGATAGTAACACTTTGAAGTTTTTAGAATGTCCGCTATCTCATGGATTATATCCTGTATGTCTTGTACCATCCAGAATAACCGATACGTCTTATTCACTAATTGATAATATTTTTTCACCTGAAAGTGCTGTTAGTACATATGTCATTCCTGATGATTCATCTGATCACTGCAAACTTATGGCTGATTTTTTGCAATATTTCCCGTATAATGAAAAGAAGTCAACAAAGTGAAGAGACTTTGGGGAAGAAATTTGTTAAAATTGAAAGAAGCACTAGGTGATGTAGGGTGGAGTTCAGTAATTGATGAAATGGATCCGGATCAATCCTTAGATAACTTTTATAATATATTGACTGAAAAGCTTGATACATTTTGCCCGTATAGAAATCAGAAAGGAAAGAGGCATACACCAAGAAAACCATGGGTAAATGCATCACTTTTGAGGTCTATTAATGAAAAAAAATCGCTTATATAAAATTAAAATGAAGTATCCCACTGAAATAAATATAATACATTTTAAAAACTATAAGAATCTGTTAGTAAGGATTCTTAGAGAAAATGAAAGTGTATTATGAAAATTCATTTAAAAATCCTGATTCTCCTCGAAAAACTTGCTAATATGTTTAGTGATTATTTTGCTGGTGTTGGTCAAGCGATTGTTTCAGCAGGAATATATTTGTCCCCTTACAGGTCACATAAAGAATATTTACCCCCCAATGAATGTACGAGCATATTTCTGGTCCCTGTTAGTTTCGCTGAATTTCATAAGATTATCAAAAATATAAAAAACGGTAATTCAGTGGGACATGATGAATTATCAAAAAATTTGTTAAAGAGTATTGCCGGAGTTATTTTTGAACCACTAATCCACATTTTCAATTTGAGTATCAATTCATGTATATTTCCTAGTAGATGGAAAATTGCCCGAGTAATTCCATTGTATAAACAAGGCGATAAATCTGTTGTAAGTAATTATCGTCCAATTGCAATTTTATCGCCATTATCTTAAGTGTTTGAAAAAAATTTTAAAGAAAGGATTTCTAGCTATTTAGATAAAATAAATTTCTTTACCAAATATCAATTTGTATTTAGGGCAAACCGTTCGACAGAACAAGCAGTTGCAGTTCTTTTATTGGAAATAAATGATTGTTTAGATGATGATTTCCATGTGGCTACTGTTTTCTATTATATAGAAAAAGCATTTGACACTTTAAATCATGAAATTCTTCTTGACAAAATGATAAATTCCGGCATAAGAGGGAAATGATTGCAAATTATTAAATCATACCTCTGTGGCCGCAAAATCACAGTAAATGTCGGTGGAAAAATGACTAATTTAAAAAGTCTTATGGATATTGGTGTCCCCCAAGGCTCAGTATTAGGTCCACTTTTATTTTTGATCTATATTAATGATCTTCCCCGAGGTTTGCATGAGAATATTAGCCATGCAGTTCTGTTTGCCGATGATAGAGCTATTACAGTTAAAGCTAGAGATTCATTGACATTGATCGAAAATCTGACTATAAGTGTTACCTCAGTTAATCGATGGTTTGTTTCTAATAAACTAGTACCGAATTTTAAGAAAACTAATTTTATGTTTTTGGTCGTTCAAAACGTTCCACTCGAGAGATTTCTTGTGAGGAGCTACAGGTTGGTGATCAAAAAATGTGTAGGGTCAAATCATATCGTTATTTAGGAGTTTTTCTTGACCTCCTTTTGTCATTTCATAATCATATTGAGTATTTAAGATTAAAACTTGCGCAAAATATTGGGTCGATGTACCGTGTGAAGAACATTTTTCCTTTTACCATTTTAAAAATAATTTACCACTTTCTAATTACTTCTTATTTGAATTATTGCTCAGTTGTATATCTTAATTCATTTTGTAAGCATAAAAAACCCTTACAGGTACTACAAAATAGGGCAATAAGAATACTTAGAAATTTCTTACATCGACCTTCAAAACTTGAAAATATTTCGGAAACTAAAACATTATTCCTCTTCTTAAATTTGTTGGATTTAAATGATATACGAATATTAAACACTTCCATATGGCATTTTCAAATCCAAAATTCTAAAAATTATTTCTATGACAAATCTCTGTTAATCTTACTTCCTTATTCGGATTGTTGGAGGTCTAGGATGTATCAAATTCCTTTTGTAAGCTCTGAAAGGTCAAGATTTTTGATTAGATACCAAATACCCTTCATTGCTAACAATCATAAGCTGAATGATAAAATTCTGTTTGATCCATCCCAAAAATCTCAGCAAAAATCTCAGCTAAATTTAAAAAAAGCAAATATTAAAGATTGTTTGCTAAAATTTTGATTATTCACCACTGATGATGGAAATTTAAATTATTTGATCTTCTTATTTGTGTGTTTGTTTTTGTGTCCCTGTGTCTGGGACAGCCTCCCACACCCCTCCTGCCTGATATTTATATATTTACTCATCTTATATGAGTTTTTTTTATATTTTATGTGTCTTCTACCGTATTATATTTTGAAATAATTATTACGATGAGATGTTGATGTTTTTTCTTATGTTTTTGCACTGTCCGAGCTCTGCTCTCTGTTGGGCCATAATATTGTTTGTGTATTTTTTGAGTCGAATAAAGAAAAAGTTGAAGTTGAAGTTAAAATAATTTTCTTTGGTCACTAATTGTATCCCATCCCATTGCACTAAAATAGAAGCGATGAAGCTGCCAAGGCTCTTGAGTCTATCCTTGAACAAGGTTGTTAGAGGAAAATTAAAATAGATCAGGGTAGTGAATTTGTTAATCCATATATAAAAAAGATTTCATAGAAATATAATACAAGGCTCTATTATAGTCATAGTCTAATAAAAGCAACATCGGTTAAAAGATCGATAAAATATACTTGAATTCGAATATTGAGATATTATACATTGAAAAATACTCCAGCTTTTTTCATGATTTAAATACAAATTATTTTGATTTACAATAAGCCGTCTCATAGATCTCTGTCCAATCTCATTCCTCTGGAAACTCATCTTGGTGACCATGATAAAATTTACAGTTTTCTTAAGCAATGTTCCAATGAAAGGGAAGTGAAAAATAAATTCAAAGTTGGTGATACAGTTCAAATCAATCGAACCCTTAATGTGTTTGAATTTTTTAAAGTTTCAAAGGTCTTAAGAAATTAAACTTGTAACGTCTCGCTTTCTTGATATGAAAGACAAGATATTCTCGGTGGTTTTTATGACTATGAATTTCAAAAAGATAAATCAATAAAGTCTACTATATTGAGCAGATATTATATAATGAATTCATAGAATAGATTCAAAGTTCAAGGTGAATTCATCTATCTTAAAATTGGAAATTTTTTGCCATTATCAAACGAGTAAGCTTTCTCAGTGAGCCTTATGAATAATGAATTTTAATCCCAGGGATACTAGCTAGATATTGCAATATTTGGCAAAAGATCGGTTTTAATTAAAACTTGTTACAGATTTACTTCAATTTCATTTCTGGATAAACCGATAGCAAAAGGAATTAAATTGAAAATTGGCTAATATTTTTAATGAAAAAGGAGATAAAAGAGGAAAAAAAGAGTAAAAAGAGAAAAAAGAGAGAGAGTTTTTAACTTTGCAGAAGCGAGCGGAAACGGTAAAGAAGTGCCGTAGTACCGACCGTACTTTTGTACTTAAACTGCTGGGGACAGGTGTACCGGGTCCCGCACTTCCCATTTTGGAGATGGCAAGCGAAAAACTTTTTTGGAACGTTGTTTTGAACTATGCAACTCGCGCTAGTAAACCTGTCTGCTCTGATGACATTGTGACGAATACCCATACCTTTTTTGGTATAGATTCCAGTATGGCAGCTAAGGAGCTAGTGTGGACTCATGCTAACTTAGCAACTCGTATAACATCCAGAGAAACCCTACCAAAAACATGGTAGGCATCGTAAAATCTATTCAACAACGCGATGAAATTAAAATTAGTCTCCCAAAATATTTTATTTTTGAACCTGATGAGTTTCTGGAAATTGCTGGTGAGGTCAGCGCTACTTTAACTAAGAAATAACCGAGCTGGCTGCTAAGTTTGAGAACTTTGTTGAGTCAGGTTGATCCATTTCCGCTAGTGGTCGTGGGTTTAGTAAAAATGACTTCACGCCTATATATCGGAGTCCCTCCTTTGCAGTTGCTTTGAAAAAACCTCCCAAAGATGTGACAGATGCGGCAGTTTAGAAAGAATACTTGAAAAGTTTGTCGCAACGGTGCTTCTTAAATCTCTGAGGACGGTAATTGAAGATAGAAAGAACAACGGTACATCTGTAGCTCAAGTAATTTCGACCACCGATTTCTCTCTCTGGGCAAAAGCAAAATCCCCAGCTTATTACGGAGTTGTGCGTCGACTTCCAGCTGAATTTGGCTCTGAAGATGTTTGAGCTAAGGTGGAAAACTGCGTTTTGGCAGTCCAGATCTGTGCAACCCACTCTTATAATCGAAAGTTTGAAAACAAACAGCGTTTAATCAACGCAATGTGTTCTCCCATTCTCCCATCTCCCGCGTCTACCAACCGAATAATACGAATTCCTATCACCCCAATGCAATTGGGGTGAGAAGTGGTTGCATTGGGGTTCTCACCCCAATGCAAAAATAGACCAAGTTCTGGTATAATCAATAATCTCCGTTTAGGAACAAAAGAAAATTTACAAAAGCTCTTAAGGACCACAAAATCATGTTGATACAAAAAAATGTAGACAATATAGCAAGTGGTTCTTCACTTTTGTCGAAAAGTCTTAAACGTTCCGAGGGGACCTCTACTTGTAATATTTCTGTAATTAAGTGGATTAGTTATTATAAAGCTGGATTTTCGTCACCTGATCCGTCAACTGAAAGTGAATTGGAAAAAAGCTAGGCAGTATCTTGACTAAATTCAAGGGGTCTACCTTCTCAATTACTCCTTCTGATGTAAAGTGTGCTTTAAGAAAGATCAAGAAAAGAACATCCACTGGCGTTGATCTTGTCTCTGCTAAACATTTTGAAAATGCTAGTGATTTGCTTGTGGAGCACATCTCGCTGTTGTTTCAAATGTCAATTTATTCAAGTGTGGGGCCACAGCAGTTTTGCATTGGCCAGATAACTCTTATTCCCAAAAAGGGAAAAAGAGATATTGAAGATTGTCAATCACACCAGCGTATAACCATTTCGTTTACCTTGTTCAAAATTTTTGAGTGCACTATTCTCAGCAAAATGTCTTGTATGTGTTATGCTCCTATGCATCCGTTTGATTTCCAGAAAGAATTAGGTTCAGAGGATGCTATTTATTCCTTTTTTAATGTTCTAGCTGATGTCGAAGGATCTGGAAATTTCTATGTTCTTTGCGCACTTTACATAGCTAGAGCATTCGATTTGTGAATATTTTCCCAGTTTTTGTCAGAAGCTATAAAAAGAGGGGTTGATCCATTCTGTTATTAATTATCTCCATTGTATGTATAGTCATCTTAAAGCTAAAATAAAAGGGGGTTCAGATCTTTTCAAATATATTTAAGAATGTCAGACATGGTGGTCTGACTTCCCCTGCTCTTTTTATAATAACTCAGTTTCTGCTGATCAATGCTTTATCGGAGTGCACGTGTATTTATGGTGGAATCGATATTTCTTTATTTACATAAATTGATGATATTTGAAACTAAGTCCTTTCTTTTTGGGAAGAACGAGAACTTTACTAAACTTCAGTATCAATATCAGCGAATCGTTCTGAATTTTAATGTTGATAAAACTGTAGCAATCGCTTTTAATCTTAAGGGTAACTCTGACGTACAACTTGAACGTTATGAAAAATCTATTCCGTTTTTTAGTATCCTTATTTATCTTGGTATGCCATTAGAAGAAGTATTAATGAAACTATTAAGCCTGTAACTCAAAACTTCGCTAAAAAGATTCGAATTTCATATGCTTCGCTTGCATCTAATATCACAAATCGTAGTCTAATATCACAAACCTTTCCAAACTTCATGACAGTCTAACTGTGCCAAATCTTCTTGCTATGTCCCCCAT
Organism: Artemia franciscana; assembly: GCF_032884065.1. NCBI lineage: Eukaryota > Metazoa > Arthropoda > Branchiopoda > Anostraca > Artemiidae > Artemia > Artemia franciscana. The sequence continues at coordinate 43,740,250 of NC_088879.1, read as the reverse complement.
TTGGAAATTTTCTTCTGCTTCAAATAAAATAAGATATTACCAAATTTATTTTAAATTCACCAAGTATCTGCTGCATCTGCTTCTTGGACCATTAATTCTTCTCTGGTACAAAAATTTAAATTGATTATGCCTAGAAATATTATTGATAAAAGAATAGAAGATTTCAATCTTCTATTCCATGATTTGGAATTGATTTGGCGATCAATTTCTAAATTCAATCACCTCCCAGGTAAGACAACATCAATATCATTTCCCATCACGCAACATCATAAGGGCCACGGGTCAAGAATTTCCTTGGGTAGTCAGAGCTCAGGGAGGCGAACCAAAGCTTCTTAAATTTCCCAGGCCAAGGGGTCCCATGGACCATGGAGTACCAAAGGGAACCTTTTAATTCCCATCATTTCCTGAAAAACTCTTATCATTTACTTCACAGGTTTAGTCCCAAGGAAAATCCTCAGCTTGTCCCAGGTCCGCAATCAACAGAAAACAAAAATGACGAATTATATTATTATGCTACGTCGTCTGTGTTGAAAACAGTTGATGGCAGATTTTCGAAATCATCAAAGTACATTTTCGAATAATACTATGCCCTTTTCAAGTTTATATCAACTGATTTACGAGCGTATCAAAATGAATCTGAATTTATATATCCTTTTAACAGCCTCTGTCAAAATACCCTTCAATACAGGATTTATAATCCCTTCTTTTCTAATGTTAAAAACATATCTAAAATTCGTCCTAATATTCATTAAGTCAAAATCCTGCTAGCGTTCCTTCTCAAGGTCCATAACAACCACCTATGCTGCTCGTCATATTATTATGACTTTGACGTGTTAGTAAGACTTTTACCTGGACATACTTGGGACCCGTTCTTCGTATAGAAGAGATCTGCCTTCTTTGAACAACCTATAAATAGAAGCCATACGGTAGAAGAAAGCAAGACCGTCCCAAAAATACATTGAAACGAACATATAACCGAGATTTGAAGATGGCTGGTACCTCAAAACTACCTGAATGGGAAGATTTTATCGCTGCAGCATCAAGGCGGGACGAATAGATAGGCTTTGTCGATGCCCTTTGCGCCACCATTGGCTCTGGAGGAACTAAAGTCTAAGTTAAGGTTCCTCTCTCTTTCAGACAACCTTCTGCAGTTTCTCAGCCTTTTATGGGTAAAACTAAAACTTAATGAGCCTTATGTATTAGGAATCAATATAATTAGCCAATATCGATTGATATCAAAATTCTGTTTCCAGACTTTCGGTTAACATTGCCACTCCATTCTTAAAATTTGTTATCACAAACTGTTTGATATAGTTGCACATAAATCCAAAAACTTAAAGGATAGGACGTCAACCGTGCTTAATAGGTGCTTCAATAACAAATAAGAGAATTTGGACAATTATTGGAGTTACAATTAGATATCAGAAGTAAATTGATTTTAGAAGTATCGATTTTAATCATCAAACTATAATAGATTTAATCAATTTAGTTATATTATATCCTGTTATAAAAATTCCTATTTTCTGTTTCAATGATCTAGTGTTTCATTTAGAAAATTATATCTAATTTATCTACCTTCTAATTTTTCAATGATTTCATTTCTAGTCTATTTGCAGATGTAGAGGGTGTATTTATATTCACCATTGACACCAATTTCGAAGGTTTAAACATAAGAAGGTTTAATATAGAACTGATGGAATAGAGAAACAAAAATAAATATGAAGACAAAAATTTGACCTGAGCAAATGCTGTGAAATCAGAAGCATACAGCATTTTTGCAATTTTGTGGTTAACAATCTTCGTCTATTATCTTGAAGATAAATTTCTGAGGTCGACATCTGATATGGATACATGGTGAGAAATAGGAAGTTATAAAGGTGGTATATCAAGAAATTTTGGAAAAATCCCGAGTTTTAGAACAAAAATCCCTAGCTAGAAGAAAATCACCAGCCAAGATAAAAAACCTTTAAATCACTAGTGCTATAAAAACAGGTACACACAGTCCAGATATTTTGATCACACATACAGCAAGCGTCATCAGTAGAATTACCACCTAATTTATGGTGTAACGTCGAAAATACGTACCTCTTTGTACCTGTTTTTCACTGTCTCAATAAATGGATTTATCCCCATTTGAAGATTAATTTGTTCGTCATAGAAAACTAGTGTTGTCTAAAAAGAATAAGCCCATTTCAAAGTGTTACGTCAAAAAAAAGACAAAAACACACATGCAACAATGACTCACGATTATTCTGGTCACAGTGTAACCACCACTGATTTAATTGGATTTGGATAATTTGAATGCAGCAGTGTCCACTAAAAATAGGTAAACTTTCGATTTACTGATCATCCTTCTCATTATGCTACAGTTTAAAAGGGAGATTTGGTGATAACACAGTTCAAGGGATATCACCTCTGGCCAGTGCGGATTGTTAGCGTTACAAACCAAAGAAAAGTCGACACCATAATTCGTTGTGTTTTGCTACGGATCCCATGACTTTCAGACTGTGGTGGAAGCAAATCTTCTCTCTTATCAAAACAACTATCTGAAAGCCTCGAAAAGTACAGCTGAGGGCGTCAATCATGTTTTCCTCGAGTGTTAATCTTCTCCTGATATTTATTTTCAGTTTCTGAAAAACTAAGTTGCAAAAAGCCCGGGTACTAATTTAACTGCTTAGAGCACAACATCTAGACTTCAAAATCAGCTTACTTTAGCACAAAATAAAGTAGTAAAGCTTAATGCTGGCCTTGCTAAGGAAATTGAGAAAAAGTTAAGCAAAAATTACTTCCATTTTCCAAAATAGCAGGGGCAGGAGGCTCCTCAGAGCAGGCCGCTCTAAACCCTAAACAGATCGTTGAGAAAATTTATGATTCGATGTGGCTAGAAAATAACGGGAAGTTTGAAAAAGTTGAAAAATAATCCAGATTCAGTTAACAAAGCTTCGGGTTTCTACTTTTGAGGAAAAACTTGCCGATTACGAAAACAAATCTAGTGAATTATCCGGAAGTTTATTGTTTTGTGAATGACCTGAATATTTATTAATTCTTTTGTAGAAATTAGCTAGTTTCAGGTATATTATTTCAGTAATTATATTAGTGACGATCATTGTATATGCGATTAGAATATCTGAACTTGTGTACCTGTTTTCCTTTTTTACTGTCTAAATACATGGATTTATCCCCATTTGAAAATTGATTTGTTCGTCGTAAAACCTTAGTGTGGTCTAAAAAGAGGATGCCTAATTTGAGGCGTTACATTGAAAACCCATTGTGAATAGCGATTTCAGTAGGCTGCTGAGGATCTGGAAGATGCAGCTAGACGGCATAATAGCAAAATATTATACTGGCATGTTAATAAATTGGAAGGGAGTAGTCAATCCGGACTAGTCCCAATTAAAGACAGAAATGGGGCCAAAATTAGTGATAAAGAAAAAGTTAAAGAAAGATGGGTGGAACATTTTGAGAATGTGCTAAGCTGAGATACAGTGGCGGGGAAAGATATAGACGAACATGAATAAGTTTGTGATACCTTGGATGTGAAGGAAGATTTGTTTAGTGAGGAAGAATTAGCAACAGTACTAAAAGGATTAAAAAATAATAAGGCTCCAGGTGCTGATAGTGTGAAGAGTTTCTTAAATATGGTGGCTCTCAGGTTAGAATAAGCTATTGTAAGATTACGAATATGATTTTGAAAAAGGGGAAGTACCTAATGATTTTAGGAAAACCTTAATTAAACCACTAAATAAGAAAGTGACCAGAGTGAGTGTCGTAACTATCGAGACAATTAGTCTGGTCTCTATAGGTAGAAAATTACTTAGTAATATGATACTTTTTACACTGAGAGATGATGTACACAAAGTTTTAAGGAAAGAACAGTGTGGTGATTTCAGCATATTAGATGAAAGTGTGAGCAGAATGAATGGATTTTTAGATGAATTGCGAGTACAAGGTGCTAGAATAGGCTTGAAAACTAATAGGCATTGAATAGGCTCGAAAATAATAGGCTTGAAAATTAGTAAAGACGGTTTGAGCAGTGTAAATGTTAAAAGTAGAGTAGCTAGGGCTCAGGGTGGTTTTTCACAGTTAAGAAAAAAGTTTGGAAGATAGATAGATAAGTCTGCAAACCAAGACTAGAATATCGGAAGCTACAGCGATGACAGTGGTCAAACATGGCTCTGAAGCATGGGCGCTCCGAAAATCAGATGAAAATTTACTAGATTTTTTCCAGAGAAATTGCCTACGGATTGTTCAGGGTATCCGGCTGACTGACCGTATTTCAAACAGTAGTACGAAAAATGTGGTTCAATCCCGCTTTCTAGGGCTATAATGAAAGAAAGGTTGAGATAGCTAGGCCACGTTCTGTGGATGAAGGATGACAGATTGCCGAGGATTGTCCTTTTTGGCCAACCTTCTGGGGCTACATGGACAGCAGGTCGTCCTTGTCTGGGTTGGGAGGATGTCATAAATAAAGATTTAAAAGAAATGGGAACTTCCTTGGAGGGTGTAAAGAGGGATGCCTTGAATAGATTAGGTTGGAGGAGGAGCGTGCGTAGCTGTGTTGGCCTCAGGCGGCTCGGTGCTGCAGTGAGTTATTAGTAGTAGTAGTAGTAGTAGTCTCTTAGAAAATAATCTAGTAAATAATCCGAAAATTGATTATTTTGCAAAAGAACCAAAAATTTATTTGGTTTAAGTATAGATATATTGTTTATATATTTGTTATGTATATTTGTTTTTTGTTAATTATTATTCAACCGTTGAACAGTTAAGATCTATCTATTCTTTTGAAAGGATTAACCTATGGAACAGTTTTGAAATATTTTGATGGTAAAGGATTTTTATTCTGATTTAGCTAAACACGGGATACTTTCAGTAGATACGAAATATTGAGAACATTTTTTCAGCTTCTAAAAATATTTATTCAGTATCTGCGACCGAGTAGAATATGTAACATTACTGGATCAAATGAATTGACTGTAGTTTTTGTCTGCTACATTAATCAAACTTTTGGCATTCTTGAAGTGAGATAATTTCATACAAAATTAAAGAGCTGCAGGCTATAACAATTTTTCAATAATAAGAATTATAGTGGCACACAATTGTATTCGTATTGGAAAAACCTGTGATAAATAAAGCTTTGAATTTGTTCATTTTATTCCAAGAAATGTTTACACAGGGCCAATATCCAGGGGATAGTCATATCTAAATGATAAGGAATCTCAAATAATAGCGATGCTCACAATAATGAAAGGTCAGTCAGCAAAAATAGACCCAATTTCATCAGAAATAGGGGATATAAATGGGGGATTGGAACATTTATTAACTAATTTGGAGTAAGCAATTATTTAAGTTAAGGCAGAAAACATGAATATGAAGCGAGAAGGGAATTCTCTTAGAACAAAGCTGGAGAAGACGCGACTTAAAATAAGTAACATCGAGGATGGTTTGAAAAGAACAAATATGATTCTACATAACTTCGATCCATCAAGACAAGCGCAGATATTACTTGAAGATGTAGTTACCACTTTTAACCAGTTTATTCCAAACGCCTCGATACGTCTTAACGACATTAAAGAGGTTTTCCGTATTACATGCAATCAAAACCCCGCCCCGTTTTGGTTAAATTCACGAGCGCTTTTCGCCGGAAATTTGTTCTGAAATCAGGTCAACATTTTAGACACGCAAAAATTTTGATACCGCCTGATTGCACAGAACGAGAATTGCTCGCGAGAAACACAATGAAATTTACACTTGAGGCAGCGAAATCACCGGGAAAACAGGCTAAGGCGTAGTATGAAATTGTTTGTAGAGAACAAGAGTTACATATTCAATTTCGCTCTGATGCAATAGAGGAGCACACAGAGCCTGGTGATGCATACAAAAGGGGAGTTGCTATTGCACACCAGATATAAGCTGTTGGAAGTTCAAACATAACGTGGATAGAAGAAGGAAGACCGAAAGTGGATTCGTAATTATAAAACTCAAGCGTCCATTTATGTAGACGTTCGGTACCGCATTTAGCAATTATGTACAATTGCAAAACATAATCGAAGTGCAAAAAACTCCGTTTTCTGTTGCTGCGCAACAAGTTGAAAGGGGCACTCCAAAGTGTGGAAATTCTGAAATTATTACCCCGAATGATAGTGCACGGAATACAACACATCCACCTTTTTTATCGAGGCAGGGCCAAAACAATTGAAAGGCAGATTGCATCTCGTAAGCTATCTTTCCAAGATCAAAGTTTTTGGCCGCAGAAATAGAAAGAGCAGGGCTATTCTATTACACAGGAAAGAATAAGTATAGTGCATTCGAACAATCAATGATGGAATGAAATCAAAATTAATAGTCTATTGGTATCGCAGAGTATGTTTGATAATGTAGCATCATCTGAAACATGGTTGGAAAATGAAATTTAGTTTAAATGGTTTCGGTATTTCGGTGTCCATCGTAAAAAACATAGAAATATAGGAACGTATGGTGGAGTAGCAATTTTGTATCTTAGAATTTTTCGTCTAAGTATAAAGTCCAACGGCTAAAGAGTGTTTCTTGTAATTTCATATGGTTAAGAGTCGAAACCGATGAACGGTTTATTATTTTTTGTGCAGAATATATCCCTTTACAGTTAAGCTCGTACAACGAGAAGGATACGTAGTGTACATTAGAGGATGAAAAACGTAAAAATTCTGTTCAGCTTCCTTTTAATTCATTTTGTCTAATGGAGGACTTCAATGATTAAGTTGGGGTTACTCCAGAATTTTTATGTCACCTCATGCCTGTAGGGATGAAGCTACTTGGGAGGTTTGGGATGATTTGGTAATCCTTCTCTCTCCAAGGGCCAGTAAGGACCATAGCAGACGAATTAATAATCGGGGCTGAAAAATTTTGGATTTTTGGAGCAAGGAAAATTTTGTGATTTCATAAGGAAGAGTTGAAAAGAATGGACATGAGAAAATTTCACTTGTTTTTTCTGGGGCTTCTGCAAGCGTGATTATATTTTGTTTGAGGTTACTATTTGGCGTGTATGTGTGGATTTTGAGGTGATGGCAGCGTCAAGTTCGGATCACTTGCCTATTATAGCCTATTTTGAGAGGGTTAGTTCTAAGAAACTAGTGGCTAATAGTGATAGGAAGAGAAAATGCAGGGAAAATGAGGATTTAGGGATAAGAAAGGCACTGAAAGTAACAGTAGAGAAAGAGAAAAATTTTCTCTGATGGCGGAGTGTGATGGCGAGTGAAGAAGTTCAGCAAGAATTAGATGAATGTTTGGTTTTACTAGGTGAAGGAAATATAGAGGAGTCGTTAGCAATAGTTAATGATTTTGTTTATAACTTCATTAGTTAATGAAGATAAATTGCAGAGTTAAGAATGGTATTAAGAATAGATTAAATTAAAAAAAACAAGTTTTTTTAACTGAAAGTAAGGAGCGACATTAAAACTTAAAACGAACAGAAATTACTTCGTATATGAAAGAGGCTGCTTCCTCATCAGCGCCCCGCTCTTTACGCTAAAGTTTTTTACTGTTTTAAAAAGAAGAATTGAGAGACAGAGTCAATTTTTAGCGTAAAGAGCGGGGCGTTGATGAGGAAGCAGCCCCTTTCATATACGAAGTAATTTCTGTTCGTTTTAAGTTTTAATGTCGCTCCTTACTTTCAGTTAAAAAAAACTTGTTTTTTTTTATTTAATTTCTGAACGTTTTTGAATCAATGCATATTTTGATTTTGGCTCTCCGCAGAGGAATAATTAAAACAAAATTTGCATTTTTTTTTGGCTAAATGGCTTTCTCATAATTTTGATCGAATGATTTTGAGAAAAAAGAGCGGGGGAGGAAGCCTAGTTGCCCTCCGATTTTTTGGTCAATTAAAAAGGCAACTAGAACTTTTAATTTTTTACGAATATTTTTATTTGTAAAAGATTTGCGTAACTTATAAATTAGCTTACGTAAAGAACTTTTGTATTCTCATATTTTTATTACACATATGAGGGGGTTTGCCCCCTTGTCAGATCCTCGCTCTTTACACTAAAGCTTAAAGTTTGTCCCAATTCATTAAGAATGACCCCAGAATCACAAAAGCCGCAGAATAAATAGTTGAAATTACTAAAAATACTTTAACGTAAAGATCGAGGTATTAGGAGGAGGTGAGCCCCTCAAATGGGTAATAATTTCTGTTTGTTTCAAGTTTTAATGCTGTTCCTTACTTCCATCTGAAAGAACTTTTTATATTTATTTTTTCATTGTGTTTTTAAATAATGCTAGTAAATCCTGCGCTCCCTTCATGGCGATTTTCTTCCCCCATGACAAATTATCGATGGAAAGTTCCCCCAGCATATCCCCCTCTTCTCAACCCCTCGCCCAAACAAAAAAATCCTCCTGAAAACGCCTGTACACTTCCCAATAACCATTACTATATGTAAGCATTGGTCAAAGTTTGTAACTTGTTGCCCCTCCCATGGGGACTGTGGTGGAGTAAGTCGTCCCCAAAGACATAGTTATAAGGTTCTGCGACTACGCTGAATAAAATGGCTATCTCAGAATTTTGATCCGTTGACTTTGGTAAAATAATTAGCGTGGGAGGTGGCCTAGGTGCCCTCCAATTTTTTGGTCACTTAAAAAGGGCACTAGAACTTTTCATTTCCGTTAGAATGAGCCCTCTTGCAACATTCTAGGACAACTGGGTCGATACGATCACCCCTGGGGAAAAAAAATAAATAAACACGCATCCGTGATCTGCCTTCTGGCAAAAAATACAAAATTCCACATTTTTGTAGATAGGAGCTTGAAACTTCTACAGTAGGGTTCTCTGATACGCTGAATCTGATGGTGTGATTTTCGTTAAGATTCTATGACTTCTAGGGGGCATTTCCCCCTATTTTCTAAAATAACGCAAATTTTCTCAGGCTCGTAACTTTTGATGGATAAGACTTAACTTGATGAAACTTATATATTTAAAATCAGCATTAAAATGCGATTCTTTTGATGTAGGTATTGGTATCAAAATTCCATTTTTTAGAGTTTTGGTTACTATTGAGCCGGGTCGCTCCTTACTACAGTTCGTTACCACGAACTGTTTGATATTTTGATGATGATTGCGAAAGCAAACACCAGAAAGTTTTAGAGACACTGTAGATAGCGAGAGATAGCATAGGTAGTAGGGAAAATACTAAATTTTATATTGATTATAAGTTGATTCAGTAAATAGTCCGGGAATAACCTTTTCAGTGAACCATCTTTGAATATAATCTAGTAAATAATCCGGAATTTCATTATTTTGTAAATGACCCAAAAAGTTACTTGTTTTTTCGGCTGTTTTTATTTAATCATTCTTTAGTTAGGTTTCGGCCCTAGCCAAGCACTTTTTGTGCTTTCCTGTCAGTTATGTATTTTTTGTTATAATATATATTATTGAATTGAATTTTTGTATAAATATGCTAGTTTCAGTTATACTATTTTAGTAATTCTACTGATGACGATCGCTGTATGTGTGATCAAAATATGTGGACTTTTATACCTGTATTTTTCACTGTCTAAATAAATGGATTTATCTCGATCTGAAAATTTATTTGTTCGTCTAAGAACGACAGTGTGTTTCAGTGAACTCTCTTTAAAAAATAATCCGAAAGTTCATTATTTTGTAAACAATCCGAATTTTTTTTATATAAATATGATAGTTTCAGTTATGTTATTTTAGTAATTCGACTAATGACGATTGCTGTATGTGTGATCGCAATATCTTGACTTTTATCCCTGTTTTTTTTTCACTGTCTAAATAAATAGATTTATCCACATTTCAATTTTTTTGTTTTTCATAGCACAGGGTATGGTCCAAGAAGTCAATACCTAATTTAAGGTATTATGTCAAAAAACTTAGTATATATGATGAAATGAGACTAACCAAATGAACAACTATAAATTCAAGATTTCATTTGCAATTAGAAGACACAGAAGACTCCACCACCTTCATTGGAAATTTATTTTACTTTTGGGCAAGATTAAAGAGGGAATTGTAGGCAACATCAAGACATTGAATGATTTTTTCAGTGAGCTCTCTCTGAAAATAATGTAGTGAATAATCCGGCATTTTTTTATTTTTTGAATGACGCAAAAAGTTTTTTTGTGTGTGTAAATATGCTAATTTCCAGTTATATTATTTTATTAATTCTACTGATGACGATAGCTGTATTTGTGATCAACATATCTAAACTTCTGTGCCTGTTTTTTTTTCTATGTCTAAATACATTGATTTTTCCCCATTTCAAATTTTTTTTGTTTGTCATAGAACGGGAGTTAGGTCTAAGAATACAATGCCTAATTTAAGTTGTTACGTCCAAAATGCATCGTATATATGGGGAAATGGCGAGTCTCATTCTCGGCGTGAAAGTGTGAACATCTAAACCCTGAGGATAAACCCGTTATAATTGGATATACCATAAGTGCTATAGCTTACGTTGTCGTTAAGACCAAATTAAATTTGAAGAAAACAGTTAAAATATGTAAAATTGACCAGGTTTAAAATGATCTCGATGACTTAAATGTGATTGACGATCTTTAAAAATTGAGACGACCGTTGGAAGTATGGCTGACCCAGATGAAATCACTTTCACTCAAGAAAAAAAGTGTCTAAATTGCTTGCCTATCTGAGTTGCGTTTGATTCACTTTTCAAGTTGACTCAAACCAGCATTCCGACGTTTTATTTATGATTCTGAGTTAACTTTTAGCGTTCGGTTTGTAAAAGTTGACTGAAAGTTAATGAAAAGTTGACTTTCAACAACTTTTACATTTTGTACGTTCGTCTCAAGCTAACTCGGAAAGAAGGCAGAAGTTTCAATTATAGCTAATCATAGAATATATATCTTCAGATGAATCCAAGATGAAGGCACCACTTTTGTGTACCAGTGTGGTGAGTTATTGAGGTTGATTTTTTGTTGTTGGGTAGGTTGCACTAAAATAGATTTGAAAACTATGTTAATAGCCTAGTTGAAACTAGCTTTTTTCTTGGGTGGATGGGTGGGTTTTTTCTTTTACTGGGTGGATGGGATAGGTAGATAATAAAATGGTTAGGAAAAATCTTATAAAGTTATTGCAATATTAGTTAAAGTTATTACTAAGCTACTTGAGCAATTATTTCAGAGCTGGGTATCTTAATGCAATTTGTGTGGCCAGAAGTTCAATTGTTAGATTGCAAATTGTGATTTTCATTTGTCTTCTTTTAGTCATTCCATTCAAGATGCTATGGATAATTTTTTATTGTGATTGATTGTCTTAATGCCCTGAAAAGGGAAATATTTCAATTGCATAGGATAGGAAAATTTCAGTAGGCTAATCAATTAAGTCCTAAATTAGCAAGGGGAGTGTTTACTCCACTAAAAAATCACTTGTATACAGTGATTTTTATCACTGTATAAATTTTTCTTATCACTGTATAAAAAGTGAAAGGGGTCTCTGTTTTTGTCTCCTTTAGCCTGTATCCAATTCCTGATTGTTACTCTCCAAAAACTGATTGTTTTTGTCTCCTTTGGCCTGTATCCAATTCCTGATTGTCATTTTTTCTGTTACTCATTTCTTGTCAATATTACTAAGGGTTCATAGTTAAGCTTTAGAGAAGTCATTGTTAAATAACATGTGCTTATGTAGCCTATGTATAGCTTGTTGCTACTTATTCTTCTCTGGGTATACAATTGTTGATATGGTAAAAACCCGAAGGACCTGTAGGCCTATAGAAGAAAACCTGTTAAAAAAAGGTGACTCTTTATAATTTACATAAAAATTATAGGTAACATGTTCTACATGCAGCCCTGCTTTACTTTAGCCACAACCCTCCTAACATGGAAATCTAAAGCTGAAATTACATATTTTCTATTGATTCTGCCAATCTATCCCTCAACCCTAGTACCTGATAACTGAAGCAACTGTGGCAAAACAAGAACTGGGAAAACAAGTAAAAAGTGGCAGAACACATTGGAGATGTATAATTTGGGCTATATATTTGCAAATTAGGCAGGTTGGGAGTAAATTCTTTTTGTTCATATTTTGACTTAAAAATAAAGTGAATATACCACTTGATGCCTTTTTGTATGTTCTTTACAAATATAATAATAGCTTATATTGCTTTTTGACCTTCGTACTTTTTGACCTAACTTAACAAATTTTAACAGTGAAAAACCAACATTATTTTGTGAAAAATGACCAAAAATACACACTATAATTCAAAATTTGGCATCAAAGAAGAAGAAAACATCATAATATTGTAAAATTTATTAATTCAACTTAATTGTGGAATATCAGTGCTTGTGGATTATATAACATTTAGAAAATGGATTAAGAATGAAACAGCAAGTTTGAGACCAATGTTTTAAGCTTTTTTTATACCAAAAACTAGAAATATTTTGGTAATTTTCAAGAGCTCAAAAGGCACTTAAATTTGAACTTGCAATTGAAGCACTTATGTTTGTAAAGAACATAAAAAAAAGGCATCAAGGGGTATGTTCACTTTATAAGTCAAATATATGAAGAACAAAAAATTTACCAATTATTAGTAAAGAGTTGCATGATTTTCTCCTGGGTATATAGGCTTAATGGAAGGTCACTTACACCTGATTGTGTCCTTACTGTTTTTACTTGGTTGGAAAAAAATCAAAGAAAGTTCCTATTGAAAAGGAAAGAGCCCAAAAGTGAGATTGAATTTGTCATAGCTTGGAGGTTTGTCCCTTCAGTCTGTTTAAAGAAAACAGATTCATAATTGAAGCTTTGTTAATTTCAATCTTAAGGGTGACCTAAATTTGTGACACTTCATTAAATGGTTGTAAAGGGATACTTTTCTTTATTTATCTTGTTTTCTACATGATTGTTTTTTTGAATCTTTAAATTGAAATACATTTCTTACAAATTAATTAGTCACACAACAGTTCCATTTGCAAGTTTTGACCTACTTTGTAACCCCTGGTCTCAAAATTGCATATGAATTTATTGAAGCTAGGAAACATAGAAATCCTGCCTGTTTAAAAGAGAATGAATAGACATAAATAGGTTTTAATACACCAAATTTCCAAGGCCATGGCAATTAAAACAAAACAATGAAGATTAACTTTAAAACACTTGACAATACATAAATATAACAGTCACAAAGAAAAATCATTCACAAAATTTTACTTTTGTGGTCAGTTGCCAACCTGAGGAACTGTCCTAAATTTTCAAACCTTGCAAAACATTCACAAGCCGTTTCTTATGACCTACACTCTTGTCTATACTTCAACAATTCATTGAAAAGGAAGGCTCAACTTACTGGCATTTTTTCCTTTATATTCTTATTTAATGGGTTTAAAAGAAAACTTCTATGGCTAAGTCAGAAGCACAGTAAAAAACCAGGTGGTCCTTTATTCAGGAAGTGCAATAAGAAGCAGGGGACCAGTCATCCTATGCTTTTGCAAGCCCTTCCTTCTTACTGACCCTAGAGTTCTCTAGGTAATCTTTCAAGGTTGGGCCAGTTCTGGCTGAACCTAAATAGTCACATCACTGACTTTTTTCCCAAACTAAATAAACTGGTAATGCCAGGAATTAAACCTGTGCCCTTTGGACAAAGTATTCCCATCCTAGAGCGCCAGCCACTTAAGAAGGAACACAAATGTGACCAGAAAACAAAAATTATTTGAAAAAAGAAAATATTGGGAAAAAACTCAGTCATAGTTCCTACCATTTTTCAGTGCTGTCCCATAAACAATATCTATTTTATTTAGACAAATTAATTTTGAGACAGGCATCAACAGAACTCCCATCAGGGATTGTATTTACTAAGATACAATTAGCAATATGAATGCTCAGTGTTGTGATATTCTAGTCTTGAAATAAAAAAAAAAGAAAAATTATATGTTCTATTTGTTTTCCACTAGCTCACTTGAGCAAAATCATTTGTGTCCAACAAAATCATTGTTGGACCCTCTAGAGGGAAAAGAAGTGGAGATAAGTACTTTAAATACTTTCCTGGGACATACTTTAGCCTCTAGACACATACCTGAAAGTTTCATTTTCCTAACCAAACCTCTTTCAAAGATAGCCAAAAGTAGCTAAAGTAATGGTTTACCCCTACTTTATGTCAAAAATACAGATAAGACAGTAATCTCAATGAATATAGACTATATAATATAGGCATTGACCTAACCATTCTAGATTTTTTTTAACTAAAAATTAAAGGTTGGTTTCGAAACTAGGCCTGTTTGATTCGGTAATATTTGAATAACTCACCAATGTGATAGCTACCTTCCTAAGAACCAACGTTTTAACAACATAAAAATTTTCTTCTGATTCCTTATTAAGCTTAGCCTATGCAAGGTGGGCCTGGAACACCAAAAACCCTTTAAATCCTAAGGAATATGCACAATATTACTTAAGGGTCACTGAAAACACTTAACTATTAACTATTAACACTATAGTCACTATCAACACTTTCATTGTCTTTTCTTTAGACAAAAGGATTTCATACTTAAGCCAAGTTTACACGCATAGGATTTTGGAAAAATCCTTTAAGGATTTGGTCATAATGGCCAAATATTTAAGCCGTTTCCTTAAAGGGCGAAAGGATTTTTATCTTGAAATTATTTCAAGATCTGGGCAAAATCCTTATCAGTAATAAGCTAAAGCTTTAATGTTTTGTCTAATGCATACGCTTTTTTAGGAAATAGTTTTAAATCACCTTTGGGTAGGTTAGTTGTAATCTTCAGTAACTCTAAAAAGGTTAGTTTTGTTGGGTGCTTCACTTTTTTCTGCATGGGCATTGTTTTAGAGTTTGGACATATTCCTTTACGAGCCATGGGGAAAAATTTCAGTGTAGGGACTTCTTTGTGCCTAGGAAATTAGTTGAGTTTGCTGAATCCAATTATCAGAAACAAATTTAGTTTCTATAATGCATATAATGCTTATATTTAGTTTCGTAAATGCAATATTGAATTTTATTCCAAGGCAAGGCTACTATGTATACCCTTTTCTTATTTTCAGGGCTTAAAGATTGTATTAATGATAGAATTGTACTTAGGCCTATCTTAGGTTAATCCTGACCAAATATTTTTTCTTAATTTTGAGTTTCTGTTCATGTTCACATTTGCTTTGATTCTCAAAATGCAATTTCTACAGATCAAAGTATATGGAGAACATACACACACACACACACACACACATATATATATATATATTCATATATAAATATATATATATATATATATATATATATATATATATATATATATATATATATATATATTCTCAAGAGGTTCTATGCTCAACCTTTATCCATTTTCATATTAAACCATAAACCTATATGAAAATTTATGAGTGTTTTGTCTAAACATTCAGAAGTCTAGTTTAAGAACAAATGCTGTATAATATTGGTTAATAGCCTAGCTTTATTTTACATTTGAATTTGGCATAAAATTGACTGAAGTTATGGCACAACAAGGAAAGAGGCTCATTGCTCTTACCTAGTAAGATATATATATATATATATATATATATATATATATATATATATATATATATATATATATATATATATATATATATATATATATATATATATATATATATATATAACATACAAATGCTGTATAATATTGGTTAATAGCCTAGCTTTATTTTACATTTGAATCTGGCATAAAATTGACTGAAGTTATGGCACAACAAGGAAAGAGGCTCATTGCTCTTACCTAGTAATATATATATATATATATATATATATATATATATATATATATATATATATATATATATATATATATATATATATATATATATATATATATATATATATATATATATATATATATATATATATATATATATTCTCAAGAGGTTCTATGCTCAACCTTTATCCATTTTCATATTAAACCATAAACCTATATGAAAATTTATGAGTGTTTTGTCTAAACATTCAGAAGTCTAGTTTAAGAACAAATGCTGTATAATATTGGTTAATAGCCTAGCTTTATTTTACATTTGAATCTGGCATAAAATTGACTGAAGTTATGGCACAACAAGGAAAGAGGCTCATTGCTCTTACCTAGTAAGAGATTCAGTGTGTTTCAAACAAATAAAATTGCATTCATTATCCTGCTTTGACTTATTATAAATATCCTGTTTTTGCATCAGATTCAGAGTATTTATTTCACAGCTACCAGTGTTATTTTAAATCCCGACCAGATCTGGTGACATTAGGGGGGATATGGGAGGGGGAAACCTAAAATCTTGGAAAACACTTAGAGTGGAGGGATTGGGATGAAATTTAGTGGGAAAAATAAGCACAAGTCCTAGATACATGATTGAAATAATCAGAACGGATCTTCTCTCTTTGGGGTGGCTGGGGGGGGGGTAATTCTGAAAA
Source organism: Artemia franciscana (assembly GCF_032884065.1). Lineage (NCBI taxonomy): Eukaryota > Metazoa > Arthropoda > Branchiopoda > Anostraca > Artemiidae > Artemia > Artemia franciscana. The sequence continues at coordinate 43,723,892 of NC_088879.1, read as the reverse complement.
ATTAAAAAAATGAGGTATTTTTAATTTACAAATGGGCGATTGGATCTCAATGAAATTTGATATTTAGAAGGATATGGTGTCTTAGAGCTCTTATTTTAAATCCCAACCAGATTTGGTGACATTGGGGGGGGGGAAGTTGGGAGGGGGAAACCTAAAACTTGGAAAAAACTTAGAGTGGAGGGATCAGGATGAAACTTGATGAGAATATGAAGCACAAGTCCTAGATACATGATTGACATACTGGAACGCATCCGCTCATTTTGGGGAAGTTGGGGGGGGTGGTAATTCTGAAAGATTAGAAAAAATGAGGTATTTTTAACTTACAAACAGGTGATTGGATCTCAATGAAATTTGATATTTAGAAGGATATCATGTCTCAAAGCTCTTATTTTAAACCTTTTTTTAGTCTTGCTGATTCATGGACATCCCAGTATTATTTTGACTACTTGGTCTATGCATTAAATTCCCCTATAGTTTGTTATAAAAATTATCAGAAGAGCTGTTCCATAATCTTATCAAGTATGTTTTTTGATGTTCCCTTGTTACCAAATTATTTGTCATATCATAACAAAATTAATTTGTTTTTCATTTTGTTTGTTATGTTTCAATAAGAAAAATTTCCTCCTATTCAAAGAATTGATTCTCTTCTAGCTTGGAAAAATGACTACCATAACTACCATGAAGCAGTCAGTCTATGTGAATTTGATTGTCTTGGTACAAAACCATCCTTGTTTATATGATACAAGTAATTCACTATATAAGAATACAAAATACAAAAATGACAGATGGTCTGAAATAGCCAACAGTCTTGGAGAGCAAGGTAAGCTTCAATAGGCTAGGCATATAACTATTTTTATTCATTTACACTATTGCAAACATATTGATCAGGAACTTCTTGTCATCTTGGAAATAAGGTGACTCAGAAAATAAAACTTTAGTTTAAACTCATGCCAACTTGAAGAGCTTCTTAATTTGATTCATTTTCCTGAGACTTTCGTCTATAATGCTTAAATCATTAGCATAATCAAAGCCTAGGCAATTTTTACATCTCCGTTTGACTCTTAATTCTCTCATTGCTTTGGATGTGCTCCTTAGAAAAAAAGTCCATCAAAATGGCCACAAATGTGAATAGAAAGCAAATTCTACTCAACTCCTAATTTGATAAAGAAACAAAAAAAGCTACTAACCTCATTTCTTAACTTAATGAGAAACTGTCATAGAAGACAGGTGTAAATATGTCCTTGCCTCAGAAAGATTGTGTTTTTCCTTAAGTTTTTATTAGGTCTCCTTTTCTTGGAAAAAAAATGGTTTTAGTTGAGGTTAAAGCTATGCAACATTTTTTTTTCCAACTTAATATGACATGGGCATTTCAGTACGATTGGTTTTATGATAGGAAATGTTTACAAAAGTAAAATTGGTATTGTCTAATACTTATTACAAAATGACACCTTATTTATAATGTAAACATACCCTGGAATGGGCAACTTAAGAAAACGGAAAAAAGCAGTGATTTTCTTTAATTTGTTTGTTAAGTCTCCTTTTCTTAGAAGAAAATAATTGTTGTAGTTTGAGTTTAAGGTTATACAGTTTTTTTTTCAATTTAATATGACATGTGCATTTGGCTAAAATTGGTTTTATAATAGGATATGTTGACAAAAATAAAATTGGTATTATCTATAGTATTTATTACAAAATGACACTTTTTAAAAGCAAACATACCCTCAAACAGGTAACTTAAGGAAATGAAAATATACCACTGATAAGCTTTCATACCTTTAGATCATTAAGAAGATTTAAACCCAATGTATTTTTGATTTTTAGGAAGTGCTAGAATCTAAAAAATTATATTAAGTTTAGCTGTACAAACTAAGAATATGCATCTACCATCCTATGTAAATAAGTTAAGGTTAGCATATTCATGGTTTTTTGGTAATCTTGTGTTGCTTCTTTTTGGATGCAAAGATCTCATCAAATTCCTGAATTTATGAAATATATTAAATAGCATTTTGCTTTAAAGGCTGCTTGCATGATCTTCAGGGTAAGCAATGTCAAAGTCTGAGGCAGAACAGATCTTACAAATCCTGTAAAATTATGAAATTGAGCTTGTGATTGAAACACACTTTGGTCAAATTATTTAGTCTCTAAGCCAAAAGGGGTCTTGAAGTGAGATCTTTTGTCTAAAATACAAGACTATAAAGACCCTTAGTTAGGGTTATTGAATTCACATTCTTCTCAATCCTTGTGAAACTTGGAATGTTATTTTTGATCCTACTGAAAACATGCTACCATTGTTGCATGATTTTAAACAATAAAACTGCAATATCTCCTTTCATCTGTCCCTTTCATCTATGTTTAATAATTCCTTATTTATGCTACCTTTCTCATTGATTTTTTAGTGGAATGGTGTAAATCCACTTGGACATACCTTCGGAATCAGTTTATGAAAAGACTGAATGCAAACAATTTCAAAAGAAGTGGAGATGGTGGGGACAATCTTGATTTTCAGAAATGGCCTCATTTCAGAGCAATGCAGTTTCTAAGAAAGTATCATAATCCTCGAAAGTAAGTTTTCAATTTTGTTGGTATTTTTGCAGCATATTTTAGTCTTATTTATAATTTAATGTAACATCTTTATTCTTATTTTTTATTCTTTGCTATATGAAATTTATGGTGAAAATAATAGCTAAGTGTCTTTGTAGGAAAGCAGCTAAAAAAATTATGGAAGGGAATCTAGTTTCCCTCTGGTAATTTTGTAATACCCCCTCAACATGTCCTGAAGGTTTCATCTTACCAACCTGAGTTGTTCTTAAGATATATTGGATATGCCTTTTAGTCTCAAGTCTCTTTCAACTTCTTTTTTTTGGGGGGGGGGGTGTCAACCCCACAGGTATAGTTATTTGATGTTTGGACTATTTTTAATAAAAAGGTTATCTAAAATTTGATACATGCTTAATAAAGAAAGGGAATAAAAGGGGTACTGGTTGCCTTCCAATCATGTTTAAATCTTAAAAAGAGCACAACTATTTTTTTGTATTTCCAAGTGAATGAACCCCCTCAAAAGTTTGTGATCACCTCTTCTGTATGAATTGACTATGAAATAAAAAATGGCTTAGATTTGCTTCTTATAAATGCATCACCTATTTAGTGTATGTATGATTTGTTCAACCCCAGTAAAATATTACCAGAATTAGACATAATTTTGGCTAATCCAATTCAAGAAGATCAAGAGGTAAAACTTAAGCTTAATGCTTCAAAGTTAGACATCATATTTTTCAACCAAGTTCTGGTTCTCAAAGTATTTTAGTTTAGTCTTGATGGTTTATAAGAAAAGAGCAATATGTAAAATTAGTGACGTAAAACAGCTAGAAAGCTCCTAGTATGTAAGTTTCAGTGTAATTTTTAATAACTGTAGCAGTATAGTATCTAATAAACTTAATTTTCATCCCCAAATACTAACTAAACTGTGCAATGCCAGGTCAATTCCAAGGTTTCCCTGCCACATTCTGGCGTACTTTCTTGGTAAAAGGAAACAAGCAACTCCTAAAAATTGAATTCTAGATTACAAATTATCTTCTCAGCGAACAATTTTTGAGTCATAGCAGTCAGCTAATTATGAGTGAAAAAAAATTTAATAATTCATTGCACTAGTAATATATTTGCTTGATAAAAAAAGGGTATTTCTATAATGATGCAGCATTCCTTAAACATATACTGTATGAACAAATTAAATGATCCAGCTGTACATTCTTCACAAAGTTTTCACAAGTTTTACTTTGCAGGACATCAGGAAATTTTGACAATGAAGAAGATACTATTACCATTCAGCTGTCTGATGGTGATTTTACTTCAAGCCAGCCTGACGTGAAGTTTGATGAAACTAATTTTGGATCATCTTCTACCTCCTCCTCTCCTATTGCATCAACAGCATCAAATACCTACCTTTTTCAGAATAATTTAACTACTTCAAACACTTTCACAGTATTTGAAGGCGACTCCACTGCTAACTTCCCTCATAAGAAAAATCATATACTTACACCAGATTCTGAATCTTCCACTTCCAACTTTCCTAGTGCTCTTACTACATCAAAGTCCAATCATACCATTATTCAACCAAAAAATCCTTTTGCCAACACAATCTATGTACAAAGTTCCTCACCAACCATGCAATACCCTGTTGCACCATTAACTTTTGTGCAACCTGAGTCACCTCCAAATCCCTTGTGTTCTACATCCACTATACAAAACAAACATGCTTCTGGTAAATCTTCAAAATTGTTCAGCCATAACCTTTCACACCCTATCCGCTCCAGCCCCCCCTTCCACACACCAGTCACAACACCAGAATACTCTCCAAAACTTGATATTTTTAAACCCTCAAATTCACCTTCAGTAGCTCCTACAACTCCTCTCTCTTCTGGTCCAAAAAAAAATAAGAAAAGAGTGCACCCAGTTGAATCAACAGAGACACCAGTAGAGGATACCATAAAAGTATTCTTGGAGGATAGAATGAAGAGAAAGATTAATTTGGAGAATTCATGTAATTATGGGTTTTGCTGCACCTTAGCCCAAAATTTGGATCAATTACCTATTTTCAATCAAGTTCGTATTCAGAAAGAAATTTTAGAATTATTAGAAAAAGAATTTTCTTCTGTTGATACAACCCAGTGAATATACGTTTCTTTGATTCAAATGCATCAATATTGGATTTATTTTGATTCAATATTCATTATCAAAATTGTGCCTCATCTTTGATTTACAATTTTGTCTAATTTGTTTTTATTAAACATTTTATCTGATCTCTAGTCTCCAATTTTGTTTATTTTTATTACTTGAGGAGAATTGAAGGTGCAGATAATTTTCTACCTGTGCTGTTTGGATTAAAAAGAATAGAAAATAGATTACCATATATATTAAACTGATACTGAATACAAATATGTTAATGCAAATTAAACTGAAGTACCAAGGCCACTAAAGCCAAATGTAATTTTTTAAACTTGCAGAAAGTTACAAAACCATACACTTCTTTAAATGTTAGCAAAAACCAGCAATTAAATTTTTGAAATCATACAAAATCCTGGTTTTAAGGAATGAATACACCTAAAATTGAGTCAGGTTGCAAAAATATATTAAGGATTAGTTAACTTAACACAATTTTTAATCCATGTTCAATCTACAGTGAAAGTTGTTTTTATGGAAAGTTGTTTTGGGTACAATATGTTGTATCCAACAAGTTCTGCAAATGACTTCTAATTTTTATTTAGATGCACCTATTAGCCTGGATAAATTCATTTTATTGCTTTTCTGGTTTCATCTGAATTATAAATTTAACATTTTAACACTGAATTATTTGGTTGTATTTGCCAAATGTTATTTTTAAATACATCATATTAAGGACTAGTAATTTTTTTTGTAACTTGAGACATGGAACCAAGGGTTCTATTCCATTGTTGTACAGCAGTTACTGATTTAATCCGTGGAAGATAGCAATAACTTGTTTTTGTTTTATGAATAAATTGATGGTGTACCAACTATTATAAAATCGATGATAAGCAGGAAGATGGATTGAAAAGGGGCATAAGTGACAACCCAAACTATATTAGGCTTCCAACAACAAAAGATTTTATTGTGTTTAAGATCACAGACAAAATTTGGTTTGTTACTAAATAATAGGAAAGATCCTTGGAAAATATTCCCATCTTGTGCTGCACCCCATTTTATGTGTTTGTTCAAAGCAGTCCTCCTCCTAAAGAGATATGTTGCATCTTAGTAAAAAATACTTTGATTTTGTAAATATTTCCTATATCTTCCTTCTAAGCACATTTATTCAAGATGAGTCAGAATTTCCATGATTGGGATCCTTTTCATCATTTAGATGGTATTCACCTCCATGCTGAGCATAAATCAGCATTAGCAAAGCTGTGCCTTGTGCCTCTTTTTTGTGAATAGTGCTTTAAGTGATTTCAAATTTTAATTTTTTTTTTCTTGTTTCTTATGCTTATTCAAGTTTGATTTCTGTATAGAGTGTTATAACTGTGTTCTGATCAACTAAAGAAATAGTAATTGCAAAAGTTACAAATGTAAGCTACTCTTTATTTAAGACAAATTAATTTTATATTGAGCCAAAGTACAGGTCCAAAAACATGAAATACTAAACATATTCACCTAAGTGTAACAGCTAGACGGGCTTTGGCTAATATAGATGGCCTCATTACTGTATCCTGTTTTTGAATATCAGCTTTGATCAAAGTTAGAATTGAATCCAATTTTTCTTTGTCCATCCTGTATGTTTGAAAGAACAGTTCAGAGTCCATCTGTTCCATTTCTTTAGTGAGGGCTTCATAAAACCCATGTATGTCTCTCAACTGTAAAGTAACAAATAATAACTCATATTATAGCTAAAAAGCCACATATAAAGTTTGTTTTACAAAATTTCAGAACAAGACAAATTCCAAGAAATACAGACATGTTTTTGTTATATACAAATTTTATCATTTATTCTATAATAATCAGCTAATAAGAACTTCCTTAAAATCTAGCAAAAATATTTTGGAAGTGTTACCTTAACCTCAAAGAACATATCTTTCAGAAATCCTTTGTAATTTTACAACAAAGAACATAGTACAGATGGGTCTATGAGTCTGAAAAACCCTTTCCAGCATAAGATAAAGGCTTTAGATTAATTTTTAAAGCTATATTTGTTGCAGAAATGGATTTTCTAAGATAGTGAGAAAATTCTATTAGTCATTTTTCAGATTAAAGTAAAAAAGCTGATAAAATTTGGCCTAAAGTTATTTGAGGTTATTTTTAAACAGAGGACAAGAGAAAATCCAAAAACTATAACAAAATCTATTCCACAAAATTTAATAAAAAATACCAATTGCTTTTCAAAAAGGCAAAAAAAGAGCTTAATTGCATCTCTCATTAAGAAAATTGGGTAGCATTTTATGCAGGTGGAACAACCTTATAGAAGATATTTTCCCTGTACTGTCCGTTAAGGTATTAAAGGCTACATTAGAAAAGAAACCATCCACAAAGCTGTAGAAATGTGACTAAGAGGCTTCTTGTTTAACCAATCAAATATGACAGAACAGTTGGGTTAATTGTATAAGAAGCTTCTACTTTGCATTTGGTCATTTTAATCAAGTGAGTCTATGTAATGGCAAAATATGAAATCATTCCTGGATGTGATTTAAGGGAAGTTAACTGTCTTATGTAACAATCCTTGGTAACACTCTTGCATTTAGCTTCATCTGAGCTAAATGCTACAAGGACAAATTGACCCTAGAATAATGGGGTTAGATATAGTGTTAGAATATATAAAAGTTTTTGTTTACTAATTTGGTGAGTATTTATTCTTTTTATGTCTACTTACTTCTGACCCAAAGTTGATTCTTATTACTGAATAATACTACATTAAAAAAGATCAAGTAAGTTCTTCAAGTCTACACAGGCTAGGCTGAAACTTAGTCTAAAGTTTATTTAATCCTAATCAGAGTAATTCCAATGGTTGGCAAAGTCCAGGGCAAATAAGTTCAAGACTTCTCTTGACTCAAATAAAAGCACAAAAAAAGCTGTGACTTGATTTAATGACAAATTAAAAAACAATATATATACTATTTCCTGTAGGCTACTGCAAAGAAACTAGAGTGAAGGCTACCAAAACTTTCCTAATAATTGTTCACTTAAACTTACCCTCCCTCTAAAAAGTTATTTGCTGAATTTGTAAATGACAACATAACTTGGGTAGGATGAAAATATACATCAATACATCCCTTAATACTTTTTTTTATTTTGTTTCAGGATTTTAAAATTGATTCTGTAGGAAATCACATTTTGATTTGTTATTTAGGAAAGTACAAAAAAAGGCATCATACTATGTAGGCTATTAAATTATATCCTAGCTAAATAATGTTATCAATTAAGAGACAAATTAGCTAGTTTTAACTCTAGTTCTCTTATCTCCTTCATTTGCAAATATATAGCCTAAATTGTATATGTTTTATACATTTTTGTATTTCCTCATTTTATGTACCTTCTTTAATCTATTAAAGCTATTAAATCTATTTGAACAAAATAGGGACAATAGCAAAATGTATGAGACATATATAGATTAAGCTCATTAAGCGGAGAGGTGTTGACAAAGTAAAGTAGCCTACCTTTAGAAACTATTTAGTCTACACAAAGTAGTCAATGTATTTTATGATTTTTTACAGTTGTTTTAACAATATTATAGTATTTCCTTTGAATGGGCAAAGCAGTACATTAATATTATTTTGTGACTTAGGATGAGTTTCCTTCTATATTGTCACTGTACTCCTACATCAAAATGTTGATGACAGGCTGTGTGTTTTTAGCATCTTAATAGCCTAAAATTATAAAAATAATGGAGTTAACCCCTTACAGCATATACTGGACGCACCCACCATCTCTTTTTTTCCTAATTCTTCTACTACGTTCAGCATTGCGTCGTCTTTCATCTAAAAGAGCACCTACAATTGCCAAATCTTCCAAATCAGAATCCATGTTTGAACTTTTCAAATATTCCAACATCAAATATATTTTCGGCACTAACTTCGTGCTTATCCTATACATATAGACGCTTCTTGGCGTGTGAACACTTTTTCTTGGAACCTTTAAGGATTTCGCTATAGGAATTTTATAAAATCCTATGCGTGTAAACTGGGCAATACAATTTTTTCCAGCGAAGCGTTCGATTGGCAATTTTGTGTTGACTTGCTAGGTCGACTTCTTGCTAAATAAAACGGCAACAGAGGAAAAAGTCAACTTTTAAGTTAACTTTTTCGAGTCGAATCAAACGCAACTCTGAAAGAGGTAATCAAAGAGCATAGAGTCAGTGGCGGTAAAGGAAATGCTTCCATTGCCTGTGATAGGATCGGTGAACTTTACACTTTACTAATAGAAGAGAATGCAACATTACTGCAAAGAGATAATGACAAACTTTCTGAAATTTTAAGCCTAGAGAAAGAAAATCTACTTCTCAAGTCAAATCCCCTTCCTTTTTCTTCACCCATTGCACCAAGATCGCATATCACTTCATATGCGAGCACTGTTAAAGGTCCAGAGAAGCATTCGGTTATTCTTGAGCCCCTGATATGTAATACGATTCAAAACCATCGTGGAAAAAATTGCAAAAGTGAGGTAAGAAAAAATTTTTCTGACCTGGCGAAAAAGATCCAGGATAGTGGAAAAAGCTTTTCTGTTTTGTATGCTATGCCTCGAAGGAATGGGAAAATAATCCTTGAATTATCCTCGCAAGAGGATGCAAAAAAACAGTTCAAGTATTTGAGGAGAAATCGGAACTAACCAGATATAACCCCAAGCAACCAATAAAGAAAAGACCAAGGATTATAGTTAGAAATCTTTCTTGTTCAAAAGATATTGAACAAGTAAGAACCTGTCTTTTAAATAGCAACGCAATTATAGCTGAATTGGAAAGTCGAGGAGAATTTTTCAAAGTAATTACGTTGCTTCGAAAAAGTGAAGACTCGTCTTCGACAACCGGCCGTTTGAAGTTCTTGCAGATAAATCTACAACATTCATATGCAGCACTTTTAGAATTATATAATATCATGGATGAATTAGACCCCGATGTGGTACTCATCCAAAAACCATATGTCAATAAGCAGTCCAAAATTATTTCTGTGCCTGTTAATTATATATGCTAGGATAAAATAGATTTAGAAAAAAAGTTTTTTAGTGCTGCTATATTAATTAAGAAAAATCTGAAATATGATATTTGTGCCCATTTATCTTCAAATGAATGTGTTATTGCGACGATATATTTTAGAAGCAAAAAAAAATAACTGTGTGTTCTGCCTATTGTCCTCCGTCAGGAGCCTCCCCCCGTGACAGTGTTTCATCAATTGACAAGTTGAACAACCGTTCATCTTTAGTAATTGGTGCCGACGTCAATGCGCGCAGCCCCTTGTGGTCGGAAGTTAACAATGCCGATAAAAGGGGTAGAGATATGGAACAATTTTTAGTTCGTAATAATTTGGTCGTGATAAATAATCCTTCTGTTGCTACGTATAGACGTACTGGTAGTACCAGTCCAGATATCACCGTGTTGGGATCTCGGCTATTGTCAAAATTGTGTGATTGGAATGTGTTAGATTACCCCTCACTATCCGATCATAGTTATATCACGTTCTCATTCGATTTTGGAGAAGCTGAGTTTCTACATAATTCAGGCCCTGTTCGCTATAATTATAAAAAGACTGATTGGAATATTTTTAGCGCAGTATTATTACATGATATAGATGGTATTTACAGTTTACCCGTTTGTTCACGGGAAGGTATAGATGTTATAGTTTCCAACCTGACAAATTTAATACAAAAATGCACTGAAAGTTCAACGCACAAAAAGAGCTATTGTAAATTTTCTAATTATAAACGATGGTGGAATTATGACCTAACCCAACTCCGTAGAAATTTTCGTAGAGCAGATAGAGCTTACAAAAATTTAGAAGTCCCGAATTAGAAACAAAATTGTTAGATGTAAAAAAAAAAATTATGGAAATGCAATCAGAAAAGCTAAAATTGATGATTGGAAACGATTTTGTGCTGAACAGGCAAGTGTAGACCCTTGGAATACAATTCATAAAGTCTGTAGCTCAAAACCTCCCCCTGTATTACCTATTCGTATACAAAAAGTGACGGGTCTCAGACCTCTTCGTATGCTGAAGCTGGCGAAGAACTGTTAAAGAAGTGGTTTCCGAGTGATGATTTTGCAAAGCGAGAGTTTCTATCATAAAAATATAAGAAATAAAGGGAAAGAAAAATTAAAATCATGTGAAGGAGTTCCTGAACCTATTGCGCTAGATTTACTAGAGGATATAATAAAGTCCTTAAAACCATTAAAAGCTCCTGGCCCGGATGGAATTGTAAGTTTAGTCATACAGAAATATTTTGGAGTATTATCTCCAACGCTGTTAAAAATCTATAATACATGTTTGTCATTGAAGTATTTTCCAAGAGCGTGGAAGGAGGCGAATGTAATCGTTCTTTTAAAAAGAGGAAAATCAAATGATGGTATATCTTCATCGTATAGGCCTATTAGCCTTTTGTCACACCTTGGAAAAATTTTTGAGAAAATAATATTGAATAGAGTTTTTGAGACAAACCTTGAGAGTGAATGGGTATCAAACGAACAGTTTGGATTTGTTAAAAGTAGATCAACAATAGACGCTTTAGATAAACTGGTAACGATAGTTGAAAATGATCAAAAATCAAAGCGTTACACATTAAGTTTATTTTTTGATATTAAAAGTGCTTTTGATAACGCGTGGCACCCCGGAATTTTGTATAAATTGGTTGATAAGGGTTACGATTTATCGTTGATTAAGATTATTGAAAGTTATTTGAGCGATAGGTGGGCTATATATGGTAATAGTTCTGATTTTTTCAATCCGTCTTTAGAAAAATCCTGTCCTCAGAGAGATATTTCATCCCCTTTTCTTTGGTTAATTAATATAGATGACCTACTGCGTGTCAATTTCGGAAGACATTGTGCAGTACAGGCCTATGCTGATGACATTTGTGCTACAATTTCTGCAGATACTCCCCAGAAACTCATTCATATGGCAAATGGAGTATTTATGAGGTTTTGTGAATGGGCAGGCAATAATAAGCTTAAGTTTGATGAAAATAAAACAGAAGCGCCGTTGTTCACAAGAAAACATAAAGTACCAGATATAACGCTAATGTTTATGAATACCCGTGTAGAAATTAAAGAAAAAATCAGGTACCTCGGTGTTATTTTGGATCGAAAGCTGTCGTGGAGTGAACATGTCACTACCAGAGTTAATGCAGCTCAACAGTATTCCTTGCGACTTATGTCAGCGGCAAAAACCACATGGGGTTTAAAACCACTGACTTTAAGAAATTTATATAAAGGTGTCATTGAAAGCGCTATATTATACGCTGCGCCTGTATGGGCAGTAGTCGTGAAGAAACAATTTATTCAAAATGCACTAAGATCCGTACAAAGAATGTCAATGATTGCCGTTTCAAAAGGTTTCTGATCTGCGAAAACAGATATCGCCGGATGTCTTCCTCTCGATCAACGTGCAATTGAAGTATCTTTGAGCAGATATTTTAAAAAAGGTAGACCAAATTATTGGCCTAGTCAAGAAAACTGGCATTCTGGCATTTGTTTCAGGTCAAATATGCATAGTGTTTTTATAGATGAAGAAGCATCATTATTATTTACGAGTTGTGAAAATATAAGTGACCAATTTACTAACTTTTATAGGAAAAAATTACATGATATAATTTTATCTCGATGGTTTTCAGCCTTCCAAATCGCAGCCAAACCGTGGACAAAACACTTTTTTAAAACAGTCAATGATTTTAAAGCAGCGGCAAAGACAACCCCATCTTTTAAGCTCACACAAGTTATTACATGTCATTCTAGATTAAATTCATTTTTATATAAAATCAAGAAAATCGATTCCCCTTTATGTGTCTGTGGTAAAGATGAAACTATGGATCATGTCATTTTTGATTGTCCCTTGTACATACGAACTAGATTTTCATTACAAGTAAATTTAACTTTTTATAGCGTAAGCTTCCTATTTGATCTAAACTTGGTGTGGCATATGAAGTATGTACGTCGTTTATTCAAGAATTTTATTAACAAAATTGGTCGCCTAGATTTTTAGAATCATGGAAATTTGAACTCATTAATATGTTTCGTGTATTTTATATCTATGTGTGGTAAATGAATTATGTTGCTTTCATGTTAGTCTTTTTCTTTTCTTTCTTGTCCATAGTGCTTAGTTTTAGAATAGAAAGTGAAATACTTTTTGTAAGTCGAATTACTAAATAAATTCTTTCATCATATGGGGAAATGAAACCAACCAAGTGAACAACTATAAACTCAACGTCTCGTTCGCAATTTGAAGACACAAAAAAACTTTGCCACCTTCATTGGAAATTAGTTTACTTTCGGTCAAGATTAAAAAAACTAAAGTTAAATCAGTCTTTGACCTATATGGATGAAAACCAGTTTATATTGGTTGGTTAACTTACAGAGGATTATTGTTTGGATATTTATTTCATTGCGCAACTATTGAAATTGTGTACAATGCTATATAGTGCTGTGAACAATTTGCTTTTGATAATTGGATAATTAAAATCGTGTACGCAACTATTTAAGTTGTGTAACGTGCTGTTAACAATTTGCTTTGAATAATTGGATTTTGGATAATTAAAATTGTGTACGCAACTTCTGAATATATATCTTGTGAGTATTACTACCTGATTTGCTATTGCTTTTACTGACAACTATTGTGGCCCCGCCCACGAATTTTGATGAAATTTGATCATTTCACCGGATGATGCCAGGTGAAAGACTTGTCTTGAATCCCGTGTTGAATTTCATTTCACGGGCTAGAAATGCAGGTTGTTCAGCTGATAATATTGTAAAAATTGCTTGCGATTTTTTCAAAGGAGATATGTTAATTGAAGCAAAGAAGATTTTGTGGGCTGACGCCTCTATTACTAGGGTAACTGAGCGCCCCAAAGTGACTGATAATGTAAGTGATATGGTTCGAGCCTTTGATCTTTGTGATGAGAAAAAGATCAGCCTACCTCAGTATCTGATTTTCGAGCCAGATCAGGTCCCATGTGTGCCAGGGAAGACAACAGCTACGTTAACTCGAAAGGTTAATGAACTCTACATGGAATTTAAAAGCTTCGCTGAGCACCATAAAGCAAGGTCAGTCGTACAAACTATTCCTGATATGAAACCTCCCCCACCCGCAAAACCGTCCTATTCAGTTATTGTGAAAAATCCACCAAAAAACTTGAATAATCCTGACGCTCGAAAAGATTTCCTGGATAAAGCTTGTGGGGGTGTCAGTTCAAGCATAGTTGTTTTGAGGCCTAGGAGGGATGCATGGCAAGTAGTTCTGTCGGACAAGGGTGCCGCCAATACTTTGGCAGATGCATTAAGCAAAGTAGACCAATCCATGAATGCTAAAGTGAAGAGTCCTGCCTTTTTCGGTATAGTACGCCGGGTGCCTGACGGAACATCTAAAAGTGACCTATGTGATCTCGCTAATAACTGTATAGAAGTTGTTCAGTTAGGAAGTACGAGGTCTTTTCGATTAAAGTTTGAGTCACGTGACCACCTAAACTATGCCACTGAGAATCCTCTTGTTATTGGTTACGAGCGTCTACCTATAACTGAGTACAAGTTTTTGCCTACCCAGTGCTACAAATGCCAGTGCTACGGCCATACTGCGAATAACTGTAAAGCTTCCCCGAGATGCTCTAAATGTGCTGGTGACCACCAGAACTCCAAAGAAAACCCGTGTCAACTTGTCATGAAATGTGCTCTCTGTGGCTCCTCCGACCACCCCTGTTATTCGTATAAATGTCCAGAAGCACAGAAACTACTGCTTAAGAAATGAACAGTCAAACAAACACAAGTACAAGTACTTTACAAGATTTTACGTTTCTTAATAATTTGTCACTGTGCAATAATGTTGTTTTTAATTATTACGATGACCAAACTAATCTGTCCACCAACACCTTAGCTAGCCCCGATAGCCCTTTAAACCAAATTAACTGTAAATATCTCGACACTTTTGATTTTGTGAAAAATGTGAAACCTAAGCTAATGGAAGAGACCAAACTTAATGTAATTTGCTTTAATATCAGAAGCATACGGGATAAGTGGGCTAATTTTAAATATTTAATTTTAACAAATGGTTACTGCCCTTTCGACGTAATTGGAATAACGGAGACGTGGCTTTCAGAAATTGATGATACTAATGAATTTTCCCTCACTGGCTTTCAAGCTATTCATATTGAAAGAAAATTAACCAAGTCCTCTGGCGGCATTTCTCTTTACATCCGATCAAGTCTAAAATTCACCAGACTATTCAATTGTGAATTCTTGTTCTCGCAACCTATAAATAATAGATGCATTTATTCAATAATCGTCGACATAAGTGTAGACGAGAATTCTTTTATTTTTTCGTTATTTTATAAACCACCCTCATTTCCGACACCTTTCTTTTGTAATCAGTTTGATGATTTTTCTAGTTTTATTAATTTACCACAAAAGAAGGCAATAGTTTTTGGGGACTTTAATTGTAATTTATTAAATGTTAGCAATAACAATGATAGTGATACCTTCTTTGAAACATTTACCTCAAGTGGTCTTCTTCCCACAATCCTTTTTCCTACTAGAGTTGATCCTACGAGGTCTACCGCTACTTTAATTGATAACATTTTTTTATCCACTTCCCTGGGAAACCACCTGTCCTCCAAAATAATATTTTCTGACCTGTCAGATCACTTTCCAATCTATCTTTCCTTACCCTCCCTATCAGCTACTCAACTCCGTAGAACTAATACCCCTACGTCTAATAGAATATATAATACTGTGAATATGAACCGGTTCACGGATTGTTTGAAATCCTTCGACTGGTCCAAGACTTTGGATTGTCAGGATGTTAATTCAGCCACAAGTAGTTTCACACAGGGATTGAGTGATCTTATTAGTTCAACCTTTCCAGTTCGTAAATCAAACCGAAAAACTACCCATATACGCCCCTGGATGTCAAATAGCCTGATAATCTCTTCATACCGAAAAAATGACCTATATAAGTTAGCTTGCAAAACCAGTAACGTTATTGACCTGACTAATTATAAAAATACAAAAACATATATACCAAACTCATCCGGGAAGCAAAGAAAAATTATTATTATTCAAAAATCTCTCACTGCAAAGGGAACTTGCAAAAAATTTGGTCTACAATAAATGAAATCCTTTCAAAAAAAAGGAATTCAAGATCTGTTCCTATTAATCTTAGGGACATCAGTGGCAGATTAATTGACCCAATTTTAGTACCGGATGCTTTTAATAATTATTTAACTAATATTCCAAATGCTAACTCCTGTTCCTTCTCACAGTCAGTACACCCTAGCAAGAATCCCAGATCCATGTTTTTCTCTCCAACTGATCGCAAAGAGGTGCTTCAAGTTATCGTATCTCTCTCTAATAGTAGTACACCTGACTTCTTTGGCATAAGTAATAAGCTTCTTAGGACCGTATCTTCCTATATTTGTGAACCCATTGTGCACATAGCAAACCTGTCTATGACCAATGGAGTCTTCCCAGAAATATTTAAATCAGCAATTGTTATCCCGATTCATAAAAAAGGCGATCCGTCTGAGATAAGCAATTATCGTCCAATCTCACTTCTCCCAGTTATATCTAAGGTGCTCGAGAGAATTATATTCCGACGTCTTTCTCCCTTTGTATTTGGGAATCAGTCATCAGATTCGTTGATTTCTCCTCATCAATATGGCTTCCGTGCCAAATTTTCAACTGCTCATGCACTAATAGACGCCACACAGTTTATACGTTCCCAACTTGACCTTAAAAATACTGTATTGGGCTTATTTCTGGATTTTTCAAAGGCCTTTGACATGGTTGATCACAGTGTTTTATTAAGTAAACTCAATAACCTAGGGATTCGCGGAGTTCCTTTCTCATGGTTCGGCTCTTATCTCTCTGGTAGAGTACAGAGTGTGAGACTGGGCGGGGTGACTTCACATCCCCTACCTGTCCGGAGGAGCGTCCCACAGGGCTCTGTTCTTGGTACAATACTTTTTCTCCTTTATATTAATGATTTGATTACGGACCTGGGCCCATCAGTGCACCCATTACTTTTTGCTGACGATAGCAACTTTTTCATCACCGGTCCTAATTTACCATCCGTCGTCACCTCTACTCAAACCCTTCTGAATAGAGTACAGGAGTGGTGTCTCGTTAACTGCATGACCATTAACAGCAAGAAAAGTCAGGTGGTATTATTTCAAATCCCTTACAAAAAAAATGAAGTTCAGCCAGCACTTGGCCTAAAATATTCTACCAATCTCCTCCCGCAGGTCGAAGTTGCCAAGTTTCTTGGTGTCCACATAGACTCCTGCCTATCATTTGCAACACATGTGTCCTATGTTAGAGCCATAATTTTGCGACAGGTAAGTATAATTAATCGTGTGAATTATTTTCTTCCTCTCGATATCCTTGTCACCCTTTATTATTCTTTTATTTACCCATATATCTCATACTGCGGATCGGTATGGGGCAATACTTATCCTTCAGTTACCAATAAATTAAAATCTGCTCAAAACCGTGCCGTCAAAGCAGTGTTTCGGTTGCCACGACTATATCCCACCAAGGACTTGTACTCCGATTTTGGTATTATCCCTTTTGAACAAATCATCAAAAAGTTAAATCTATCCCTTGCATATTCCGCTTACCATAAAAATCTTCCTCCCCACTTATTAACTTATTTTAATAGTAATAATTCTGAAGGCCACTGTCTCCGTTCATCCAACCGTTCCTTCATTGTCCCCAGGTGTATCTCTAGTTCCGCACAGCGATCCCCAATTTATAAATCTATAATTCAATGGAATGTAATACCCTCCAGTGTCGAGCTATCCACAAGTTTTCGGACGCTATATAATAATGTACTAAAATCTTGATATTATATTTCTCTAAATGTTTGTTCAATTTGCTTTAATTACCCTTGTTTTCTCTTTTTTTTCTTTTTTTTTTCTTCTCTCTCTTTTTCATTTACAATTTTTTGTTGTTTTGGTCCTTAACAAGTTCGCTTCTAGGATCTATATTATTATTGTTGTTATGTGTTTTCTTTTTGAATAAATTGATTGATTGATTGATTGAAATGAAGAAATTGAAGAAACTTTTCAGTGAACTCTGTCTGAAAATAGTCTATTAAATAATCCGGAAGTTCATGATTTTATAAATGACCCAAAAAGTTATTTTTTATGCATTAATCTGTTAATTTCAGTTATATTATTTTATTCATTCTACTGATAAAGATAGCTGTATATGTGATCAAAATATCGGGACTATTTTACCTTTTTTTCACAGTCTAAATAAATGGATTTATCCCCGTTTTAAAATTTATTTGTCCGTCATTGAACGGCAATATGATCTAAGAAGAGATTACCTAAATTTAAGGTTTTACGTCGAAAATGCGTGCCATATTTTTGGGAAGTATGACCAACCATGGGAACAACTATAAAAATAACATTTCGTGTGCAATTAGAAGACACAGAAGGCTTTGCCACCTTTTTTTGGAAATTTCTTTTACTTTCGGGCAAGATTTTCGGGCATCAAGACTATGAATGATCTTTTCAGTGAACTCTCTTTTAAAATTATATATTGACTAGTCCGATATTTCATTATTTTGTGAATGACCCAAAAGTTATTTGTTGTTTTGTATAAATATGCTTATTTCAGTTATATTGTTTTAATAATTCTACTGATGACGATCGCTGTATATGTGATCGAAATACCTAGACTTCTGTACCTGTTTTTTCCAATGTCTAAATACATTGATTTATCCCCATGAGTTTTTTTTTGTCATGCAACAGGAATGTAGCCTAAGAATACAATGCCTAATTTAAGGTGTTACGTCCAAAATGCGTCGTATATATGAGGAAATGAGACCAACCAAACAAACAAGTATAAACTCGACATTTCGTTTGCAATTAGAAGACACGGAAGGCTTTGCCACCTTCTTTGGAAATTTGTTTTAGTTTTAGGCAAGATTAAAAAAGTAAAGTTACATCAAGGAATTCAATGAACATTTCAGTGAACTTTCTCTGAAAATAATTAGATAAATAATCCTGAAGTTCATTATTTTGTAAATGACCCAAAAAGTTTTTTTTCATAAATATGCTAATTTCACTTATATTATTTTAGTAATTCTACTGATGACGATCGCTGTATATGTGATCAAAATATTTGGATTTATGCCTCTTTATTTCATAGTCTAAATAGATGGATTTATCCACATCATAAAATTTATTTGTTCGTCATCGAGCGGCAATGTCGTCTAAGAAGAGAAAACCTAAATTTAAGCTATTACCTCAAAAATACATAGTACATATTCGGAAATGAGTTTATAGAACAACTATAAACTCAACATTCCGTTTGGTATTAGAAGGCACAAAAGCCCATGTCACCTTCTTTGGAAATTTGTTTTAGTTTTGGGCAAGGGTAGAGAAGGAAAGTTACATCATAGATAACTTCGAAAACCACACTGCCTTTCCATGAAGAAAGTATAACAGTTCAAAATAAAGATGAAACCTTTCAATTGACAGTGAACAGATGTACAAAAATTTTAACTTGATATTTCTAACATATATAGCGGTCATCATCAGCAGTAAAACGCTTTTACTGCTGATGGTAAACATATGTATATGTGTTCGGAATATCCAGTTAAAATTTTTTATATCTGTTCACTGTCAATTATAAGGTTTCATCCCTATTTTGAACTGCTATACTTCTGAAAGTTACATGAAGAAACTGAATGAACTTTTCAGTGAACTCTATTTGAAAATGAGTAGCTGAAAGGCAAAGTAAAAAGAAAACAAACTCAAGCAAGGCCTTGATATTTGACTTTTGACTATTGTGCATTTATCCAATGACAAAATAAGGACCAAGTAATATCATAGCCTTGAGCCAGAACTTGAAGGAAAAGAGACTTAATAATGCCCTTCAAAGAAATAAAGACAATTATTCAAGTTGTCTTATATCAAGTCTTATATTCTCCTTTTTATATTTTTTTTATTTTATATCACCTATTTTCTTATATCAATACCCACAATTTACAATTTGATCAAGGATTCTAAAAGAATCACAACTTAAGATGGAAAACACTGAAAATTAATATCTGTGTTGAGTATACACACACATATGTGTGTGAGTGTACACACACACATATATATATATATATATATATATATATATATATATATATATATATATATATATATATATATATATATATATATATATATATATATATATATATATATATATATATATATATATATATATATATTCTTTATGGTTGATTGTGTGTGGCTATGCTGTTTGACCTATGTGATTGTATGGATGAGTAGGGTTAAGGCCTCATTCAAGTGCTGGTCTATATTAATCACTAATTTAGGAAAACAGTCTTCCTTTTCTCCTTCTGTCTCCTTTTTTTTTTTTTTTTTTTTTTTTTTTTTTTTTTTTTTTTTTTTTTTTTTTTTTTTTTTTTTTTTTTTTTGTGTTTGTGCTGTAGCATTGGTGATTTCTCTTTTCATGATATATATATATATATATATATATATATATATATATATATATATATATATATATATATATATATATATATATATATATATATATATATATATATATATATATCTGTGGTAAGTAGATTGTGAAGATTCAACAACAAAAAGAATCAGTCGAAGTGATTTTTTTGTCCCAGCTAAATCAATTAAGCGTGACAATTTAAGTGCGACATTTCGTTTGTTTGTCCAAATTTCTTAAATAAATTGTTTAAAGTTTAACAGAACCTCGATTCAATTGCAAACTTACTTTTATGATAATTATGATAATAAAATGAACTACAGTGAATTCTATTTTTTTGAAACCGTATGTTGATTGCAACTACTGATAAATGAAAACCTTGAAAAGAAAGTATAAAAAGAGAATATTGAGAAGAGCTTGTTTCAAAATTGTCTACTAAATTATCATCCCTACTGAGTAGACGGTTAATTGACAAATATATCTATCTGTTGAAAGTAGATTGTGAAAATTCAACAAAACGAAGAAACAGTAGAAGTGATTTATTGTTCCAGCTAAACCAATTGAAAATGACAATATAAGTACAACATTTTGCTGTTTTTTTCAAAAAAAATAAAATATATCATGTTTAAGGTTTAATAGTACTTTGATTCAATTGCTAATTAACTTTGATAATAATAATAAAAAAAATTATAATGAACTCTTGACTATAATAGAATAAAATGATTGATATCTGGTCCTAACAATATTGAGTATAATCTCTAATTTATAATATTTAGATGACGGAATAACAAGACACTAGATTTGAATTTTTAGTATTGTAATGGTTCTGGAAAAAATTATATTAAAATTAATCTTAGCAAAAGAAAAGCAAAATGTAAAAAGAATGATTATTCTAGAGAACTATGTATCACAAAAATGGGAACATCATTTTATTTATGATTAGGCACCGTGCAGTGCAATAACAAGTTATGAATATAATATTTAAGAAATATTCCATTAAACTTTTACAAGATCAAAAATATATATATATATATATATATATATATATATATATATATATATATATATATATATATATATATATATATATATATATATATATATATATATTATATCTAAGGGCTTGAAATAAATAAAAATTAAAATCAGGGTCGAATCTTCAAACCCTTAGTAACTAACCCTAAGACCAAGTCACATCATATCAATCTGTTTCTGTTTTACGAATTTAGTTTTGCCTTTCGGAATTGAGCATAGATACAAAAACTTTATTTGAAGTATTTTTTTTTAATCTTTTCAGTGATAACATCAAAAGCAAGAAGCAAAATAGGGAATTCTTTTCGTAAGACAGTGGAATTCTAAATTATTTTGAACAGTTGTAATAACCATACTTCAGAAAAGATCAACTGGGGATGGTTAAACTTCTCTGAAGTAACGATATTAAGACTGTTTTAAATACTTCTTATTTTAGATTTATTGATTGTATGTTGCTGTACGTCTATTATCTTTTATATATTTGTTTTGCTGAGGACGGCCCTTGAACATAAGGCCAAAATGTACATTAAATTATAATTCCACTGTCTTACGAAAAGAATTCCTTGTTGTTCATCTTGTTTTTGATGTTTGCGATGGATTTGTAGTGTCATCTTTGTCGTAATTAACGCCTTTTCAGTGCTATTTTTTAAATTTTCTTTTACAAACTTGTTCTCTTTTTTTCTTCAAAGTGCCGGAAAAAAATTAGCTCGCAGATACACCCCTGGTGATTATCAAACAGATACAGACTTTAGTCTAGGCTATTTTCATTGGTACTAAACCTTATGGGACCAATTTTAAAAAAAAATCACCAATTTACCGTAAGCCTTTGATCTTATTTTCAATGCACAAATTTAAGAATCGGGTTGAGGCCCGTCATGAATTTTGCAAAAATAGTCTTAAGTTATCTATTTTTTACGATACATCTACACAAGTTACGGAGAACAGATCCCGCCTTGTTTTATTTCATTTATAAGATGCTTGGAACAATCCATAGTCATAAAGGACTATTTTTAGCATCCTTGTTGCCGCTCTTTCCCTTTTTATTCTCTCCTATGTCATTTTCTCTCTTTTATCTTCTTTTCCTCCAAGAAAATGCCTCGAGTCAAACTTGTCCAGAATTAAGCTTACCCTCATTTTCCTCCCCTGACACCAGGTCTGGTCCTGTAGATATTACTATTAAGCGCGACTTGAATAGAAATAATGATTGATTGTTGCCTTATTTTTTATAAACCGGATCCTCATTGTAACTACCGCTAAATGGAAAACCTTGAAAAGAAAGTAGAAAAAGAGAACATTGGAAGAGCTTCCTTCAAAATTGGAGGAAGCAATACGATCAGCTCCATATAATGGTCTAAATTATCTGGAAAAGCTATTAAAGGGACCAAACAAACATGTATTGGATGTTACAAAAGTGGCAGTTCTTTTATTTTCTGACGAAAAAGCCCAGTTTAGTGTCAGGGGGGATTCAAGGTGCCGTGCCTTCGCACCATTATGAGCCGATTTACATGGTGCACATTACGGTTGGAAGCAACAGAAGGCAGGAATATAACCGGAATAATATCCGCACCAAACGAAAACGACATAAAACCATCCTGACATAACAGAGCCAAAAATTCTAAATCAAATCCAACCCTAATATTCCTGAAAAATATAAAGTTTCACTTGAAGAACTCTATCAAGCCAAACTCACTAGAATACCAAATCCGTACTACCTGGTCAATCGCAATAAATCGATAAAAGACTTCAAGAAACCAAATAGAATCAACAATAAATGAAAACACCTGAAAAGAAAGCAGAAAAAGAAAACATTGAGAAGATCATGTTTCAAAATTGGAGGAAGCAATACAATCAGCCATTAAATGGTCTGAATTATCTCGAAAAGCTATTTAAAGAAGACCAAAAAATGTATTCAATCTTAACAAAGAGGTAGTTCTTTCATCTTCTGCCAAAATGGCCCGGTTTAATGTCTTGGGGGTTCGAAGTGCGTTGCTATCGCACTTTTGTAAGCCAATTTATTTGACAAAAATTACGGCTGTATGGCAAAGAAGCCACAAATATAATCGTGCCCTTCTAAAACGACATGAAGCCATCCTGGCACAACCCAACAACAAATTCAATATCAAATGCTCCAATCCAAACCCATTAAAATAGCAAATCCGTACTGCCTCGTCAATCCCAATGCATCAATGAAACACTTCAAGATATCAAATAAAATCAACTATTTTACAGAAAACCTCTTTAAGAAACCAAAATAAAGACTATTTTATAAAAATCAACTCACAGTAGCGGAAACAGCAAAAAAAAAACTCAAGTAAGACCTTGATATTTCACTTTTGACTATAAAGTGCATTTATGAAATGACAAAATAAAGAACAAGTAGTATCATAACCTTGAGCCGGAAGTTAGTGGAAAAAAGAGACTTAATAATGCCTCAGGAAAAAAAAAACAAAGAAACAGTGGAAGAGATTTACTGTGTCAGCTAAATCAATTAAAAGTGACAATTTAAGGGCGAAATTTTGTTTCTTTGTCCAAATCTTTTAAATATATTATGCTTACAGTTTAACAGAACCACGATTCAATTGCTAACTTACTATGATGATAATAAAATTAATAATATGTACTACAATAAACTCTTGACTATAATAGAATAAACACAATTGAGTTTTGATCCTAACAATATTGAGTGTAATTCTTAATTTTATTATTTAGGTGGCGGAATAACAAACAAGAGCTAAAAGCTCATATGGCACTTGTATCGAGGCCGGACGAGCCAAGAGCTCATGTGGTATGAGCTCTAGCAAAATTATAAGAATCAATAGATTGATTTAAAATGAAAATCAGAGGCTTATATCCCGTCAGGATTTAAAATGAGAGCTCTGAGTCACGAGGTCCTTCTAAATATCAAAATTCATTAAGATCCGATCACCCCCTCGTAAGTTATGAATACCTCATTTTTCTAATTTTCCCCCTCCCTTCAGCCCCCCAGATGGTCTAATCGGGGGAAACGACTTTATCAAGTAAATTTGTGCAATTCCCTGACACTCCTACCAATTTACATCGTCCTATCACGTCCAGAAGAAACAAACTCACCAAATCACTGAACCCCATCCCCTAACTCCCCCAAAGAGTGCGGATCCCGTACGTTTACGTCAATCGCGTATCTACGACATTAGCTGATTCTATTCATCAAGTTTCATCCCGATTTCCCCACTCTAAGCATTTTCTAAGATTTCCGGTTTCCCCCTCCAACTCCCCCAAATGTCAACATATCTAGTTGGGATTTGAAATAAGAGCTCTAAGACATGAGTTCCTTCTAAATATCAAATTTCATTAAGATTCGGAATTTTTTCTAATTTTTCCAAATCAACACTTCCTAGCTCCTCTAAAGAGAACAGATCCGTTCCAATCATGTCAATCACGTATCTATAACTTGTGCTTAATCTTCCCATCAAGTTTCATCCCAATCTCTCTACTCTAAGCGTTTTCCAAGATTTCTGTTTCCCCCTCTAACCTCCTATGTCCCCGGATTCAATTCAAATTAAAAATTTAACATTCGAGACATAAGATCCTTCCATATATCAAGCCTTATTAAGATCCGATCACCCATTCGCAAGACAAAGATACCTCAATTTTCACGTTTTCCAAGAATTCCGGTTTCCCCCTCCAACTCCCCCAAATGTCTCCAGATCTGGTCAAGATTTAGAATATGAGCTTTAAAGCACAAAAGCTTTCTAAATATCAAATTTCATTAAGATCTGATCGCCTGTTCGTAAGTTACAATTACCTCATTTTTTCTAATTTTTTCAAATTACTCCCCCCCCCCTAGCTCCAACAAAAAGAGTGGATCCGGTCTGTTTACGTCAGTCACGCATCTTGGACATGTTTTAATTCTTCCCATCAAGTTCTGTCCTGATCTCTCCGCTTTAAGTGTTTTCCAAGATTTCCGGTCCCAACTCCCCACTCCCCTTCTAAATGACGCTGAATCCAGTCGGGATCTAAAATAAGAGATCTAAGTTACGAGGTCCTTCTAAATATAAAATTTCATTAAGATCCAATCACTCCTTCGTAAGTTAAAAATACCTCATTTTTTCTAATTTTTCAGAATTAACCCTCTCCCCCCCCCTAAACTGCCCTAAATAGAGCAGATACGTTCCGGTTATGTCAATCACGTATCTAGGACTTCTTCTTATTTTTCCCACCAAGTTTCATCCCCATCCATCTACTCTAAGCGTTTTCCAATAATTTAGGCCCCCCAACTCCTCCAGTGTCAACGTACTGGTCCGGTAACGTCAGTCACGTATCTTGGACTTGTTTTCACTCTTCCCGCCAATTTTCATCCTGATCTCTGCGCTTTAAGAGTTTTCAAAGAGTTTTTAAGAGTTTTCCCCCAAAGACTCTGGATCCAGTCGGAATTTAAAATAAGAGATCTGAGTTATGAGGTCCTTCTAAATATGAAATCGCATGAAGATCCGATCACTCCTTCGTAAGTTAAAAATACATCATTTCTTCTAATTTTCAGAATTAAGCCCCCCCCCCACTCCCCCAAATAGAGCGGATCTGTTCCAGTTATGTCAATCACGTATCTAGGAAATCTGCTTATTTTTTCCACCAAGTTTCACCTCAATCCCTCCACTCTAAGCGTTTTCTAAGATTTTAGGTTCCCCCTCCAGTTCCCCCAAATGTCAACGGACCCGGTCGGAATTTAAAACAAGAGCTCTGAGACACGATATTCTTCTAAATATCACATTTCATTAAGATCCTATCGCCCGTTTGCAAGTTAAAAATACCTCATTTTTTCTATTTTTTTATTTAACTGCCCCCCCCCAAGATGTTTAAATCGGGAAATCAACAATTTCTAATTTAATTTGGTCTGGTTCCTGATACGCCTGCCAATTTTCATCGTCCTAGCTTGCCTGGAAGTACCTACAGTAACAAAAACGGGACAGAGTGATAGACAGACCGAAAGACCGACAGAATTTGCGATCGCTATATGTTACTTGGTAGATACCAAGTGCCATAAAAACTAAATTTGAATTTTAATTTTGTAATGTTGCCCGAACATATTATACTAAAATTAATCTTAGCAAAAGTAAAGCAAAATGGAAAAAGCATTGTTATTCTAGAGAATTACGTATCACAAAAATGCGGATATCATTTAAGATTTAAATAATTAAGAAACATACCAAAAAACTTATACAAAAATAAAAATCAATAAGAGCGTTAAACACCTTTAAGGGAGCAATAAAAATTT
This sequence comes from Artemia franciscana, assembly GCF_032884065.1. Lineage (NCBI taxonomy): Eukaryota > Metazoa > Arthropoda > Branchiopoda > Anostraca > Artemiidae > Artemia > Artemia franciscana. The sequence continues at coordinate 43,697,451 of NC_088879.1, read as the reverse complement.
TATGAAACAATATAATTTTTACTAGTATATCGATATTTTCTTATGTACAAGGAAAAATATATGTGCTGAATATACAAGCTACATTATTTTGAATATACAAGCTGCATTATTATGTATTTTCTGTGAATGAGGTAACTATAAATCACTCATTTTCTCTGTACTGTTTACCATTTGTGTTCAAACTATAAGTTCATATCTTTGTAGCTCCAAGGAAAACCCAGACGGGCACAACTGAACTAAAAATAATGACATGTATAGGCAAACGTCACAACTACCATATCATAATTCTTTGATTAGTTTAAAATACACAAATTCATATTATTAATTCTTTTAAAATTCGTAAAATGTTTTGATATTACAGTTACATGATTGATTGCCAACAGAAGAAAATTAAATTATAGTTAAAACAAAAGAATAAAAAAAAATTCAAACAAATTCACAAAATGGAAGAAGAAAATTAGCAATTAGGTTTCATATAAAAATATGAATGTCTTCAAAATATTGTGTTGCTTGAAATAAGATAGGAAAATATACAATGGTGATAAAATCTACCATTTTTGAAATAAGATAAAAATAAGAAAATGCACTATTAGAATTTCGAAATATTTTCTTCAAAAAGTTTTGCAGCTTGAAACAAGATGAGGAGAAATATGCGATAGTGTTGTTCAAAATGTGGTTTTTCTTGAAATAAGCAAATTCGTCATTCAAAATATCAAATAATTTGCTTATAATTTTTTGCTGCTTGAAATAAAATGAAGAAATATGTGATGGTGATGCTCAAAATTTATTATTTCCTGAAACAAGACGGGAAAAAGCAAAAACATTAATCAAAAGGGCTAGCTGGCGCTCTAGGATTTGTGGATGTTACCGTATTTTTCTACTTTCTATGTTTCCTTTTTTTATGTTTTTAGTATTTGGACTTATATTATGTGACTTCAGTTGTGCTATTTTAATTCAAAAGATAATAATAAAATATATGAATAGGAGTATTCAAAGAAATTTAAAAACCATGGTCAAACCCTAGGAGGACTAACGTCCTAAGACAGAGCCACATAATAAATCGCCCTAAGACAGGCCCATTTAATTGACATGCATTACGGTTGGAAGGAACAGAAGGCACGAACATAACCAGACGAATATCCTTGCCCAACTAAAACGACATAAAGCCATCCTGACATAACCCAACCAAAAATTCCATCATATGCAACCTTAACATTCCTGAAAATATAAAGTTTCGCTTCAAGAATCCCATCAAGCCCAACCTATTAAAAAAAGCAAATCAGTACCGCCCGGTCAATCCCGATACATCGATGAAGCACTTCAAGAAACCAAATAGAATCAACCATAAATGGAAACCATTGAAAAGAAAGCACAAAAAGAGACCATTGGAAAAAATTGTTTCAAAATTGGAGGAAACACTACAATCAGTTCCTTTAAATGGTCTAAATTATCTCGAAAAGCTATTAAAAAGGGACACAACAAAAGTGTATAGGATCTTAAGGAACAGACAGTTCTTTCATGTTGTCACAAAATGGCCCAGTTGCATGTCGCAAGGGGTTGAAGGTACCTTGCTATTGCACTTTCTTGAGCCAATTTACTTGACGAGCATTAGAGTTGCAAGTGACAGAAGGCACAAATATAAACGGGAGGAATATCCACCCAACAGACCAGTAGCACAACATCCACAATAAATTTTCATCCCCTTAGTCAAATACCAATAAACCAAAAATATGCAAACTCACACCAAAACAAAGCCCTGGTGAACGACATAAGGCCATCCTGGAACGACCCAACCATAATTTCCATATCAAATGGAACTCTAACATTGCTGAACAATATAAAATTTCACTTGAAGAACCCTATCAAGTCAAACACATTAAAAAAGCAAATAAGTATATCCCGATCAATCCCGATATATCAATCCAAAACTTCAAGAAACTAAATTGAGTCAACCATAAATGGAAAATCTTTCAAAGAAAGCATTAAAGGAGAACATTGGGAAGAAATTGTTTCAAAATTGGAGGAGTCAATGCGATAAGCCCCGTAAAATGGTCAGAATTATCTCAAAACGCCACTGAAAAGAGACCAAAAAAATTTATTGGCTCTTAACTAGAGAGGAAATTCTTTCATGTTGTGACAAAATAGGCCAGTTTAATATTGTGGGGGTTCAAGGTGCCTAGATCTCGCTCGTTTATGAACCAATATATTATGATCCTGCATGAACAGGACAAATATGTGCCCAGACAAATGATAGTAGGCCTAATTTGACACATTGTAAGACGGTACTAGAGGTTTAGTCTTCTTAAATTTTTCGCTGCAAAAAACGATATCCTGGATGACCAAAAATTCAAAGAACAGTAAGGGTTGGCCTCACTCTTCGTATTCACTTTGAATGCACTGGAACCCAGTGTGGGCAAAAAATGGCTTTAACAAACAAATCAGAAGTCCCACAAGTAAAAGTTCAAATTAGTAAGCTACTGTGTACAACTGATGAAAAATAGGGTAGATTCTACATTCCCAAAATGATAGAAATGAAACTTACTGAAAATTGAAACACAAAAGCGGTGTGGGTAGGAATTTCATCTGGGATGGGCCAGTTTTAACTTGAAGAAGTTCTTAGACTGATGGATCTACCAGCAGTATCTCTAAAGATTTTCAAATGAACAGAAATACTGTTAGAACAAGTAAGAAATACAATTTGGTATCTGCTATACATTTAAACACTGAACCGTCAATGGTTTAGACTCACCATATGGAACTATGCAAAGGGCAAGAGGTATTATGGGGTTATGGTCACGAGTGGGCATTCCCAGGATCCCAGGTTTTTACTTCGAAGAAATACCAACCCGCCATTTAAGATCACTGTATAACCCACTCATCAAACTTCTCTTGTTGAAATCACTTTTCTTGACTTCTCATGTTGAAAAAGTTGTTTCAACATTGCCTATAGTCTTTTTTATGGCTTTGAATTTTAACTATCTAGAAAATCTTAATATTTGAAAAGATCTATTATATTTAAAATACAAATATTTGTATTTTTCTACTAGATTCTTTTACTTCCGTTCTTCACAAGATCTGCTTCGTTCTTTATGCACAATAAATAGGCCTATTCTACATAGGTCCTTTTATAAACTCTGGATTAACCCAAAAATACTCATAAAGCTGGAACATTTTCTAGTCGTATCCCTAAATGACCTTTAATGATAGTAATAGACGAAAGGAATGGCTTGGAACCCAGTTTCTCATTAGTATTTTATTGCATCACCAATTTCTTCTGAGCTGTATGTTTCTCTATTTAGTTAGCTTATTTCCGATATTTCTTTCGTAATAAGAAATACCAAAATATCGGTCACACGATGAATTTTCGCCAGGAATTTCTTCATCGTTTTATTCTTGATTTAATTTTTTCCCTTTTGTGACAATTAGTCTCCATTTAAACTGTCTTTTTAGTTAGACATATATCATATTTAACTTATCCGATTTGCGTGGTTTATATTAAATTCTTTTTCAGAAGTGGAAAAAAGTTTTGGACAATGATATTTAGGCAAATGGCAAGGAAGCTCGAGACCTGACTATATATGATGGCAGAATTTCAGAAGATGGGATACCGTGAACTAGAGTTATTTTGTGTCTGGGTGGGATAATAGGACGAAAGGGCACGACTACAATACAAAAGCTGGCCATGCCATAATTTTTTACTATTACATCAAAAAAGTTTTTTTTTGTTAGTTCTAGGAATAAATATTGCTACATTTTCTTTTGTGCCAGAATTAAAAAAGTGCCCCCTCCAGATCACTTTTGCTACCTCACCTGGAACGGGTCTTCTTCAGGAATGGAGCAGGATATGATGGTGGAGGGTTTTGTGCTTAGTATCTTAATTCATGGGCTACGATATCTAGAATTTATTAGTGATGGAAATTCTAGTGTACATCAATGCCTTATAGAGTGCGTGACCTATGGAAAGGAAATAGTGAAGCATGAATGTTCTAACCATGTTACTAAGAATTTTACTAGGGATTTATATAACCTCGCAAAAAATAAAAACCACTTCTCCAAACTCATGACTAAGAGCTGCACATCTAGTCTTACTAAAAATCTTCGTGGCGCAATAAAAAAAAAACCGAGAAGAGGGGACTCCTGTAGACAAGCCGTCTCATGTATTTGGGGACTACAAAAAATGTTCTTCTGGGTGCAGCAAATCGGGCAATATTGAAGGGAAACTGTCAAGATTCCCTATAATGGTTAGAGTAGCAGTGAATATAAAAAGTCCATTCGCAACGCATCCAGCCTATTCATCGAGGCCACCACAAACATAGCAGAAACTTTTATGAGAATTTTTGTCAAATTTTCTTAGGTCCCAAACAGGTTTGCCGTTCCAAGCGAAATTCCCATGGAGTGCGTGTGTCAGCAGCAGCCCTTGCCAATTCTCTTGGGAGTAAATGGCACTCACAAACATATAAAAGTGTTTTTGGCAGAAGCCAAACTAAATGAATCAAGAATTTTACTGCTAAGCGTGAAAAATTTCTCGAGCGAAACAAAATTGTACAATGTGCAAGGCCTCTGATTCAATCTTTACATGAAAGTCGTGGATGAAGGTACAAGGCAGTGTCCAAGGAGTACTGCCAAGCAATGATTCAGAATATGGACCAAATTACCAAACTCCAGATCTTCTGCCTACAGAATTTGAGGCTGTCAAACAATTATATTTGAGGAAAATGGAACCATCTGTTGGCCAATTCAGGAAGTTGCCTGTTATTACGGCTGGTCAGGCTGATAATGCCAAAAGGATTTATAAAAAAATGGAAACTATTTCAAGCACACGACTACATACTATCTGTGTTCGTAGGCCTACCATATCTTCGGCAAGGCTAGTCTTAGAAAAAATAAGAGGGAAACAAATGTATTGCAACTGCCGAATGAATCACGGAGCTGAATGTGAGCCAATTGCAATCGCGTGTTTTGGAAGAAAAAAAAGGCCAAGTTGTTCAAAGATCGAATGATTTTGGCCTTTATGCTGATAAGGAAAGATGGTAGCTTGTAACTTCTCCTGACGGGATATGCCACTCTGGACCTGTTGAAGTTAAAACAGTAACAAACATTCAAAAAGACCAAACAATAAAAGAAGCTGAGCATGGAGATTTAGTGAATAGTTTTTTCCTTAGGTGTGATCCTGTTGAGAACTGTCTTCAACTCAAAATGAAAATAAATATAATTAACAAATACAGGGTCAGCTTTATATCGTAGACGAAGGAAATTGCTTTTGAATTCCTTTTGTTGACGAAAATAATTTTGAAATTGTCGAGGTCGAACCAACGTGACAGAATTCTGGAAAAAGATGTTGCCAAAACTGGACTATCTTTGGGACCATTGCTTACGGCCCGACCTGATTGACTCAAGATTCCCACGAAAAATGGACGTTCGTGAGCTTCCTGAGATTATAGAAGCTCAATCAAAAATCAAAGGGAAACAAGATGATCTCTGTGGAAAAACAGAAAATTGAGGAGACTTAATTGTTTTTTTATTTAAACTTATGTTTACAGGGCTCCTAAACAGACAAAACATGGTCTTTCTTTTATTATCCTAAGAACTCATCTTTTTTTCTGTCAGTTTTTTGCATTTCAGTTTTGTATCTAAAAAGTTTTATTTTTTTTTTAATGAAGCCTATTAGAAACTAACAAAATCACTCTTTTCTCTCCCTCGTCCTCTGGTTTTATTTAGTAATATTTTTCATTCAGCGTTTATTATTAGTGTTCGAATAGAAAGGATTTTTTTTGGGGGGGGGGGCTGGTCATTGTACAGAGAAAAAATTCATTTCTTTTCGTTACACAACTACCAGATTCAGTGTTGCGTAGCTGCACTATTTTCCCTACACATCTTCCCCAGCTTCAAACCTTTCCCCTTTGTATTCTAATCGGTATCAATTCCAATCAATCTTTTGTATAGCCTATCAATTAGGAAACCCGCCGTGATTACAAAAATTCTCCATTAGTTCTCTCTTTGATTGTTTTATTTATATCTGTGAGTTAATGTCTGATTTCTTGAGCCCCCCCCCCCCTTCATATATATATATATATATATATATATATATATATATATATATATATATATATATATATATATATATATATATATATATATATATATATATATATATATATATATATATATATATATATATATATATATATATATATATATATATATATATATATATATATATATATATATATATATATATATATATATATATATATATATATATATTTGCGTATATTAAGAGAGTTTATAAAATACATTAAGAGAGTTATAAAATATATATTTCTATATATATATATAGATATATATATATATATATATATATATATATATATATATATATATATATCATGAAAAGAGAAATCACCAATGCTACAGCACAAACACACACAAAAAAAAAAAAAAAAAAAAAAAAAAAAAAAAAAAAAGAGACAGAAGGAGAAAAGGAAGACTGTTTTCCTAAATTAGTGATTAATATAGACCAGCACTTGAATGAGGCCTTAACCCTACTCATCCATACAATCACATAGGTCAAACAGCATAGCCACACACAATCAACCATAAAGAATAATCCATGGACAGGCAGTCATGTCGTCAATAAGTATAAGTCGTCATTTACCAGACAATAGAAAAAATAATATAGACAAATAATTCAGAGGCAACACCCAACATAAGGGCTCGTCAGGAGAATACACTGGACTATATAGGGTTTCGCCACTCTAAATTCTCTACCCAGCACAGTGTTGTGGCTACCACAGAATATCCATGGCATCCCCGCGTCAGGTATCACCCCCAAAATACATGCCTATGAAAAAAAAAAAACCAGCAAATGTAAAACAACCAAGTAAAACCAAAACAAGCTTATCCTGTTAATATATCCCTCCCTTTAGCAACAATAGGTAAACTAAATATTATAAATTTTACCAAATCACAAATATTAACACATTGCAATATATATATAGGTTCCACCCCTCCGAGATATTTTTTTAACTCGTAAATTGGTCGTAAAAACGCATGCAAATAAACTGTAACTCTTCCCATGTCTCGAAAACTAGACTTAAAAATGGAAGTGAAAAAACCTTATCTTTCCAGCCTGAACAAAAACTATTAACGTAAGCCCTCCCCCCTCAAACAGTTTTTCTTTGGTAAAATTCTGTCTAAACAAAAATCTTTTTGGTAACCAGTGCCAACAAAGATTCTTTTGATAAACCTCAACCCCTCACTCCAAAAAACTGTAACCCCCGTTCCCCAACAATAATCTTTTTAGCAACCCCCCCCCCTCGAACAGAAATTCTAGACACGGACCAGATTACCTTAGCAAATGAATAAGATAATTAAAGAAAATGCAAAACTTTTGCGCAAAGAACGATAATCTTCAAAATATAATCAAATTACACGAAAAATTGGAAAATAAAGATAGAATGGCTCCATCCTCTCTTGAAAATCGTAGATCATGCTCTAGTGTAGTTAAAGGTCAAGAAACCTTTAGTATAATTCTTGAGCCAAGCAGTAATGAAGTAAAAGATCATAAAATAGTGCAAGACATTAGTAAAACAATCTGAGAAGATTCCACCAAATTTCCTGCTAAAAATATCAACCATGGGCAAGAAGGCAAAATCTTTGTTGAATTTAACTCAAAATAAGATTTAAACAGTGCTCTTTGTTCTTTCAACAAAAATTCAGTAGCACTGAAATATACTTCAAAGGAATTAAAAAAAACACCCGCTAAGAATGCTTGCGAACGGTGCTCCTATGGCCAAAAATAAATCAGTGCAAAGAATTTATAGAACACAGTAATCCAAATACAGAAAAACTTGTTATTGGTGGAGAAACCTTGGAAGTGGTGACTATTATTGAAAAAGAAAGAAGTTGCAGCGTCACATTAGAAATGATCCCGAAATAGGAGAAATTTCAAAACAGGAGGCCTCAATTTTGGATTTTTACGCCTACAATGCGAACATTACATTTACTTTATACGATGCACCAATTGTTGTCTTTTCGGCCATAAGAAATCTGAGTGTAAGGGTGATTCAACCTGCTCTTGGTGGATAAATAATCATGAATACAATGAATGTACTAAATCCTTCAGTAGTGGTTCGTGTTGCCGTTCGTATAATAAGCGACAGCTCAATTATGACCCACATCCATCGTAAAATCACAAAAATTGTCCAACAGCCAGAGAAATAACCCAACAATTAAAAAAATATTGATTATGTATCATGAATACAGAACATGTCTCATGTAAATACGTATAAGAATAACTTACAGTCTCTACAAATTAACCTACAAAATTGTTATGCTGCAGCGGCACAATTAGAAAAAACATTGGTTGACTTATGCCCTGATGCCTTGCTTATCCAAGAGCCTTATATTAATAAATCTCGTAAACTTTCGTGTGTGCCCAATATGTACAATGTCTTCTCAAAGACGTTTGAGAAAAGATTCTATAGTGCTGCTATACTTGTCCACAAATCCCTAAAAAGCAATATACACTACGAAATCTCGACCAATGAATGTGTTATTGAGTCTGTTTATCTTAAAAGTAGATCTATTCTAGTTTCATCCATGTATTGCTCTCCATCCTTGTGCTGACTAGATAGTTATTTAGCAAGTATAGATAGTCATAGAATATATTCAAACGATGTTTTGGGGGCAGATTTTAATGCCAAGATCTCAAAGTGGCTTAATAATATTTATTCCGATTTGAAAAGTAAATCCATTGAGGATTTTGTTGCCGGAAAATCATTAAAAGTACTGAATGGCCCTGATATGTCAACTTATGAATTTTCATATTCTAGCCTCGACGTCACATCAGTTGGTTGAAATTCACGAAAATTTGTTAACAGCTGGGAAGTGACGAATGACTTCAATCCTTATCTGATCACTTGAATATCAAGTTTAACCTAGTTTTCGAGGCAGTAATCGTAGAGATTTGTAATAATATCAAGTATCATTACAGAAAAACTAACTGGAATGTTTTTAGTAAGGTTATTTTGAACGAAATAGATAGTTTATATTCCCTCCCTACTATGGATAAATAGATAATGCTGTAGATGCTTTAACAGCCTTAATACAAAAAGCTACCAACGAATCAACTCCAGTAAGTAGTGGCTCTCAAAAATGGTATTCACGTTGGTGGACTTCAGAATTGTCGGACTTTAGAAAAGGGTATAGACGATTGCTACGGATATTTAAACCCTGCAATTCTCACGAAAATGAGGTTAATTTAAGGAATGCAAAATAGAATTATAAACTGGGTATTTTCAATGCTTAAGAGTGACTGGAATAAATTCTATGCAGGTAAACTGAATTTGGATCCATGGAACACAATCCACAAAATTTGTAAAAATAGTAATGCCATTGTTCAGCTACTACACGTAACAAAAGATGGTGGCAGTAAGACTAACTCCGTGACGGAAGCCGGGAAGGTATTGATAAATAAGAGGTTTTTAAAGGATGATCATTCATCTGATAGTAATTACCATGGTGAAGTTGGAGCAGAACTTACAGTTTATTTTATTAATAGCACATCAGGTGTTACCGAAGTCTCCTTGAATGAATTAAAAAAAAATAACTAAAGGTTCAAAGCCATCGAGGGCCCCAGGCCCAGATGGAATTCTAAATTTAACCATAATTAAAAACATCAATGTCCTTGCTACTAGTTTGGTTAAGTTAGTGAATAGTTGCTTAAAATTTCTTATTTCCCGGAAAGTTGGAAAAATTCAAATATAATGGTTTTAAAATAAATGGTAAAAAGAATGACGGCAATCCAGCTTCATATCGTCCGATTAGTCAACTCTCAAATCTTGGTAAAATATACGAGCGTGTCATTGCGAATAAGAATGATTACGATTAGCACTGAAAATAGTTGGCTTTTGCCCCTGCAATTTGGCTTCCTTAGTGGGAAAAGTACTATTGATGCAATTGAGGGTATTGTTACCACGGTGGGGGAGAATACACAGAAAAAAATCTTTATTTTAAGCATATTTTATATATAAACGGCGTATTTGACTCCGCGTACCCTGGAACCTGGAATACTGAAAAAGTTAAAGGCTAAATCGTGCCCTGATTGGCTTTTAAATTTAATGTATAGTAACTTTTCTGATCGAGTTGTTACATATAGGGGTGAATATTCCTGATTTATAGAGCATTCCTGTCTTCAAGGTGGAAAATTATCCCCCCTGCTCTGGTCAGTTAATATAAATAATCTTCTAGAAATAAATATTCCTAATGTAAAAATTCAGGCATATGCTGATGTTTGTGCAATTATCACATCAAGTAAAATATCAATTGTAGAGTTCTTGTCATCAAGGGTATTCTCGTGTTTCTAAACTTGGTCAGTAGATAATAAGCTTGTGTTTGATAAATCCAAGAAAGAAGCACTTTTATTTTCAAGGAAGCATCAAGCTTCCGACTGTAAATCTAATGTATGATAGAATTGAGACACCTGTAAAAAATAAGGTTAAACATTTGGGTGTTATTCTTGATAGAAAGTTATTATGGACGGACCAGGTTAGGAATAAAATTAACTCTGCAAAACAATATTCCGCTCGTCTTTTAACGGTTGCCAAGAGTACTTGGAACCTGAATCCACATAAAATGAGGATGCTATAAAAATCAGTAATCAAAAGCCATATTTTATACGTGTGTCCTATTTGGACCCCTGCACTGAAAAAAGACCATTCTGCAAATGCTACGGTCGGCGCAAAGATCTCTTATGATCATAATTTCTAAATCTTTTAACCACAGCTTAAACGCATGTAATAACCTCTCTCGCAGGAGTGCTTCCAACAGATTTAAGAGCATTTGAATTAAGTATATTAAGATACGGAAAAAATGGCCAACCTCAAAATTGGCCGAGGGTTTTGTGCACTAAATTGACTGGAATTAGCTATTTGACAGTTCATTCAATGCTCTCCTCGAGTTAACATCTCAGTATCGGAGAGCGCGCATTTTGATTTATTTTATGCCAATCTTGTGAACACCTGTGAATAGTTATTATGACCAGGAAAAAGAGACGTAATGATATGGAATCCACACGATTATCTGTGCAAGATTCAACAGCCGAAGGGACAATACGTGATTCGATTGATGCGCTGAACAGTTCGGTCCATCAGATTTTAGAAACAGTTAAAGCAACGCGGGAGGAGATACAAGGTTTGAGATCTGAATTATCCGTTCAGACATTAGTGGTCTAACCTCCAAAGTGAATGATATTGAAATTAAAACTGCTACCCACTCGGATACAATTACAAAGATTCAGGCAGAATTAAAAGATATAAGAATGAAAGAAACCCATAGATTAGGCCCTCTTAGTTTTCTTTTTTGAGTGGTCTTTTGTTAAATTATTGATTAACTGGAGTGAGAATTCCAGATTAACTGGAAACATAATTTACCTGATCTTGCAAGCAGAACTAAACTGTTAGAGGAAAATCCTTTTGATATACTGGAATGCTTGAAAGATGTGAAGGATGATGAAGCAGTAATTTTGGAAGATAGCCCGAAAAACAAATATTCATTTATGGATGATTCTATCCCCACATGCAGTAATGTACGTTTGTACTGATAAGGTACTCATATTAGAGAATTTGGAAAAGAAAGACAACGTTATTGCTTGGAATTTAAAGGCTGCCTCAGTGCCGGAGGCCTCGACGAAAATGGAACACTTGCTGGTAAATTTCTTACAACTAAAAATTTTTTGAAGTTAAAGAAGTACATGACAAATTTGTGAAAATACGACTCATGAACTCGGATGACAAATTCTCGGTACTTCAAGCGAATAAACAATTACGTGACCAGCCCTGGAAAAAAGACCTTGATAAAGCGACAAAATTTAATTACAATGGAGTTTTCTTCAGTGATGATGTTAGTAAAACTTGCAGGGAGATTCGCGCTACGCTGAATCAAAAAAAGAATGAATTGAAGGAAAAAGGTTTTATTGCATGGATCCCACCCACAGTACCACCCACATTATGCTAAATAGACCAAGACGGAGTGAAACAAAAAAAGAAGTGGTATAACGTCCCACCAGTCGAATAAATTGTGTTATTTTTTTTCTCATTATTAGTGATTTGTTAGGATTTGTTCATAACAGTCATTATATAAATGAGCAAATATGTGTTGGTGTGCCCACATTGTTGCCAAAATATGCGTGTTCTCTGTTGAATGAAAAAGAATGAACATACCTCCACCGAAACGCAATGGATTTCTCTGACGTATGCGGTTTTTATATGTGATTAGCTTAGTTTTCTTTTTTGAGTGGTCTTTTGTTAAATTATTGATTAACTGGAGTGAGAATTCCAGATTAACTGGAAACATAATTTACCTGATCTTGCAAGCAGAACTAAACTGTTAGAGGAAAATCCTTTTGATATACTGGAATGCTTGAAAGATGTGAAGGATGATGAAGCAGTAATTTTGGAAGATAGCCCGAAAAACAAATATTCATTTATGGATGATTCTATCCCCACATGCAGTAATGTACGTTTTTCTAGATTTAACTGCAGAGGTTTACTTAATAGCATTGAGTTCATAAATGAGATATTTAATAAATATAAAATTGAGGCTTTAGCGGTAAACGAAACTTTTTTAAATGATAGAAATAATAATGATGTAAAGTTTTTTGATTATGATTTTGTTCACGAGAGTAGAAAACACCATCAGCATGGTGGATTACGATTTATCATAAGAAAAGAGTTAAAATCGAAAATAAGACGAGACCTAATGATTTGGAATGTAGAAATGATTTTTGAAACGTGTATTCTGGAATGTGAAGTTAATAAAAAATCAACAATCATGATATCTTTATATCGCCCACCTTCCGGAAGTATAGATCAATTTTTGATGCAATTTGAAATTTTATTAAATAAAATATCACAGATGAATAAGCAAATATTTATTTTTGGTGATTTCAACCTAGACCTAATGAAAATTCAAGCAAAGCAAAATGATTCGAAGATAAGAGAATTTTTAGAACTAATGCTTTGTCAAGGACTGCTCCCATCATGTCTGATTCCAACTCGAATAGATGATATTGGAGCAACATTAATTGATAATACTTTTTCAAATGGTATTTGTTTTTCAACTTTTGTCATATTAAACGATATCTCAGATCACGGTGTGATAATTTCTGAATTTAATTTGGCCAGATCTAAAAAAAATAAAAGTAATGAAAAAACAGGTCGTATAATAAATGATGAATCAATTGCGCGTTTAATTATTAAGCTAGGAGATATAGATTGGAAGGAAGTAGTCAGTACAGAGGATGCAAACAAGGCATTGGAAATGTTTTATAAATCATTTAATGATGTTTATAATGATATATGTCAGAAAGTTAAAAGGAAAACACCCGAGTCAATGCCACAAAAACCATGGATATCCCCGAGACTGTTAAAATGTATTAATGAAAAAAATAAACTATACAAAATTAAATGCAACTATCCGTCTGATGAAAACATCCTGAAATTCAAATTGTACAAAAACACTCTGACTAGAACTTTGAGAGAAAGCGAAAGAAACTATTATGAGAAGGAAATATCTTCAGCTGCGTCCCAACAGAAAATGTGGGAAATATTGCGTGATAAATTAAATAAAAATAAACGAAGAGAAATACTGACTTTTCTTAATAATGGAAATGACGCTAATGAATCAACTGAAAAAAAAGGAAATCGCAGAATTATTTGCTAAGCATTTCAGTAAAATTGGTTAGAGACCTTTTGGATAAGCCATCAAATTATGCACGATTTATGCCCCAAAATGAAGATAAATCATTGTATATGCTACCAGTATCATTTGATGAATACCAAAAAGCTATTAGTGATTAAAGGAGAGGAAATTCTGCTTCAGTAGATGATATATCGACAAATCTCTTAAAGAAAATATCAGGAGTAATATATGAACCTCTTGCAGATGTTATAAATAAGAGCATAAAAAATGGTGTCTTCCATGATCTTCTGAAAAAGGCTAAAATAATCCCTATATTTAAAAAAGGGGAGGCTCAAGATCCCAATAATTACCGTCCTATTGCACTCCTTTCCCCACTGGCTAAAGTTTTTGAAAAAATAATGAAATATAGACTTACATCATTTCTGGAAAAGATAAATTTTTTTCGAAGTTCCAGTTTGGTTTTTTAAAAGAAAGATCGACAGAAGATGCTGTCGCAGCAACACAAATTTTCCTTAATGATGCTTTAGATGATGATTGTTTAGCAGCTACATTGTTTTTGATATTAAGAAAGCTTTCGACACTTTAAATCACGAAATTCTATTTAAAAAACTTGAAAATTCGGGAATAAGAGGAGTACCTTTAAAATTAATCAAATCATATTTGCACAATCGAAGGTTTGTGGTAGATATTGATGGTGAATATTCGTCTGAGACATCGAATAATAATATCGGTGTACCGCAAGGTTCAATTTTAGGACCTCTATTATTTTTAGTATATATAAATGATCTCCCTAATTCTACTACTGAAAATGCATTAACAATTATGTTTGCGGATGATACTGCAGCAAGTTTAAAAGCACCAACATTAGATGCACTGAAAGAAAAACTGATTGAAGTTGCAAAATCCATCACAAATTGATTCCAAATTAACAAACTTGTCCTAATTTTGTTAAAACAGAATTTATTATTTATGGAAGATCAAATCAAAAGTTGAAAAATATTTCTCTAAATGAAATTACCATTGATACTATTCCTGAAATCAAAATAGTATACACAGCAAAATATTTAGGTATCGTTTTTGACCCTACAATGAATTTTAAAACACATATTTCGTTGTTGAGACTAAAATTATCAAGATATATAGGTTTGCTCCACCGACTAAAATTTTTATTCTCATATAAGGTTCTAAGAATCCTATATTTCTGCCTTATTGATGCACAAATCCAATATGCTCAGCTATATTTCTGCTGACTTTTAAATCACATATTAAACCACTACAAACCCTGCAAAACAAAGCTATTCGAATTCTAGATAAGTTTTTACAACACCCGAGGAGTACAGATATCCACTCTGAAACACGTACCTAGTGGCGCCATTTGGGGGGGCAGGGGGGCCATGGCCCCCCCTGATTTCTGGAGGGACCCAATTTCAACCACGTAATTCTTTGTTTATTCGTCCTTGTTCTACTTTTCTCTCTTTTTTTTACCGTATTTCTACTGTGAATTATTACTAAATAGCAAATTCAAGATACTCGACGATTATTGCATTTCAAGAAAGTATCCTGTTTTTGCCGTTCTCCCTAATTAATTTATGGTCACCCTTTTGGCAGGGGTTTGTAAAGTCCTTTCTGGGCTCGGAGTACTTCTGTGACATTGAAGTCTCTCCAGTGATTAATGAATCCCGTCAGTCGGCACATTTATGTGTAGGCTAACATCTGGAAAAGAGGGTATCCAGACCAGGGTGTCATTCCAGTTTTGTATTTAGTTTCTCGTTACCCTTCATCAAATAAAGAACCGTAAAACAGTGTTGAGTTGTGTTCAAGTTCAAATCGGATTATTGAAACATGAGTTCATCCGATGCGAGTGGTGCAAAAAAAAGGAAAATAAAAGCCCAAAGGAAAGAAGAAGAAATAAAGATGCAACGACGATTGCCTTCGTTTTTCAAACCGACTTTAAGTAAATCTACCACATTTTAAATTTTATAAGCCCTCTCCCGATGTCTTGGCCCACTGGTTCGATATGATCACCCCTGGGCAAAAAAAAACATAAATAAATAAACACGCATCCGTGATCTTTCTTCTAATAAGAAGTACAAAATTCCACATTTTTGCAGATAGGAGCTTGGAGTCTCTACAATAGGGTTCTCTTAATACGCTGAATCTGATGGTATGATTTTATTATGATTATATGAGTTCTAAGGGTGTTTCAGCCAGTTTTTGAAAATCAGGCACATTTCTCAGGCTTGTAACCTTTGAAGGGTAAGACTAAACTTACAAAATGTATTTAAAATCAGCATAAAAGTTTAGTTCTTTTGACATATCTATTGGTTTCAAATTCCGTTTTTTAGAGTTTCGGTTACTATTGAGCCGGATCGCTCCTTACTCACAGCTCGTTACCAAGAACTGTTTATAAGATAATGCTCAGACAAATCTTGTTGAGTTTCTTCTTTTGAAGAGGAAAGATAGAACAAAAAGCGACAAAGATAAGAAATTTCAAACCTAATAAGTTTTCGTCCGCATGAATTACTATGGCTAGCTTCAGTTTACCTTGCTTCAAAAAGTGTTTAATCACCCGACAGCAGTACTCGTGCATCATATTTTGTGTTTATTGATTCTAGGTTAAAATATAGAATCAAGGGAATGATAGCTTTGCAAGGTAATCCTACATAAACAAAAAAATAAATAAAGAAGTGTATCACAGAAACCTATAAAAACCTACAAAACATAAAATTGAATAGCACATTGGACTTAATTAAATGAAATAAAAAAGACATGTTTTTTCAACTGAATGTAAGAAGAAACATTAAAGCTCAAAACGGATAGCATTTTTTAAGTATATGAAGGGGTTCACCCCCTTGTCAATACTCACTCTTTACGCTGTTCAAATTCGGTTCCAATTCTTTAAGAATGACTCCTGAATCTCAAAGGCCGTTTGATTAGAATAAATATCTCTTTTGAAAGTACTAAAAAAAAAACTTTAGCGTAAAGAGCGAGGTATTGACGAAAGGGTGAACCTTCTCATATGTAATAATTTCTTTTCGTTTTAAGTTTCAATCCTGCTCCTTACTTTGAGTTGAAGAAACTTTTTTTTCATTTAATTTCTTATTCTTTTTTTAATAATGCTTGGAAATCCAGTGCCCCCTTGATCGAAAATTCAGCTCCCGTATGAAAAGTTTCTCCATGGAAACATCCTTCTACATAACCTCCTCTGCTCGAGCTGCCCCCCCCCCCACCAGAAAAAAACTGAAAACGTCTGTATACTTCGCAATTACCTATACTATTTATAAAAAAGGGCAAAGTCCACAAATTGAACACCTTCCCCCAGAGACTTTGGACAATTAAGACATCTTTAAAGACATATTTATTAGATTTTTCAAATATATTAAACAAAATGGCTGTTTTAAAATTTTTATCAGGTGACTTCGGGTAAAAAGAGGGTGGGATGGGGCCTAGTTGCTCTCCAAATTGTTGGTCATTTGAAAAAGGGCACTAGAACTTTTAATTTACCTTTGAATGAGCCCTCTTGC
This sequence comes from Artemia franciscana, assembly GCF_032884065.1. Classification (NCBI taxonomy): domain Eukaryota; kingdom Metazoa; phylum Arthropoda; class Branchiopoda; order Anostraca; family Artemiidae; genus Artemia; species Artemia franciscana. The sequence continues at coordinate 43,680,226 of NC_088879.1, read as the reverse complement.
GATATTTTAGGACAACTGGGTCAATACGATCACCCCTGGAAAAAAAATAACACGCGTCCTTGATCTTTCTTCTGGCAAAAAAATCCAAAATTCCTCATTTTAGCAGATAGGAGCTTGAAACTCCTGCAGTAAAGTTCAGTGATGCGCTGAATTAAATGGTGAGATTTTTGTTAAGGTTATATTACTTTCAGGGGGGGGGGGGTCTTTTTCCCTTTTTTCGGACATAAGACAAATTTTCTCAGGCTCGTAACTTTTGATGGGTAAAACTAAATTTGATACAACTTATATATTTGAAATTAGCATCTATAGCATATATATTTGAAATTAGCATCTATATTTTGATGCATCTATAGGTATCAAAATTCCGTGTTTTAGAGTTTCGGTTACTATTGAGCCGCGACGCTTTTTACTTGAAGTTCGTTACCGCGAACTAATTGATTATAGCTTCGTAGTTGAATTGATTATGTTTTTGTTGTTGCTTGCTCTAAATTTTGTGTTGTTTTCTATGTTAATTATGTACAATTCACGTCCTAGTTCTTATGGCATTTGATACCTACCAAGTGACATATAGCGATCGCAAATTCTGTTGGTCTGTCGGTCCCGGTTTTGCTACTTTAGGCATTTCTAGGTAAGCTAAAACGATGAAATTTGGCAGGCGTATAGACCAGATTAAATTAAAAATTGTTTCCCTGATTCGACCATCTGGGGGGAGTGGGGGGGGACGGTCAAATCGGAAGAAATAGAAAAAATGAAGTATTTCTAACTTACCAACGGGTGGTCGAATCTTAATGAAATTTGATATTTAGAAGGATATCATGTCTCAGAGCTGTTATCTTAAATCTGGATCGGACTTGGTGACATTTAGGGGAGTTGGAGGGGGGACCTAAAATCTTGGAAAACGCTTAGAGTGGAGGGATCAGTATGAAACTTGGTGGAAAAAATAAGCAGTTGTCCTAGATACGTGATTTACATAAACGGAACGGATCTGCTCTATTTGGGGGATTTGGGTGGGGGAGGGTTAATTCTGAAAAATTAGACAAAATTAGGTATTTTTAACTTACGATGGAGTGATCGGATCTTAATGAAATTTCATATTTAGAAGGATCTCCTAAATCGGATCTCTTACTTTAAATTCTGACCAGATCCAGAGTCATTAAAGTGGGGTGGAATTGGGGGGGGGGTCTAAAAAATTTGAAAACGCTTAGTGTGGGGGGATCACGATGAAACTTGATGGGAATAATAAGCACAAGCTATAGATACGTGATTGACATAATTGGAACGGATCTGTTCACTTTGGTATGAGCTCTAGCAAAATTCTAAGAATCAACAGATTGATTTAAAAAGAAAATCAGAGGCTTAATGCCGGTTGGGATTTAAAATAAAAGCTGTGAGTCACGAGGCCCTTCTAAATATCAAAATTAATTAAGATCCGATCACCCAATCTTAAGTTACAGGACAGACAGAAATTCTGTCGTACGGACAGAAATTGCGATCGCTATATGGCACTTGGCCGAAGGGAAGTGCCATAAAAAAAGAATACTCAGCGACCTATTCTTTGATACTTCGAATAACTATCCCATCTGGATGAAACTTAATAATTTACAAGAGGACACATCCAAGTTGCAAATTTTGTAGAGTATTTAGTAAACTAGAAATATAACTATCGGTGAAGTACTGGTAAAAGAAGTAACTGGGACATCACTTTTAATTTGTTTTTAATTAAAACTTGATTACTCTGTAGGATAGTTATGCTGGGACGTCAAGGGACAACCCATCGGCAACCGAAGTTTTACCGACAAACGAGCAGACCCTGGACGTGAGACACATTTCTGAGGAGACAAACCTGCGCGAACCACAAACGGAGGAAATGGCTTCCAGAACGATCAGTACCGATTTGTCCGTGAACCCGTATGATAACCCCTGCCAACCAGTTTTGACTGACTATCCCGCCACTACCATCGGGAATCGCACACGAAAATTTAACAGCTCCTATTTCTTGGCATATTCATGGCTCGAATATTCGAAAGAACAGGACTCGGTGTTCTGTTTCAATTGCCGACATTTCAGTGGATCCTCGCTAAGATCAGGCGAAAGGTATGGAGCTAGAGCATTCATTGACGTAGGATTTAGAAAGTGGAAAGACATTTCTGAACTGATACGGCAGCACGAAAACAGCGACCGACACAAAGCATGTACCATTTCTTTGACTCAGTTTAAAGCTATTGAGACGGAGGCGGCCGAATCTGTTGCGTCATGCCTCTCCAAAGAACGCGAAAAGGAAATACTAGAGAATAGACAGTACGTAAAAGCTCTACTAAAAACTACAGCATTACTTGGACGGCAAGGTCTTGCGTTTCGTGGCCATGATGAAGGGGAGTCTAGTGCCAATCAAGGGAATTTCGTAGAGACAGTACATCTTTTAACAGAAATCAACCCGGACTTGATGAAAAACTCTCGTAAGGCCTATGGCCATTACATGTCACACGAGTACCAAAACGACTACATTGAGGTCATAGGAAATGAAATCAAAAGTTCTATCGCGAAAGAAGTCAGAGAAGCAAAATATTTTGCCGTTCTGGCTGACGAGACAAAAGACCTCTCGAAAAAGGGACAACTCGCGATCTTAGTGCGCTATGTTCACGACCTGAAAATCAAAGAAAAGGCCATAAATTGCTACCACATGCGCAAGGTTGACGCTGAGAGTTTGGCCGACTTCATTTACAACAACTAAAGGGTATCGGCCTTGACTGGTCAAAGTGTGTTGGACAGTGCTATGACGGGGCCAGTGTAATGAGCGGACACTTTTCAGGAGTACAGGCCCGTCTCCGGGAAAAAGCACCACAAGCGGTGTCCACGCACTGTCATTCCCATAGACTTAACCTTGTCATTGGCGATTGTATGCAGAAAATACAAAGAATTTCATCAGTATTTTCAGTTTTGCGTCTCCAACAGCAACACTCGATACCAGTTGTTCGTCGAAGCCCAGAAAACTGCCAATGTGCCTGTGCTAACGCTTGGAAGGACAGTAGTGACACGTTGGTCTTACTGTTATAGATCAGTGGCTAAGATCCTGGTTAGATATGACTGCATACTCGCAGTTCTGTCAGTAGTTCAAGAATCTTCTGTCAGTAGTTCAAGAATCTTCTGACAGGGAGGCAGCGGCAGAAGCTACGGGCCTTAAGAACCAGCTAGAGTCGTTTCCCTTCATATTCAGTTTGCATGTCATTCACGAAGTTCTTGCAGTGATAAACCCTCTTTCTGAACAACTACAGGCAGCAGATCTGGTCATCTCAGAAGCTTGCACTTTAATCAGTGCAACAAAGAACGAACTGAGGAAAATGCGTGATGACGAGTATTTTCGTGTCCTATACGGCAAGTCTAAAGAGATGGCCATTAATGTCGGAGCTGATCTGTCGGAAACAAGTGCTCTCTCTTCAGCCATACCTGTTAAATCAAAACGAGTTCAGAAGATATCCGGAAGACTAAGAGACTATTTGACGACAACAACAATTGGAAAGCACAACATTGACTCCGAAAGCACAACAACGGAAGACAAAATGCGGAGAGAGTTCTAAGAGGTTTCGGACAGAGTGTTAAATGAGTTTGAAGAGTTTTTTCTGTCAACTGCCAGTGCTAGAAGCCACACGTTGCCTTAACCCGAAATCCAAAGATTTTATGGACTCAGATTTACTTCTTGTGATCGCGACATACTTCGATCAGGCAGGAATCGATACTATGCAGCTGAAGTGTCAAGCTTTAATAGCTCGTGCATTTGTGTCGCAGCTTCCACAGAAACCGGCAAACGCTTCAGATGTCATCGAACGCCTCGGAGGATTGAAAGAAGCTTATTCTGAGCTTCTTAAAGTCGTCAGGGTAGTCCTCACACTCCCGCCCACAACGTGCTCAAATGAACGTTTTTTCTCTGTGTTGACGTTCGTGAAGGACTACCTCCGGACAACGATGGAAAACGAGCGACTTTCGCATTTGCTGCTTATATTCTCTGAGAAAGCTGCAGTGAAGGAGCTCAATTTTGAGAAGCTTGTCGACGACTTCGCAAAAATGAAGCAAAGGAGATATCCATTGCTGAAGTAACTGTACGTAAGTTTCTGATTTATACAGTAAATGTTCTATTTTGGTACTGTTTTTGGTCCCTAAATAAGCTGCAAAATGCGAACCCCAAAGGTAGTACGGTACCTAAAGGCATGTTCGAAAATTTTAAAATTTTTAAGGCTGGATGGGGGCCCAAAATCGATTTTTGCCCCCCCCCCCCTAAGGTGTTCTGAAATGGCGCCACTGCACGTACCTCTTACCTGTTTCTAGACATAATGACTCTTACACAGAAATCTCATCTCCTATTATCTAGTTGGTTTTTTAAGATTCAACATGTACATAATTTCTTCTTTGACCAGAATTTACTGTCCAAACATCAAAATTCACTGATAACTAGATGTGTTCACCCATACAAATTACCTCTGGTGAAAAATGAGAGATCCCGTTTCAACCTCCGGTATATGATCCCATCAATAGCCAACAAATATTCATTAAATAAATTTGTTGAGTTATCAAAAGGATCTTTCAAGAGACGATTAAAAAGTTATATAATGGAATCTGCTTGCAAGAACGGTTGGTAAAAATTTTATATTTTTTATTTTATTTTGGCCTCACTCCACTTACTCCACCTTAAATACTCTCATTAAAGATACTCTTTTTTTATTTATTGATGAAATAGTGGTTCATTTTTTGTTTGTTCTGTATCAATGAGGATTGTTAAATTTTGTTTACATGTCTTGCCCAGTAGTCGAGCTTGTCTCTCCATTTGGGCAAGTTGAAGATTTTGATGAATATGAATTTTTGAATAAATGAATCTGAATCTGACAGATCATAGCCATTGTGCTGTTGCAATTTTTTGGGTCCTTCTTTTAATGACCTTGGTGCATCTCAGCCCTTTCACAAAGACCGTAAACCTTTAAATGAGTTTTTGTATGCAAGATGGTTTGATGAGTTTAAAAATTCTGTTAGCACATGGCCGGCTAACTTTTTTTAAAGTACAGATGACCTTATATCTGCATCAAAAATTCCCTAAAATAGAAGATTAACACAGCTTATCACAGGACATAGTAGATTTCTTCATTTTTTAAATAGGATTGGGAAATGTGACTCCATTGTGCTTGTACGGTCTAATGGAAACATGTAGTCATTTCTATTTGATTGTCCTGATTATTGTAGAGCACGTGTAGTAATGGAGTTGGAACTTAATGAATGTGAAATAAGTGTGCCGTTTCCTTTATCACTGATAATTAGAAATAATAGAGTTCGGACTATTGTAAACAGATTTTTATCCCGCACGAAGAGACTTGACTTTTAGTTAGTGTTTATGTTTGTTTAAGATAGTGTGTATTCTTATTCTCTTTTTTTTCTTTTCTTTTTTGTAGTGCGTATGTATGTTTTTTTTGTGAAATGTCTGTCTTTATGGTTTAATCACGAAATAAAGTTCTTCTTCATCTTCTTCTGATAAATCTTTATCGTTACAGTGCTTCTTTATTAAGAATAAACCTAGAAGTTAGCGATTTACAACAGATAAGTCATACATTGATAGTCTGAGTAGGATTTACTGTAAGTGTCAATCACATTGATTTATCTTGGTTCAGCAGATTCTAACCAAACAGTGTCTTCTGTGATGTGAATTCGCTAGTTTATGGTTGCCGAACACCCACTTTGACAGTATAAAACTCTTTGCAATCTAAAAATTTTTGAGCTGCCATAAATTTTCGTAAAGAGTTGTGAATTTACTCGAAACAAATACAACCGCATACAAAATGAATACGAAATGGGTGATAAATAGATTAGAAGGGTATAGGGGGTCTTTGAGTATGATGTGTCTCAGAAGTCCCCCTAATCCTTTTCGCTGGAAGAGCCCTAAAATACAAAATCCCAATCCCAGCAAGGATTAAGAACATTGGGCAGCTCCTTCTGGTAAATAACCAGTTGAGAAGAAGTTAGGGACCCTTTACACCAACATATATTGGATCAATTAAGTTCTTCAAGAAAACATAACCACGATACCTCGTCTCACTGTCACCCAAATGCGAAAGAGATTTAAGTAACCATTCTAGTGACGTCAAGGTGAAAAGAATTTATGTCACAAGGACCATGCCAAGCATTCAGTCTCGCTCTACGCAGGGAATACTTGTACTCTCGTTTAGTTGTCTGTTTTATTTGAAGCACTGAACCAGAAGGAGGACGATCACAGGCTATTCAAATACGGAGCCAGAACTTAGCTTTTTGTTTAGCCATCTTCACTTTAGGATCAACTTTCCAAAAGGGATTGCGAGTACCCGTTCGTACGCGCTCAGAGGGGACAGCTTTTAAAGCGGCAGACTTGAGACAGAACATTATTTGCTGATAATATGAGTTGATATCTATCTGAGTTGAAGTTGTACATACAGATGTTTGCAAAAAGTGGAAAGGCACTTTAATAGATGATAATAACTGGGACAATATCAATACATAAAGTGGAACATTGGTATTTCCCCAATTTAACTTTGAGAACCACTTGGTAGAGTTACTTTGCATAGAGCTCGCCATGGAGCAAGATAGTTGGCACGTGATTGGTAAATGATCGTCGTCGATTTTAGAGTCCACATGGACTATTGATGAAAGTAGAGTTGAATCTAACACAATTACATAATCAAGGTTGGAGTTAAGACCACCTCGATTGTAAATATAAGTAAATAGAAGATCTTTATCAGTAAGATGGAATCCTCCAGGTAGTGAATCGAGAAAGATTTCAGATCGGTCAGAATTAGATAACAAGTCAGTATTCATGTAGCCAGCGAGATCCTATTTGGTATTTTGTTTTGAAAGGTCGCTAAGTAGTGTTCGTAGGCGATTACATGCTTGTGAAAAACTAGACAATGACTGCACAGTCTTTTTATTACAGGGGAAATAAATGTTTATAAATGCAGTATCACCATATTTTATTGCTAAGACGTTAGCGTCACTTTGCAATAATATCGGCTGAGTCTTGTGTCTGAAATAGATGGCCAGACCTCCTCATTGTCTACCACGGGTTTTCTGGGCGGCTCTCAAGAAGTTATAATGGGTCCGAAAACGCTTTAAGCTAACAACATTCATTAAGAGAGAAGGAGCTCCTGTAAAAACACAATATCATTTTCAAGCAGCTCACTAATCAGTAGATCCTTGTCTTTTGTACCATTAATATTAAGGGACACAACGCTAAACGGAGCTTAAGTATTCATTTATTAGCATGGTTGTGAGCCGATCGGAAAACTTTGCATTTCAGACCAAAACTTACACGTTCCACAGTGCAATTTGCACATTTTGGCGAGGCTTGGCAAGGGTTTTCCTTGGAATTCAAATGAGGGCCAGAACATCTGGAACACTTGGGATGTGCTGGTGAGCGGGGACAAGTTCCAATCAGGTGATCAGTACTTTGACAGCGAAAGCATCGACGCAGAATGGATTTAAAGGGCTTAGAGCGAAAAATTTCGTACCTAATACGGATTCCCGACTCCAGCACCACGTTCAGAGCCCCATTATCGATAAACTCGAGGCAAAAAGTGCGAGAATTGCCGATTTGATTGGCACTAATAAGTCCCTCTACTGAGGCCTCTAACTCATCTCTTGAATAGTTATGGGGTATTTCGCGGACAACTGCTAAAGGCTTTTTATCAATTACTTTGTTTTCAACGTTTGGAATGGAGCTAGTAACAGCTGCAGCCAGCGTGTCGGCTGATCGCTTATCAGCTTATTACGTACCATCACAACCCAGCTTCTGCTGTGTGGCTTAGATTTCAGAGTCACGGTCCCGTCGTGATCATCCAACGTTTCGAGCTTTTTCATGCGAAGGATACGGTTGCTGAGGATCCGGGGGTGGGTTTCTTACAACGACGATCATCCAACGTTTCGAGCTTCTTCATGCGAAGGATAGGGTTGATGAGCTCTGGGGGTGGGTTTCTTCAACGACAACGTAGGACGGTTTTTTCGTACTTTGAGAAGGGGCTACAAGCTTAGACTTTCCCTCAGTAACCTTGGACGCAATATCACGCAGCTGTTCAAGACAAGAGCTCACCTTGGCACTGAGGGTACTGAAGGCATCAACAGGGATCATTGGCACTTTGCTAGGACATTTGATAATAAAGTCTGGAAGCTTCATGTTCTAGGAATCGCACTTTACAAGCGAAGAAATAATGTTCGAAGCACAGTTAAATGCAGCATTGGCTCCTACGCGCTTTGATGGGATTTCATTCCGAAAAGGCTTTAAAAAAAGCAATTTACGGGTCTCTCAAAGAGAAGAAGACTCGAAGAAATCAGCCATACACTCTTTTATTGTATCGGGCGAAACCCCTTTAGCAGGATTTTTCTGCACAAAGCACAGGATTGTAGAAAAGTTCATCTTCACACCAACTACCAGTTCCCATTTTCTCTAGATTGAAGGTTCACTTGCGAGAGAACTAAGGGAGGCGTTGGAGGCTGTCTACCTTGTCCCCAAAATTTAAGGGACAAGCCCGGCGGGTACCACGGCTCTTGCAAACAGCTCTCCCCACCCTTCTGCTTACTTCTCTCCTCTCACCTTTATCGTAACGCAATTGTCTATAATATCAGAAATTATAACTATTTTCACAACTGCTTAATCCTGACCTATATCATATATAGGTCATGAAAATATCAGTAAGAGAATTCACAGTTCCCAAGGGAATTTTCACTCAAGTTTGAAAATAATCCGCTTATTTATAATTCGTTGGTCGCTGAATTAATTATTATGAAAATATTGGCTATGGGTCATGTAATGACGATAATCCTTTACCAAATATTAGTGATAGATTCAATCCAAAAAGAGGTCGTCACACCTTGAACTGGATCAATACATCCCCATTTCCGGAATATCTTTTTTTCTCACTCCTAGTAGTAATAAAAATTCAAAATGTTATTTCCCTTCTTCCTAATTCTCGCTCAGTTGGTCATTTTGGCCTAATCAATTATGTTGTTAAAAAGATATCAAAGTTTATCTCTATTCCACTTGCGCGTCTCACATATCTGTCTTTCTTCTCTGCTGCATTTCCTGAAATATTTAAAGTAGCAAGTTATCCCACTGCACAAGAATGGAGATGTATATCTTGCTATAGGCCTATTTCTATCCTTCCTGTTTTATAAAAGTTTTTAGCACCAACACTGCTGAAGGAAGTAACTTCTTATAATTATGGTTTCCATTCAACCTTTTCTCAGAATTATGGTTTCCATTCAACCTTTTCTACTTTACATACACTAACTGACGCCACTGAATTTGTGCGTATAATCTGGATACAGAAATTTTCTGCACCCAGAAGAACAATGTCAGAGGAGAAATTAGAGGCGCTGTTGTTTATACAAGTATACAGGAACGAACTGCCAAAAACAGAAGATGTAATAAAATAGTTTATCATCAGAAAAGCTCAAACTCAAAGACTCTGACAATAATTTCAAATTTGCCATAGCCCGTTGCCTCTCCTCCTCACACAGATTCAACTACAGATACACTGTTTACCAATTCCATCAAGGACAAAATGTCACTACCGACTTTTTCCCACGATTCTGACACAGACATTGAGTGAAACATTCTGATCAGCTAACAAAGGGATCGAGAGACGACACAAGAGCCAAGATGCAGCAGAAGGAAATGACACAACCAAACAACAGTACATCCTCCTCGCTTGACACTGGTATTACACCCTCCCCTGACTTTGGTTACGCATTAATACAGAAAAAAAACCTACTGACATCAGAGGCGTTATTTGGGGGGTCAGGGGTGGGCAAATGCCCACCTCAGATTTTTCAGGAGGTCCAAGCTTCCACCACAAAGGGCCCTTTGCCGGGCACAATAATCCCTTATGTCCAACATAATCCATTTTGTCCAATCGATTTGAAATAACTGCACGCCTATTAACCAAAAAGCATAATTACCTGACGACCCTTGGGGTAATTACGCTCATTGCTATTAATCATTGTACACTTTGAAAGTAGGTTAGATACATAATAAAATTCTCAAGTTCTGTCAAATGCCCATTTCCTAGATGATCATATTAATATTAAAAATCCTAAATATTTGCAGTAATTTGACAGATTAAAATAGGTCAGTTCGTGTCAAAAGTTTCGACGTTTATTTCTTTGTTTTAGTGAATATAAGCCGCCGTTTTATATTACTCGAGTCAGTTCTTATTCTGTTTCTGTCCTCATCTTATGTACATTTACTGTATCGTATGTGTAAATAAACATTTTTATTCTTGACAAATAAACCTTATGAAAGTTAGAGATGCTTGACATCCTCTACTTGTCGAACCCCAGATTGAGGTCAACGCTACCATAAGACTCTAAAGACGAGAGCACAGATAGAAGTAGAAGACTTTACATCATTAAGCCTATTAACTTTTTACTTAGGTAAATATAAAAGTATTAATAGCCATTAGCATTAGAATTCAAAAGATCGCCTAGCATCTGAAACAATTTGTGACAACTTCGACGCTTGGAAAGAACTTCATCCAATCTGGAAATCAGACTACTACTTTGGAGGATGAAATGAAGCGAGAGTACTCCGAGACTTTTGACTGTCTACTAGCCGAATTTGACAGAATGCTCACAGATAAATTGCCAGTGCTGAGCACACTCAAAGCCTTGGATCCAAGTTTATGGACACAGAGTTGCTCATGCATTTCTCTGCTCTTTACAGCGAGCTGGATATTTGACATTGTCGACCATCTTCAAGCATCACCAGTGGATTACTCAGAAGTAATTAAAGTACTTTGTATTGCTTCCACACTTCCTGTGACAACAGCAAGCAATGAGCGTTTGTTTTCTAGCCTAGAAATAGTGAAAAACTACCTGCAGTCTACAACAGGAGACAATCGTCTTAGTCACCTCCTTTTGATGTTTGCAGAGAAGGACTTAGTAAAAAATTGGACAATGACCAGCTTGTTGACGATTTTGCAAAGATGAAACCTCGGCGATTCCCCTTATAACCTTTAGTATTGTAATATTTTTTTCTTTTTTTATGTTTTTCCTTTTTGTAAATATATTTGATGAAGGAAAACCGAGATTTTGGTTACAACCTTCAGCATGTTAATGAAAATTACTTTCACCAACATATTGTTTACTTAAAGAACAAAGTTTCTCGCTGAGGAAGGCCAGCCTGTAGTCTGGTTGAATTTTTCACTTTCAGTTTAATCACTTAACCTCGTTGATTATGTCAGTGTGGCTGAGGTCCACATTTGGTTACAGTACATTTCCAAGCAACACACGGGTGCTGAAAATGCATTTTTATTTAGAATACTCGATCGATGTGCTGCCAAAACCCGTATTTTTCCTTACGCGACACGAAGTGAGTCGGGGGGGGGAGAAGGAGTTCATGACCACCCCAAGATTTAGCCCAAATGGCGCCTCTGACTAACGTCTGGAGATATTGCGTTTTTCTTAACGAAAGATGGAAGCCAAAGAACCAAGCCGAAGTTCCGACTTCAATACAAAGACGAAAGGGTGGTGAAGTTACTCGTCGACTTAACATTGAGCTCCTTGCCCAATTTCCCTGGCTTGTGGTGAACCGTCACCGAGAACATGAGGGACTTTGGTGTAGTATTTGTGTCATAATGAGAATCTCCAATAGTGGTGGAGGGTGGTCCGCTCTGTCTGGAGGTGGAAGTGGGGGATAAAAAATGGGCTGGCTTGTCTTAGGACCCCTGAAAGTCTACTCAAATCTGACCGGCATACATGGTACACTTACAAAACATGCCAATTCACAGTATCATATGAATGAGCAATGTAGAGCTGCAGCAATTTTAACTTCATTCAAGCAAGACCATTAAGATATCAGAAATGCCTTGCACTCTGAAAGCATAAAACAAATACACCGAACCGTGAACTATTTACAAGCATTGCAGAAACAATTAACTTTGCGGGGCACAGAATATACCTCCGTGGCCAACGGGACGATGGTAAACTCGATAATCAGGGCCCTAATGTAGTCTCAGCAGAAAATAATGGTAATTTCCGTCACCAACTTCGGTATCGTGTTCAGGGGGGCGATTCACTGCTTCAAAGGTTTGTAGATACTGCATCCGGAGACGCGAAACACACTAGTAAGCACTATAGTTTCAATAGGCCCACTCCTATAGAAATAACCTATATTTGCCGAATAGTTGACTAGCAAGTTCTCCCCAGCCAAATTTCATTTTCCAACTAGTTAACAGGTGAATTCTCCCCCAAAAAACACTTTTTTCCAACTAGCTGGAAACAAACATTAACCAAGAAAACAATTAATTTTCTCTACAGCTTAATTATGCAAACTAGCTGGAAGCAAATATTCCTCCAGAAAACAATTTATTTTCAAACTAATTGACTAGTAAATTCTCCCCAGCAAAACTTTTATTTTCCAACTAGTTGGATAATAGTTTCTCAGCAACACTCAATTTTTTCAACCAGTTAAATAATAGCTCCTCCTCAGCAAAATTTTCGCTTTCTAACTAGATGACTATGCTGATATGCTACTTTTGTAGAAGGCAAGCTTTAGTTAAGAGAAGTTACTAGAACAGTGTATCCGTTTAAAGAATGTATGTTTTTTTTCCAAAAATTGAGGAAGCCATAGGTTTGTTTCATACACTACAATAGTAAAGAACTAATGCAAACAACCCAAATACAAACAGAGATTTTCAAGTTTCAAAATGGTGGAAGTTTTGTGTTTTTAAAATAGAGGAAGCCATAGGTTTGTCTCATACACTAATAGTATAAGAACTAAGGCAAACAACCCTTTTATAAACAGTTTTTCAATTTTTAAAATGGAGGAGATCATAGGCTTGTTGAGTGTTTATACTTTTCAGTATACTTTGATTGTAAACAAAATAGTTTGATTCTCTGGTCAAAATGTAAAAATTGGAGCATGTTGATTCAGTGGTTTGATTGTAAACCAAATGTATTTCTGCTTTTATTGTAAACAAAAAAAAAGAGATTGATCCTATAATCTGAATATAAGCACTGAAGCAAGTTGATTCTGTGAACCAAACGTGTCTATATTTTGATTCATGGGCGAACCGAGGGGGCAGCTTCCCCCCTAAAACTTCAAATTTAAACTAGATGTGGCTGAAAGGCAGAATTTTAAAAAAGCAGTTGAAAATAGGTAGATGGCTTAAAAAAAGCAGTTGATAAAAGGTAGATGGTTGAAAAAGCTGGAAATTAACAGAAATACTCAAATATTGGTTGTGATATCAATATCATACTACAACACGCACAAACTTTGTTTTTACTTTAGAACCAAAAATCACAGCTTCTCACACAAATAGAGACAATTATAAGACTTAAGAACTAGCTTTTGTGGCAACCATGTACACATTACTACCTCATTTTATATTGAATAAATTTTATGAAAAGAAGCAGTTGAAGTGTTTGACAAATTTGAAAGTGTTTTCTGATCAATAGATATCTGAAATGTTTTCACAGGGGTAATTATAGCTGCCCTTCACAAGAAGCTTTATACGCCCAAGCTTTGATTGTAAACAAAAGAGATTGTTCTTTGATCTGATTTTGGCATTGAAGCGAGTTGATTTTATGATTTGATTGTAAACTGACGTGTTTTATCTGTGATTCAAAATAAAAGAGATTGATCATGTGATCCAATTCTAAGCATTGAAGCAAGTTAATTCTGCGATTTTATTTTAACTAAACTTGTTTATACTTTGATCTGACTGTAAGCACTGAAGCAAGTTGAATCTGTGATTTGATTGTAAACCAAACATGTCTATACTCTGATTTTGAACAAAACAGATTGATCCTGTGATCTGACTGTAAGCATTAAATTAAGTTGACTCTGTGATTTGATTGTAAACGAAACGTGTTTTCACTTTGATTGAAAACAGAAGTAATTGATCCTATGATTTGACTGTAAGAACTGAAGCACGTTGATTCTGCGATTTGATTGTAAACCAAACATGTCTACAGTTTGATTGTAAACAAAAGAGATTGTTCCTGAGATCTGGCTGTCACCACTGAAGCAAGTTGATTCTGTGACTTGATTTTAAACCAAATGTGTTTGTCCTTTGATTGTAAATAAAAGAGATTGTCTGTGATCATTGGAAATAAATTAGGTTTCTTTGATATGTTTCTTTGAGGTTTTGTTAGATTTCAAGTTGGACTAAGCATTGAAGCAAGTTTGCATTTTGTCTAAAGAAGATGAGAACTGGATAACTGCTGTGAAAGAATTCATTCCCTTGAGGGTGAAGAAGAATTTCAGTTCCTTGGCTTCCAGACCATTTACTCCTGAATGCAGTTTGTTTGATTTACCTTGGACACAGCACTTTTGTTAAAAGCCCATTACTTGCCAACTAGATGGCTAACATAAGTGTTTATAGGGTAAGTTTGTTTCCAGCTAGATGGAAAAAGAAGGTATTGCTGGGGAGAAGTTGCTAGTCAATAAGTTGGAAAATAAATTGTTTGTTAATTGAAAGTTGCAAATATAGATTTCTCCAATAGAAATTGGCCAAATCTTCCAACTAGATGACCAAAATATCTTAATTATAAGGAGATTGGATAGTAACATTCTATATAAGGTTTATGAAGTATTTATCCAATATTCAGAGGGTAGGGTCCCCAAAATATGTTAACTAGGATTATTTTGCACATTATGAAGTAAGAATTATTTTCTTAACATGTGTCCTTATGCAGTGGATTAACTATATATATATATATATATATATATATATATATATATATATATATATATATATATATATATATATATATATATATATATATATATATATATATATATATATATATATATATATATATATATATAAATATATATATATATATATATATATATATATATATATATATATATATATATATATATATATATATATATATATATATATATATATATATATACTATAACTATTATATATATATATATATATAAATATATATATATATATATATATATATATATATATATATATATATATATATATATATATATATATATATATATATATATATACTATATAATAATAATAATAATTTATTACAAACCCGCTTATAAAAAAGAAGCATGAAGAAGCGGAGCAAAACAAAAGAAAAGAGAAATTAAAGACGAAAACAAATCAACCGAACATAATAATCACTAAATACAAACAAATCACACTTCAACTATCAAGCAAAAAAGTCGCTGGGAAATCAAATAATAGTGCCCTGTGTTTCACGAGAGCTTGTTTTTCAAAATTCGGCATGAACTCAACAGGATCAGGTATATGATACTTTTCTAGCAGACCAGTGTTACGGAGGTAAAGTGGCAGACCAAGCAGAAACTTTAAATATTTGCAAAAGCCTGAACGGATTCGCAACATATCCGAATTCGATAGCCAATGCCAAACGGGTGAGATGTAGTGAGCAAAGGGAAGAGCGACGGCACGATACAACCTAGCAAGAATATGCTTATTATACATATATATATATATATATATATATGTATAATATATATATATATATATATATATATATATATATATATATATATATATATATATATATATATATATATATATATATATATATATATATATATATATATATATACATATATATATATATATACATATATATACGTATATACATATATATATATATATATATATATATATATATATATATATATATATATATATATATATATATACAATACATCAAAACAGAATTTTCAGATTTGTTTTAAGTGCAGGGTTAGTCCACTAAATAAGGAAACATGTTAAGAAAACAATTCTTACTTCATAATATGCAAAATAATCCTAGTTAACATATTTTGGGGACCCTGCCCTCTGAATATTGGAAAAATACTTCATAAGCCTTATATAGAATGTTACTACCCAATCTCCTTATGATTATTATTATTATTATCTCCTTATTATTATTATTGCGAGCAAGTGTAGCGCTGATGACGCCAGACGAATTGCGCAAAGTGAAGTCTCTTCTCTGCAGTTCAACTTGAAACAGTCATTAGAGTCGGATGTTCGTCGTATTGTTCGTGCCGAAAAAGACAGAAAGAATAGAAAAAACAATGTCGTCGCTTATGGTATACAACCCTCCCAGGATGACAGCAGAACTATTCTATTGATCCTAGATAATGATTTTGGTATAAAATGCGACTCGGTAACCAACGTGCGAAGACTCCTGCCTCGCACCAGAGAGGGATCCACTGTGCAGCCACCGGGTAGCCGCCCACCACCAGTCATATTCACGGTTAGTTCCTTTGCACTAAAAAAGCAAATACTTCAGAAATTCTTTGAGAAGAAAGGTGAAATACAATTCAGAAACGAAATGTCAAGGGAAGACCACGCCTGCCATAAAACGCCTGTAGAAGAGCTTAAAGCCGGAACTGCCACAGGGGAGATAAACCTAGCCATTCGTGACTTTCAAATTGTGTCAAAAAACGGAGCAAGCCAAAGAGAAGTACCCCCATCCCAGTCGGTGCTCATGCAGCACTAAATCTGCATAATAGGGGACTTGTATATAGCGTTGTAAATAAAGTGTCTAATTATAGTGATCATAGTTTAGGATTAAGTGATAGTGTCCAAGACCTACGGCAAAGTTCCTTTGTATTCATGCGCGACGATGAGTTATCCTCGACTGCAACGGATGCATCCTTGATATCCTTAACCAGCAGTTCCAGTATCACGTCTCTAGACTTTCAGTCGGATGCTACCCCCTTTGAGCCGATCAGAGGATCAGCTGGGACCAGGTACAAAAAGCAGTCACCAAGTAAGTCCTGACTGTTCTATTCTCATATCTAACGTTGATCAACTAACAAACAAATTACAGGAGCTTAGGAGTCTCATGTATCAAAAAGACTATGACCTGGTCTTATTAACAGAAGTGTGTCCTAAGAATTCAAGAACAAGGCTAGAAGATTCTCATATTAATATACCTGGTTACCGAGTCGTCTCCAACCTTTCTCGTACAGGATGCAAACGCGGTGTTCTGGCTCTGATCAAAAATACCTATGCAGTACATGAGCTAAGCATTGAGGCAAATTAAGCCTCTGTCAAATCTGTATGGTTTGACCTTACTGATGAAGACCAGCGCCAACGCCCTCTCAGAGTCGGTTGTATTTATCGAAGCCCGTCTTCACCCTCAGCCATTGAGACTGAGAACACACTCTTGTTAATGTTCCACCTAGCTATTGAAAACTTTCAAGGCGAATTTATTGTCAGAGATGACTTCAATTTCCCAGAACTGATCTTGAAAGACGGGTACCCTTACAACCCTACTGCCAATAGCCTGATTAACGCTAGACCATTCATTGAGATTTTACACGACCTTTCTGCCTACCAACTAATTGACCAACCATCTCGGTTTCACCCTTTCCAACAACCCACGATATCAGATCTGGTGTTTGTAAACAGAATCAAAGCGATTCAGAAGGTAAACTATCTCCCACCAGTTGGGAAAAGCGACCATCTCGCCATAGAAATTATCACCTCTAGACGTCCAGTGAAAAGTAAATACAAAAGAAAGGTCTACACAGATTACAAGGCAATCAGAAAGGAGCTAAGACTTATCAACTGGGATGAGCTACTTCAGGGCGATGTCAACGACCAGTGGAAGAAATTCCTGACAGCTGTCACCGAGATTCAGAGTAGAAACACGACAGAAAGGCTGGTTCCCGTACCGAAGACATTACCGTATATGACCCCTAGCATTAAAAGACAAAGAAATCGCAAATTGCGCCACTGGAAAAAAAGAGATAAGCCTGGTCACTATGAAAAGTACGTTCAAGCTTGGAACAGACTATGAAACTTAACTAATCAACTGTACCAAAATTTTGAGCTTGGACTTGCCAATGAATGCAAGAGTAACCCAAAAAAGTTTTGGAATTACGTCTCTAGTAAAGACCACGCTAGGCGCTGTGTTAAACGCCTCACTACTGATGATGGAGGAGAAGTGACTGACACCCAGAAACTAGCAAACTTACTAAATAACCCGTTCGCTTCCATCTTCACAACAGAACCAGATAGTGAGCTTCCAACCCCTCCTAAATACGTCATACCGTCTCCCATGAGTACGGTTGTTATCACTGTACCTATGGTGGAAAAGAGGCTAAAAAACCTTGATACCAACAAATCAGTCGGCCCTGACGGAATCCACCCAAGGTTGCTCAAAGAAACAGCCACCGAGATTTCCCCTGCTTTGTGCCATCTATTTCAGTTTTCTCTCGATTGCAGAGTTGTTCCCTCACAATGGAAGACTGCTTATGTTACACCCATATTCAAAAGGGTGACCGGTCAAAAGCTGAAAACTACAGACATATAAGCCTTACGTCTGCTGTCGCTAAGGTTTTAGAGAGAATTGTCAACGACGCACTTCTCAAGCACCTAGTTTCCAACAGCATTATCTCAGACAAACAACATGGTTTTCTTCCCGGGAAGTCAGTCGCAACCAACCTAGTCGAAATTTATGAGCTAATTACTCAGCTTCTTGACAGAGGATTTCCTGTTGACCTAATTCTACTAGACATTGCCAAAGCCCCCCATAGTCGTTTGTACTCCAAACTTACAGCCGTGGGCATTAATAAAAAAAAACTAGTCGACTGGCTAATGGACTTCCTTGGTGGCAGAATGCAAAAGGTTTGGCTCTTTACCACAGATGGAGAAAAGATTTATTCAACACCTTGCCAAGTTCTGAGTGGCGTCCCTCAAGGAACTGTCCTTGGACCGACCTTATTCCTCATCTATATCAATGACCTGGTAGCTGAAACAAAAAACCATTTGACTCTTTACACCAACGACTCCAAGCTATTTGGTACTGCAGACAACATTAGCCTACAAGCCGATCTCAACCAAATTCAAGCATGGGCAGATAAATGGCTTCTGTCCTTCAACATCTCAAAGTGCATCACTCTTCATTTTGGCTGTGGTAAACCACAGCACCAGTACACTATGTATGACAGCAAAACGTCATTGACAGTCTTGATTCCTAGTTCTAGTAGTGGTAGAGACCTGGGAGTCCTGTTGGGTGATAGCTTAAAATTCCACAAGCACACCGCCCAAGCAGTTTCGAAAGCAAATGCAAATTTGGGACTCCTGAAAAGAACCGTCAGTAGTCAATCCTCAACAGTTTTTCTGAAAGTATATAAAGCTCTGGTCAGGCCAATCCTAGATTTCGGAACATGTCTTGCTGGTCCTTTTTACAAGAGTGACATCCAGCTTGTTGAGGGTGTCCAGAGGAGAGCCACCAAATGCATTGACAGTTTGTGCAGTCAGTCCTACTGCAGAAGATTACAATCTGTTAACCTCCCAACACTCGTTTTTTGGCATAGGCGTAACGACATGCTGCTCACCTACGGGTAACTCCAGCAAGCAGATCAGAAGCTGTTCACTTTCTCTCCCCACCAAAAGCAAACACGAGGACTTTCCAAAAAGCTGTTCAAATCCAGTGTTAACACCAAAGTCCGACTAGATTTTTTCAGCCAGCAAGTGGTGAACAATTGGAACCAACTAAGCCAAGAGACAGTCTTGGCAACCTTGCCCAAGGAATTCAAAAAGAGGCTCAACAAGGAGTGGGAGGCCAAACCATGGAGATTCCAGTGGGAAAACCCCTCCCATCCCTCACTACCATAACAGTTGTGGAAGACAATAGAGAGTTAACTTGGAGGATGATGTGGCTTGTCATACCCAACCATCTCATACACTCTATCCAAATTTGCTGTTGTGTGGCAGTGCCAACTCTAAATTGCTGGAGAATGGTCCTTGAACCATACCTACCATGTGATCAATGTTACCGAGTGGGCTTGAATTGCATCTCTCCAGCACTCTCTAGTCCATATGGTTTGTTGCTTGACCTTAGCACAGTGACCAGATCTATTGCCATCATCAACTATGGAGCATTACAGTTCTTGCAACTAATTTGCTCCCAAGAGCAAATTAAGGTAAATAAGATATATATATATATATATATATATATATATATATATATATATATATATATATATATATATATATATATATAATACTAGCTGTTGGGGTGGCTTCACGCCACCCCAACACCTAGTTGGTGGGGCGCTTCGCGCCCCCCCCGCGCGCGTAAGTCGTTACGCGCCATATTAGTTACGCGCCATTGTAGCTGTGTCCCTGTGTCCCACCTGTGAATAGACATAGATATAAATATATATTTTTAACTACGTAGAACATGCAAATATACAACATTCTTCGCTGTCCCATTGTCTGAGCATATAAATAGCATTTATATTCCCTGTGTCCCGGTCGTCATTTGTGTCCTGGTGTCCCAGTTTGTAATTTCTCTTTGAGTGTCCCGGTCGTCATTTATATTCCCAGTGTCCCAGTGTCCCGGTCGTCATTTGTGTCCCGGTCTGTAATTTCTATTCAAACAATCCCTGTGTCTCAGTCGTCAATTATATATCCCGCCTGTGCCCCCGGCGTCCCCGTTGTAGTTGTGTCCCTGTGTCCCGGTCGTCATTTATTTTTTCTTCTTTATTTTTCAGCATCACTATGAAGTACATATTGCCGAACCTTTGTTTTTTAACTTAAATCTGGTAGGCATTGATGACCTTATCCAAGTCAAAATCCCAAACCCAATCATCATCGCTATCATTTTCAGTTTTGATATGTTTTGACTCTCGCTTTCCAGGTGGATTTTCATCTAACTGCGCGGTTTTGCATTCTTTAGCCGCAAGCCTGTTTTCTTGCTGTTCTTGTGATTCCTTGGCATGCTTTCTGTTCTTACTTTCTCTATCAGCTGCAAGCCTGTTTTCTTGCTGTTCTTGTGATTCCTCGGCATGCTTTCTTTTCTTACTTTCTCTATCAGCTGCAAGTTTCTTGGCATAGACTCTTTGAGCAGCTTCCTCGGCAATTGCCATTGTAGGTTCTTCAGTCATTTTACAATTAAACGTTTTTCCGTGAACGCATGTCTTAAATATCTTTAATGACGTCACCGTCATAGCAAAAATGACGACAACTAACTTCATGACGTCAGTCAACACAGAAACATGACGTCACCTGAGAGACAGACAGACACACAGACAGACAACTTTATATATATATATATATATATATATATATATATATATATATATATATATATATATATATATATATGTATAATATAAATACAAATCTTTAAATTAGCCAACCAATATTACAAGCATAGGACCCCAGCTGAACATAAGGAAACTTATTAAGAAACATATAAGGAAACATATTATAAAAAAACAATTCTTATTCCATAATATGCAAAATAATCCTAGTTAACACATTTTGCAGGGGGAGAACCTTAATCTTCACTTCTGTCCTTGTTTTTGTAGTTTTTCTAGGAAATTCAGGCATTTTTTAGAACCTATATATTTACAGAGTATATACCCCATCTCCTCAAAACGCAAATACATTCTCAGAATTGCATCTTGTATCTGAATCTAACATTCATTTGCATCACAAATAAGCTTTACTGCCATATTAGCCGTATGATGGATGTCCCTGTAAATGAGCTCTAACAACATCCTAAACTCCCAGAACTAGGTCCTAAAAACCCATCTTTCAGAGTCACAGGGCAAAGAATTGTTCAATTTCTAGTAAGCAAATTAACCACTAGGCTTGACTTGAAGGCTAGCTTAGTCTACTGGTTATTCAAAGCCAATGCTCCACAATGGCAAGATGAGAATATTATTAAGAAATACAATGGAATAAGTACCTCTATTGCAGAATTAGTCTTCACAAAAAGACACCACAGCAGTATAAACTGAAATTTGGAGTCCTTTGTTTATATATAGGCCTATATAATCTTCCTTTCATTTATAAACGTCTGAGTCTTTGAGTTTCGACTTAGGTAGCGCTGCAGACAGACTAACAGCTAATTTGTTATATCTTCCAATTAACTGTTTAGGCCTATTTTTGTGTGCTCTTTTTTTCAATTAGGTGCAAGGGAATAATTTGGTATGGGGTAAGGGGGTCAGTTTCCCCCCAAGACCACATTTTTCCAGCAAGCTAAAATTCAGTTTCTCCAAAAATGTTGTCAAAACTAAGATAAGCTGGCATAATTCAAGCATCCACAGAAACAGGTCGGTTTTCTTTAGGATATTTTTACCTTTTTTTTACTAGATAGCTGATTTTCAAATTCTCAGCATCATTTTACTTTGTCTTGGGAAAAGTGACTGCAACTTCACCTTCTCAGTCTCCAGGATTTTGACAAAACTACGGCACAGATTAGTTGAAAAATGTATTAATTATTTCAGAATTAGAATGTATTCATTTTTGCTGAGGAAGGAAGAGCACATTTGTGCAAGATGGGCACAAATTATAATTTTTTTTCAATTCAGGAAACGGCATAACACCTCATTTTTACCTTAAACAATGTTGATAAGCCAATAAGTCCAGCAAGAATGCTTTATTCAAAACTTGAAATAAAGTTTTTAAGAGAATAACTCTAAGCTGCCACGATAATTCCATCTCATTCGTGGTAAAATAATGTTCAAGTCATTTATCTGTGCATAACTGAAATTAAAATGTAAGAAATTATTGACAATTAAAGATAAACTATTACAAAAATCATCGACGTTTGAAAAAAAAATATAGCATTCCCGTCCTAATAATCAAATTAAAAGAAATATTTTGCTGTTGTGATCATTACTGCAGGAAGAGCATCAATGAAGTAAAAAGCAAACTTCTACCCATAGTATCTAAAAATTAGAAAGTGTGTTTTCTAAAAAACTTTCATTCAGACATGAATGCAGACTGTCATACAGACAGACAAGGCTGGGCTACAAAATAGCAAGAAAAAGAAGATAGAATATTGTTTAGTGAGTTTATTCACTTAATAAGGTGAAATAATAGTGTTTTGCCTTTACAATAAACCTATTTAAGTTCAGTTTAGTATTATTGTAGCTGAAATAAAGAACAAAAAGTTCAAAGTTATTAAGCTACATGAAAAACATTATTTATGCTGCCTCAAATGGCGTCAATCTGCAAGATTTGTGGTGTCAAAATCACAATACAACTTGTCTCTCAAGCTCATCTGCATATTTTATATTCTGCAAAAATAAGAATAAACAATTGACCACTGCCTAACTGATTGCAACTTGTCAACGGCACTACTTTATAGTTACATTATAGTTACAAAAACTATACCCCCAGCTTTAATTCTCATTACCCCCCCCCCATGAGGGGATAATTAAGCATAAAACATGCTCAATGATAGTTCAGTACCTTGATTCAAGAAAAATAATACAGGATATGTAGACTGAAGCAGTCTATAATAAATTAGCACTCCAAACTGAGACTTAAAAACAAAGGGGACTTAATAGTCTGTTCTGAAAGGATTTAAATTCCTAAATAGCAGATGAAAGCTCTTTGAGAATATCCTATATTATGTGAAGAAATAATGTGTCCTCAATATTACTTTCAAAATAATTATTTTGGTTATTTCCATCTCTGTAACATAAATTTGAAGAGAACCATCTAAAAAAACAAAACAATTTGAATAAGGCCTCCTGTTAAGCGTTTAATTGAATTTGTAAGTTCTTAGATATTGATTTGACCAGTCACTTCCATTTTTTAAACTTAGACCAATCATTTATATGTAAAAGATTTCTTTATACTTTTTGTACTGGCCAACTTTATAAGATACAAGCTATCATATTTATCCTCTCATTATGGATTTACAAGTGTTTAAAGATGAAAAACGTCGAATCACTGACAAGTGAGATTTTTCATCTCTTTCTAGACAAATAAGCGTTTACTTTACCCTTTGATTGAGCTATTATAAAACAAGGGTAAATTCAGTCTACCTTGAACGATCATCAGCCTTGAGAGTAATTTTTCATTCATCCAAACCCTCTGGATATACGTAGTCTAGTACTCAGCCTAACTAAGACTAGAGGATAAGATGGAAGTTCATGTTAGTGGTGCATAACCTTAATACCATACTCACTGTGCCCCAATAACCAAACATGTTCACTAGTATTTTAAAATTTTGTAACAAAGACCTTTTATAAATGCTTCTACTTTTTTACATGTTTAAAAAGTTTGTTTCCTCTTCTAAAAAAGTGAGAAAGCAATACATACTTTTCTAAATTCATGATACCAGCAGAAACTTGGATGTACCGAAAATGGAGTTGTTTTTTGAAACTTGAAGTGAAAAATTTACTTAAAGTGATTAAAGTTTTTAATGCCTAAATAAAGGTAAAGCCAAGAAACATAAGTTGGCATTTCTTTTTCCCAAAAAATTTCTATCACAAACCCAAGTGGCAAAATTCACACCTTAAATACGAATATAAATAATAAAAAAGTGTCAAAATACAAATAAAATAGTCTTTGTGAGTAACAAAACTTGCATGGCTTTTTTAAATATATAAATTCTTTTACTTCGCCATGATATTCTGTTATCCTTTGTCAAATAGGCATGGAGAAAGGTAATTCAGTTGGTCTATCAGTTTTGTGAGCGAATTTTAAGACTAGGAGTTGAGCTCTCATACTATTTTGAAGGGAAAATTGAGCTAACCCTACGACACAGTTTACCAACTACTGCTACTGCAACCATTACTACTAAGTTTACTGCTGCTACGAGTAATACTACAGCCAGTAGTACTATGACTATTAACAGTACTAGTATGACTACTGCCATAACTACTATTACTAATACGGTGACTGTTACAACTTCTGAGCCTACAACTTCTAAGACCGTTACAACTGTTACTATTACTACGATTACAACTGCTACAGCTGCTACATCTACTGTTTCTACGACTAACATTATAAATACTACAATTATTATGGGAATATTGTCAATTTTATTACATGGTGTGTTGCTACTGCATTAGGATGGTGTACCTACTTTTAGGAACAGATATGGGTTGTAAGTTAAAGCTTTCATAGAATTCAAAGAAAAATATTGAGCTTCATCAAAATATACACATCTTGGTTGCTAATAGGGCGTATCTGTAATATCTCAGTAACGGCTAATGGGATTTAGTCCAAACATTTTTGGGGTGTTGAGTTGCAGTTGTAAATAAACGAAATTACACTACTTTAAGCCATGCTTTCAAAAGGTTGAATGTGAACTATCTCAAAAACTGCTGGCATATTTGGTCTGAATTTCTAGGTGTTGAGATTTAAGTTGAGGTGTTGATATTTAAGTTAACTAAACGACACTGTGGACATTCAGGTTGTCAGGACGATTTTTTCTCCACACGACACCTTGCACTCACTCACATAAACGTCACAAACATAAGAGTTTAAAGAGTCAGGAATGAAGAAAACTGAGTGATGTCACTGCTTTATCATCATTTTTCAATCTCATTTTGACCCAGAAAAATTCTTTCAAATATACTATCTTTGCATTACTGCTGAATCAAATTTTAATTCAAGAGCAATTAAAAACCTTGATTTCAAGTTATAAGTAATTTATAAATAACTATATTGAATGCAGTAAAAGCCAACATCCACATTACCTTAAAAATCCTAAGTAATTTAGATTTTAAATGACCAGAAATTATTTTTAAAAATAAATGAAACCCAAAAGAAGTCGACATTAAAATAAAATTATGTTGAAAATCCAATTAATAGATTGTATTTAAAAAAAAAACAAATAAACAAAAATTCTTCAATATTCAAACCAATAGTCTGCAAAAGACTCCGTGGCTGTAAAGAAGTAATCTTTAATCTCTTAGACAAGAAATACTGATATTGTTGTATAAATAAATTCCAAATCGACTTAAGAGTAAACAGAATGCTCCTGCCAAACTTGAAATGATCAAAAATAATTATAAACAGGCGTTTGGCTATTGTCCCCCTCCCCCTCTTTCTTTAACTGTAAAAAGCTCTAAACCAAATTATACCACTTGTGATTTACTGGAATCATAATTTGATATACGATTTTTTTTGTGTTTTTATAATTGAAAAAAAAAACAGAGTTAAACAAACATCTTGGATTGGCCAGACTGCATGGAATTTATAAAATTGTATGTTAAACCATCAGTTTTCTTCTTTAATTTTTATTAGTCCTTTCCAATCGTCTTAATTTTTATAGCGATTTTTTTCGTCGACATTTTAGAAAATAATATGAAAAAAACTTCGTTTTCTTAAAGAGTTAAAGAGGCTGCGTCCCAAAGTCGAACCTTAAAACGTACAGGAATTGGAAGAGGCAGTTGGGGGGCTGCCGCCCCCCAAGCCCCCAGCTTTTAAAGACTCTTTTGGACAGGTTTTTCTTGTGGGGGGACTTCATTGTTACTAATTACTAGTTTTGGCGCAATGGTTCTCCTGTCCTCTTGTGTTTAACATTTTTTGAAGTTATTCCATTATTCATTCATTTCAATTTTTTGTTAATTAAAAGAGGGCCTTTCCGAAGCCAAGAGCGGGGGGTTAGCAAAAAAACAAAAAACCTGTACAAAAGAGTCTTTAAAAGCTGGGGGTTTGGGGGGCGGCAGCCCCCCAACTGCCTCTTCTAATTCCTGTACGTTTTAAGGTTCGACTTTGGGACGCAGCCTCTTTAACTCTTTAAGAAAACGAAGTTTTTTTCATATTATTTCTGTACGTTTTTCTACAATCCATGGTGGATGTAATTTAATAATTCCTGTACTCCACGTAGAGGAATTAGGAGAGGAAGTTGGGTGGCTGCCGCCCCCCAACCCCCCACTTTTAAATCATTGTATAAAATAGAAAAAAAAATAGATAGAATGACCGAAATGTTTCTTTTGCTCATAAGAAGCTAATATTCTGTTATCTCTCAAATGATAAGCAGTCCAGGTGTTAACAAAAGTATACACTTTTATTTTGATCGCTAAGTCCAAAAGCCTATAATAAAGAATTTATTCTAAAAATGCTTTCTCATATAGGAAACATCTTTAGGTAATTATAGTAAATTATATATTATTTATCTTATTTAGCAACTATTTATATAAAATAAGTAAATATCCACGTTTCATTAAATCGAGAAAAACTTAAACTTCTTCAAAACATTTGAAAATTCGCCTAAAAATTGGCAATGAGCACTTAAAGGCTATAAAATATATACTTAAAGCACATTTATATCACACTTATTTCGGACATCTGGAATGGAGCTGGATTTTTATGATGCTTGCAGTCATTCTCGCCGTGCCGAGCTGATTATTTTGATGTACTTGAATGTTGATATTCGTAACTTTTAAGAATTTCAAAAATTAACATGGGACTATTAGACTATTAGGACTATAAGAAGACTATTAGGAGAGGCATACCCCCCGCTTTTAACGACTCTTTTGTACAGGTTTAATTTATTTTCATATTAATTCTGTACGTTTTTCTACAATCCATGGTGGATGTAATTTAATAATTCCTGTACTCCTCGTACAGGAATTAGGAGAGGAACCCCCCCCCCCGCTTTTAAATCATTGTATAAAATAGAAAAAAAAATAGATAGAATGACAGAAATGTTTCTTTTGCTCATAAGAAGCTAATATTCTGTTATCTCTCAAATGATAAGCTGTCCAGGTGTTATCAAAATTTTTTTGATGTTGTGAAAAAAAACCTCCCGTAAGGGACTTGAACCCTTGACCCGAGGATTAAAAGTCTCACGCTCTACCAACTGAGCTAATAACTTGCATGTGTGTAAATATAACTTCTCAATAGCTTTTAAAAATTTCAAATTAACATGGGCTCTTATGGAGAGAAATCCGTTAATTAAATAGCTAATGGGTGGTTTCTGGAAAACAGGGAAGGAGTTATCGGATCGAGCTGAAATTTCGCGGATAAGCTCCTGGGCCGTAGGGGACCTTAACTTGTGAATTTCAGCCCGATCGGACAACGTTAAAAGGGGTGGGGGGGTGGTTGGAGGGTCGAAACTTTCGGGGGGTTAAGATTTTCCTACGAAACTTTCATGGGCACTTATTCGGAGAATTCCGCATCGAATGAGTCTTCGTACACCCAGATCCGATGTCGGATGTGACCTGTAGGCGTCTAGGAAAAAAAAGTAAATGAATTTTATGTGGCTATGCGTGGTTTCTGGAAAACAGGGAAGGAGTTATCGGATCAAGCTGAAATTTTGCGGATAAGCTCCTGGGCCCTAGGGGACCTTAACTTGTGAATTTCAGCCCGATCGGACAACGTTAAAGGGGGGCTTGGGTTGACAGGTCGAAACTTTCGGCCAGATTTTCCCCATGAAGAAAAAGTTGGAGGGGGATGAAATTTTGCAGGTTTCTTAGTTGGAGCTCGGGCTACGAAATGCATCCCTCCCCATCCGTCGGCGACCACTGGAACCGAAGATCGCTTAACATTGTCGTGTGTCGCCTCTTTATAGAGGCAAAAGTGTGCCTCCTTGATAAAATAGAACCGTTCAAAATACGAATGATGTGACGTAAAAGGCAATAATAGGGTGTTTGGAAGTTCTCCTGGGAATGTCTGAGGACAGTTAAACTTCCAGAAGTTTTAGGACCGAAATCGAAATTCTGGAAAAGAAAATTAAAAGTTTGAACATGAACAGATAGTTAAATTTTCGCTAGGCTTTGACAATGAAAAGGATTAAATAAATAAAAAATCTTGGTTTTTGCTTACAAATGCATATTCTGGACTATAATGTCTTAGCAAGGGAGTTCCCAAAATTTTCTAAGCTCATGTGAATTCATTTCCAAAAGTCATGATCGGTAATAGAGCCATAATCAAGCCTTTCAAATGGAGAAGGGGAGGAAGTTAGAACTTAAAAGCATCTTCCTAGCTTCCAATTGGGACAAATCTCTACTCAGAAAGTTTTTTGGTCTAGGATCATTTTGGTATAGCTGCGTCACCGTTCTAAATTAACATACCCTTTAATACCGTTCTCACTTAGAATTACATAAAGGCAGATACACCACCGATTGCACTGTCTTGACGTTTGGTAGTTTGAATAGCTGACACACAGTACCACCTGTGCCACCAGAGATCAGACATACCGAAGAGTCTTTGTTGTCTCTCAAGTTTTCTGCAATTACGATATCCTCCCACTCTCGTTGGATGTAAGTATTAAGGCTGTACAGACCTACCTGGTGGCCGTACAGTAGCGTATTCCAGGGTTTTTCTTTTCGACTGGTGGTAGATATATGTCAGTGAAGTACAGAATTTTTAGGCCTTTGGTTGCTCATTTGTAGGTCATACCCGATTTTATTGAAATCTGAGGAGGGGTGGTCATGAATGGCTGTCTTGCGGTATCTCGTGTTCATTGATAAATGATTTTTTTAGTTTTATGAGTTTAATATTCTCCCAACAGTGGTACTTTTGAAGGGATGAATTTGTTTTTGCGTCTCCGGGCTTCAGTTCAATATCTCTAGAGTGTATAGTAGTGCAGGTAATGTACTCCTTTTAAATAATCGCAGCGTCAAGCAAAGAGGGAAATCCTGGATGTGGTGTTTTACGACCCAATCGAAGATGCCCATTGCCTGTCTAACTCTGGGTGGCCCATAGGTATTTGAAACAGTTACAAACAGTTCAAAACAGTTCTAAATAATATTTTATTTAAGGACATAGTCATTAATTCTTAGATTTTGTACAACTGAAATTTACCGTATCTTTAGCTTTTAAGTAAGGCGTTTGAAATGAAAGCTAGGCTATTAGATATAACAAAGCACTTTTAATGTACTACTTTGCGTACGTATAACCTGCTACAGTTTACCCTGATTACTCGCTCAGCACCATAAACTTAATATGTATTTTTTTCAAATGGTCTGGTCTCACTGTATATAAATATAAATATACCCCAGAAATTGCTGCGCAGAGAACATAAAAAAGAACATGACTATTTTAACCCTGAATTATCATTCAGATTGGAGATAACTAACTTATTGAATGTATTCTAAATGAAATGTATATATTCTTTCTTCTATCATGTTTATACAAAAAATCGTGGCTGTTTGCATTGAGTTTTGGTACGAGCCCTTATAAGTATTGCCAGTAAATATATGAGCTATATTGGACTATTAAATATAGGTAGCATTAGTGTACCTTTGATTTTTCTATGATTTCAATGAATCGCCCATAGTAACTATGCAGATCCAGTCATAGATGCCATTTATCTGGCCTATACTGGTTGACGTATAGGTATCAATACTAAGTAAAACAATGATTATTCTTCTTCTAAAAGCTAAGTAAAGATTTTGAAACAGTTATTGCTACGCAGAGAACAAAAAAAAGAACATGACTATTTTACACATGAATTATCATTCAGATTGGAGATAACTAATTTATTGAATGTATACTAAATGAATTGTATATATTCTTTCTTGTATCATATTTATACAAAAAATGGTGGTTGTTTACATTGAGTTTTGGTACGAGCCCTTATAAGAATTGCCGATAAATATATGAGCAATATTGGACAGTTGAAAGTGTAGGTAGCACTAGTGTACCTTTCATTTTTCCATGATTTCAATTAATCGCCCATAGTAACTATAAAGATCCAATCATAGATGCCATTTAACAGTCCTATTATGGTTGACGTATAGGTATTAATACCTGTTAAAAAAATGAATATTCTTTTTTTAAAAGAAGCTGAGTAAAGATTTTGAAACAGTTACTGCTACGCAAAGAACAAAAAGAAGAGCATGAATATTTTACAACTGAATTATCATTGAGATTGGGAAAAACTAATTTACTGAATGTGTACTAGATTAAACGTATATATATATATATATATATATATATATATATAAAAATATATATATATATATATATATATATATATATATATATTCTTTTAGTACATCTATAAAAAAAGGTTAGTTGTTACATTGAGTGGTACGAGCCCTTGCAAGTTGTGCCAGTCAATATCTGGGCAATATAGGATACTGGAAAGTAGCGCAACTGAACCTTCAATTTTTGTTTCAATGAATCGTTTATGTCATACCTTCTGTGGTACCTCTATAACACGCGCCTGAAAAAGTTTAACATTTTTTTGTTTCTAAAGGGAAGAGGTGTTTGGGTCTCCCCAACGAAATCCAGTTGATTTTTAAATTCCAGACTAACATTTTTTATTTCTATATTTTGCAAAATTACTGTGAAAAACACAGAATTAGACGATCACATAGCATAAAAAATAGGGGAAACTGCTACAGTATTGATATTCAGGGGTTTCTATATAGGTATTTGGAACCCCACCCCTTAAGTGTTACTGACAGTTTACATAGGTATTCTTTATAGTTTCAATTAAATATAATTATCTGGTTCATTAATAAAATTCTTTCTTTTCAACCCCACCCGCGTGTAAAAACTCGTCTGTTTCAAACCTTTACTTTAACTCATAAGCCTACTGCGTATGATTTTATAATTTTTACCGTCTAATAACCAATTGTATTAATTGAACGGCTCTCAAATACCCTTATTAAGACCTAAAACAACTTATTATCTGCTTTTGTGCATCAAAGTTCAAAACAATAAGCTCCAATTGGTCCATTTACTGACAAAAAACTCTTAGCTGATTAGTGTAAGGTTCTTTTGAAAACAAAATCTCAGGAATTCCAAAAAAGAGCCTGAAACCCTATAGGAAATGGTGCTGGATCCAAGAAAAACTATACCATCATTTTCTTTCTGTAGAGAAAGAGAGAGAAAAGGTTATTTAAACAACAATTGTAGCTCAAATGGCTAGTTTAATGTTGAAATACAAAACATGTTATTATGCACTTATATATTGACGTAAAAAAGGGACAAAAGAGTTCTGGCAGCGGTTTGTCCAAGCACGCACAGGCACAAGTTTCAGCTTCTGTCTCGTACGGCTGACTGTCAGGGCTTCTGGTGGTAAAATGTCACGCTGTGCAAGGTTAGACAGCAGCATTTTGCCAAACCTCAGGATAAGGTCACCCAAACGGAGTTCCAAACTTTGGAGTTCAAGGGCTGCTAGGCATCGTGGTAGGAAATGTCTCTATTACTCAGGATGATCCTGGTTGCCCATTTTTGGACTGACTCCAGTTCCTGCATTAGATAGAGGGTGAGAGGGAGAGGGAGAGAGATAGAGAGAAGAACGAAACACACAACATAGTAACCAAGAGTTGAAAAACGAGTTTTGAAAAAAAATGCCTAATGGGAAAAATTTGCCATGTGACAATGATTGAGGAAATGGAAATATTTCGGTTAATCTTAAAATAAAAATTTATTGCCGAAACAAATTTATGGGTGATTTCTAAAAATAGCCTAAAACCCATCGAAAATGGTGTCGGATCAAGAGGAAATCGTAACATTAGAATCACCGTGATCAAAATCCCTATATAGGAGAATTGCAGTCCTCTACCTTGAGGACCAAGGAAAATCATTTTTGCATGGGTTAGACCAGTGGTTCTCCGCCGATTTTGGGCCACGCCCTATTTAGGCATTTTAAAATCCTGATGAAATCCGAAAATTTTACGCGTATTCACCTGAAGGAAGTTTAATAGGCTATTAAATTGGTTTCTTTTTTCGAGTTGACTTCTATGCGTATTTTATGGGAATGAAAATTTTGGTCTGTGTGCAACACCTTTGCATTAGACGACGTTGTTGCAATACTGTCATGTATTTGTTTTGCTCTTTAAAATTATGTGATTGCGACGTCACCTAAATTAAGGCTCTAGAGTATTGTCAGTCGAAGGATATATGTCCTGCCAATGATCAGCCAAAATATCCCAATGTCCCACTGGCGGGGTATGTGCCCTACGTTGGAAATCGTGGGGTTTACCAGAGCATAATAGAGAAATGTTTAATGGCTGATTTAGAAGCTATTGCTCAAATCTATGCGTTTCGTATAAATTCTACCATCTTTAAATGCCATGCGACAATAATAATGGAATCGTTGGTGCCATTCGTAAACATTTATTTTGCTCCTTCTTAGAAAGGAGGGGGTCAAACCAGGTATCCCTGCCCCTCCGGATAAGGCCCCATGAGAAGTTAAACATATTTTGCAGCATTGTGGCAGAAAAAGTTCTAACAATTATCACAACATTTTATTTTATTATATTAACTATACATCTAAATTCAAAAATTCTCAAAATAGGTTTTACTCTGGTTTGCACAAAACACACATGCACAAATACGGAAATGATGGCTCATGTGCTCTATGTGGCTCAAAAAGTGTTGTGCTTTGTTTTTCACGAAATACGAATTTAGACATACACACACCAGCTTTCATGTACTCTGTGTAGTTCAAAATATGTTGTGCTCTGTTTTGAATGAAAACTGAATGCACACACAAGCATAAGATTTTTCATGTAGTTTATGTGCGTTAATTTGTGGTATTTTTCACGAATTACGAATCGAAACAAATGCATACGATGGTTTAGTTACGCTGTGTCCTCTCGATGGCTAGAGTTAGATGGTTAGAAAACTTTAAGATAGCTATCTTGTTCAAAATATTCCAAAGATCATACAACAATACCTCCAGGTTTGAAACGAATCCCCAGATCCACGGGACAAGGGTTGTAAGTTATAACCCAAGGCCAAATAAAGTCTTTATGGAAATTGTGGTCGTATAAACTTTTGAAGAGGCTCATTTAATTGAAAATTGAAAGCTCGTGTTCCTTTTTTTAGAGTTGAGAGTGATCTGAGGGCAAAAAGACACCCCCCCCCACTGCCTCACCCCTAATTTCATACAATGAATTCGATCAAAATTTTCAGATACACATTTGTTCAAAATTGTCAAGATCATCTAAAAACACCTCCGGGGTTGGACAGCCCCCCTGAGCTTGGGACAAGGGTTATAAGTTATGCCCTGTGACCAGGTAAGATTTCTATAGAAGGGATGGTCGTAAAAATTATTGGGGGGAGGCAGTCCCCCTCCCAATAATTAGGAGAAAAAAACATAATTCATTAAGTAACTTTAAAACTGTTGCTCGTTTTAAGCTTCAAATTCGCTCTTTACTTGGACCAGATAATTTTTTTTACTTCGACCAGAAATAATGGTTGATTGTGTTTCCTCATTTTTATTTATACAAATATACCGCCTTTGAAGTCTTATCATCAAGGAAATAGGTCATATGCTTTTTATACAAGCTCACATAACATCAACTAGGGAAAATTGTACTCTTGTTGACAGGTCTAGTGCTTGAAATATATTATTTTACAGTGAGAAACAAGTTCGACTGTTTTCAATATCTGAATTAGACTTTGGTATATTAATTTTACGTCTTAAGCTAGATTAAACAACTATTTGATGCGTTGATGCTTAATCTAGGATATCCCATTGGGGCAGTGCCGAAGGAACTCAGACCTACAGAGATCTAAGAACCCTAAAATCCCGAGTATTGAATGCTATTACGCTTTTGTTGCTATTGAAACTAGTTCCAGTGGCGCCAATCATGGGGGGGATATCTGCCTCCTGGATTCCCCCATCCCTTGATTTCAAAACTAAATTTTTATTTGGTATTTTCATTGGAAATAAAAGAATAAAAAATTCTTTGACCTACTTCTTAATATGTAGAATGATTGTAGTAAACACATTTTAACTGCAGCTGTACTATAATTTACCCACAACCCCACCCCCTAGTATGCAAATACATAACCCAAATTATGCATTTCCTGTGTGTTTTTGAACAACTTAAACGTAATACTAGGTGCAAACGAAATGAACAAAGACAATGTAAGCTTTGTGTGTAAATATTATAGCTCAATTTTAAACGTTGTATGTCTGAGTTAACAGTGTTTTTATGGAGTTGAGGATATAAAAAACAAAATCATTCTAGAAAGAGCATCTGTTTTTGCTGAAATCGTTTGAAATGTGTGTTTCCTCTGATATTTGATCTATTTAAACAGTAGTTCACTATTCCTATGAATTCTGCGTCGAAAGACTTTTTTCTTGTTCGATCGCTGAAGATGAACTGTGGCACCACCACCGGGTGGTGCGACAGAAAGATTAGACAAGAAAGATTATCTTCACTTGCACTGTTGGGAATAAAAAAAGGAAACATAGACAACTAGAATATTTTTAACAAGTCCGTGTGCATTGTAGGTTAATTTTGTACATTCGTCTATTTTTGAAATATCATGAGATTTGTGTCACAATATAAAATTAGACTTGGAACTATATGTAATAAAACTAGGAGTTATCCTGCATTTTACTTTTGCTTTATGTGACCCACTTATTTCGATGATATTTATTAATATAAAGTCCCACCCCTGGAGCAAAATTATCAAAATTTAAGCATATATATATGTACATACATTCAGTTGTAGATTGGTGAGTTTTTAGTTCATAGTTGTTGTTTTTCTTCTTTGTGTGGAAATGTAATGTTATTTTTTCCTTTTCTTTTTTGCTTTTTATGCTCCGTCTTTTTTCTGTAGGAATGACGGGTGATAAATAAATAAATAAATATTTCAGTGAGTCTCATATAGTACAAGTTTAGTACAACAAATTTAATCTGACAGAGTCAAAATCTGTTCAAAATTTTGGGTAACTTAATAGTAATATACACGAGGCTGGTAGAATGGTGCTTGGTTCAACAATAAAATAGATTCACCTTTAGAATTCATCTTTGCCCACGCAAAAGCTTTTTAAACCATACTACTGTTGGTTCCAGCAACCCATTGCTGATAATCCTGGTAAAAGTTGGACCACCAGTGCTTAATTTTTTGTTTATTTCATGTGTGTTTATAGTTTATCATGTATTGTATAATATTTTGAATTTAATATAGTAGCGCCTTTGGTACATGGTAGCTTTTCTTCAGTAGCGCTCAAATAAAATTTTTGCCCCCCTCCCAATAAAAATACTGGCGCTATGCCCCAGTCACTCCAGACTTGTGCCATTTAAAGATAGGAACGGGGCCACAATTTATTATAAGGAAATAGTTAAAGAGAGATGGGCGGAACATTTTGAGAATGTCCCAAACCGAGATACAGCTGTAGGAACGATATAGAGGAAAATGGAAAAGTTTGTGATACCTTGGATGTGAAGGAAGATTTGTTTTGTGAGGATGAATTAGCGACAGTACTAAAAGGATTAAAAAACAATAAGGCTCCAGGTGCTGATAGTGTGGTAAATGAGTTTCTTAAATATGGTTGCTCTGAGGTTAGAAATAAGTTACTGAAGATTATGAATATGATTTTCAAAATACCTAAAGGGGTAAGTACCTAACCATTTAAAAAAAAAAAACCTTAATTAAATCACTGTATAAGAAAGTGGATAAGAGTGAGTGTCGTAATTATCGAAGTATTAGTCAGGTCTCCGTAGGTAGCAAATTACATAGCAACATGATACCTTTAGACTGAGAGATGCGGTAAACAAAGTTTTAAGAGAAGAACGGTGTGGTTTTAGAAAAGGTAGAGGATGGGTTGACCAAATTTTCACTCTTAAGTTAATAGCTGATAAGTACCTTAGTTGTCAAACACCTTTGGTCCTTAGTTTTATAGATTATGGGCAAGCGTTTGATTCTGTTGATAGAATAGCTTTAGCAAAGGTCATATCCTTGTATGGTATACGAGACAAATACATTAAAGTAATTAGTGCCAAGTACGAGAAAAACACTGCTGCGGTTAAGGTAGGAAATGAGGTTAGTAGGTGGTTTTGTATTAAAGCAGTACCTAAGCAGGGTGATCCCCCTTCGTATGGATCATTTCGATGGACTTTGTTTTAAGGAGCACAGGAAGGGCAATGGGAGACCACGGAATCAAATGGGGAGGAAAAACTATCGTTGACTTAGATTCTGATGATGATTTAAGCATCCTAGATGGAAGTGTGAGCAAAATGAATGAACTTCTAGAGGAATTGCGAGTTCAAGGTGCTAGAATGAGCTAGAAAATTAATGTTAAGAAGGCTAAGTCACTAGGGCTAGTAATAAGTGAAGATGAAAAGGTAACGTTGGGTAACGAAAAGATTGATCAGGTGGGCAGCTTCACTTACCTTTCTAGTATTATTAGTAGAGGTGGTGGGAGCAGTGAAGATGTTAAAATTAGCCAAGGCTCAGAATATTTTTTCACAGGTAAAAAAAAGTTTTGAAGAATAGGAAGATAAGTCTGCAAACCAAGATTACAATATTGGAAGGTACAGTGATGTCAGTGGTCAAATATGGCTCTGAGGCCTGGGCGCTCTGAAAAGTGGATGAAGATATACTAGATGTTTTCCAAAGAAATTGTCTATGGAATGTTCTGGGTACCCGGTTGACTGACTGTATTTCAAACATTAGGCTGTACAAAAAATGTTGTTCAGTCCCGCTTTCCAGGGCTATAACGAAAGAAATTTTGAGATGGCTTGGGTACGTTCTGCGGATGAAGGATGACAGATTACCGAAGATTGTCCTTTTCGGCCAACCATTTGGGGCTAAACAAAGAGCAGGTCGTCCTCGTCTGGGAGAATGCCATAAAGAAAGATCTAAAGGAAATGAAAAGTTCTTGGGAGGGTATAAAGAGGCTTTGAATGGATTTGGATGGAGGAGGAGGGTACGCAGATGTGTTGGCCTCAGGTGGCTTAGTGCTGCGGTGAGCGGTTAGTAGCAGTAGCAAAAGTGATCGGAGGGGAACTAGACCCCCGACGCCCTCTTTTCCACAAATAAATCCAATCGAAATTTCGAAATAACCATTTTGTTCAGCGTAGTCTAACGGTTATATAACAATCTATCCGAGGTTGACATAGCCCTCCAGAGCCTGGGGGCAAGGGTTATAAGCTATACCCCGGAGGTGCATAATGTTTGAATTAAAATTAAAAGTTCCAGTCCCCTTTCTAAGAGTTAAAATTAAACTTGATATGATCTCTTTACGCCCATCATTTCCCAAGAAAGCCAATCAAATTTTATAGACATATATGCTGTTCAGCATAGTTGAAAGGTCCCGTAATTATCTAAATGAGGATGTAAACTTCCCTCCCTCCACGACCCACAGGGCTGTAAGTGAGTCAATTTATCCATTGTTTAATTATAGTCTATGTAATTGAGAAAGTTGGATATGTTTGACATTTTATTTCTAAAAAGACGAAAAGTATCCAGGTGAACCTTTCAGAAAATACTGAACTAAATCAAAACACGCGAAGTATATACTACCAAAAAAATACTCTAGTAGCCCTTTATATTTAATACCTCATTGACAAAAAGCGTCTTATAGCGCCATTCAAATTTGAAAAAAAGAAGAATAGTAAAATTGAAAACCGTAGGAATGTCGATATAGGGCAATGAGGCCTGAAGTTTATCCTTGTGTGCCTACATTTGTTAGAAAAAGACCTACAAGAGGACAATATTTAAGCATAGATTACACCTACATTCTACCACTTATTGTACCTCTCAGAAAGCCACGCGTTCCACACAGATACACAACGCTAGGTAGGGGCGTAGCTATAGTATATTTATTGCTGGGGTAGGGCAAGAAGGGGTGCTGTTGAAGTAGGTGCTATTCAAGTGGTAGTGAAGAAAATTAACTATTTTACAAACACACTACTTGGTGAATTTAAAAACATAATGCAATAGATTGTATACAATAAAGACACATTCAACAATAATACATATAAGTGCTGACACTTGGCATTTACTAAAATCGTCAGCAGTGGGCTGCTGTAGACAACGGTACTATAGCGTGAACAAGCTTTCGGGTGGGCCAAGGTAAATGTCGTATAAACTCGGCTTTTTCCAGCCAGATTTACCACTAATACTGTCGTACATATCCCCATTCAGCTCTCCCATTCCCCACGCCCATCACAGGATTCTCAGTCTCATAATTGAACCAAGCTCTATTCTAATAGCTCTGGGTACGACGCTATTAATTTGCTCGTAATTTTGAAGAGATCTCGACTCTCTAGAATTTATTTTTTTGTGCTAAACTTTTGATATACATGTTTATTGAAATACTATTTATAATTTTTATTACATTGATTCATTTTTGGGTTTGCCAACTTGTATTAATAAATAGCATGGATATCAGCGGGCTACATAAACCCGAAACGAAAATCATTGGCAGGGCAAAAGCGCTGTCTATGTAAAGAGGCAGGATAAGTCAAAGTATTACCAGAGATTCTGTAACATTATATTGTTATTAAATAAAAAAACTAGTTTTTAAAACTGAAAGTAAGGAGCGATATTAAAACTTAAAACGGACAGAAATTACTCCGTATATGAAATGGGTTGTCCCCTCCGCAATCCCTTGCTCTTTACGCTAAAGTTTGATTCTTTGCCACAATTCTACTTTTTAAAACAATTAAAAACTTTAGCGTAAAGAGCGAGGGATTGCGGAGGGGACAACCCATTTCATAAACGGAGTAATTTCTGTCAAGTTTTAATATCGCTCCTTACTTTCAGTTTTAGAAACTAGTTTTTTTTATTTAATTTCTGAACGTTTTTGAATTAATGCATTTTTGATTTTGGCCCTCCGCACATTAATTAGTAAAATGAAATTTGCATATTAATTTTTTCTGATTAAATGGCTTTCTCTTAGTTTTGATCAGACGATTTTGAGAAATAAGGGGTGGGGAAGGAGGCCTAGTTGCCCTCCAATTTTTCAGTTACTGAAAAAGGCAACTAGAACTTTCAATTTTTAACGAAAGTTTTTATTAGTAAAAAATATACGTAACTTAAGAAATAACTTACGTAACAAACTTTTATGCTCTTATATTTTTTATTATGTATATGAGGGGGTTTGTCCCCTCGTTAATACCTCACCTTTTACACTAAATCTTAAGTTTTGTCTCAATTCTTTAAGAGTGACCCCTGAATCAGAAAGGCCGTGGAACAAATAGTTGAAATTACTAAAAACACTTAGCATAAAGAGCAAGGTATTTATCTCCTCCTAAATACCTCGGTCTTTATGCTAAAGTATTCTTTGAAACCCTCATATGCGTAATAATCTCTGTTAGTTTTAAGTTTTAATGCTACTCTTTACTTTCAGTTGAAAAACTTTTTCGTGTTTATATTTTCATTGTTTTTTTACAGTAATGCTAGAAAATCCCGCGCCCTTTTCATTGAATATCTCTTCCCCCATGACATGTTCCTCCAAGAGGAGATCCTCCCACAGAGCCTCCTCCCCTCAACCCCGCCCCAAACCAAAAATATCCCCCTGAAAACGTCCGTAAACTTCCCAATCACCATTGCTGTATGTGAACACTG
The DNA here is from genome assembly GCF_032884065.1 of Artemia franciscana. Taxonomy (NCBI): domain Eukaryota; kingdom Metazoa; phylum Arthropoda; class Branchiopoda; order Anostraca; family Artemiidae; genus Artemia; species Artemia franciscana. Next base: position 43,640,213 of record NC_088879.1, on the reverse strand, counting down.
GACAAAGTTTGTAACTTGCAGCCCCTCCCCCAGGGACTGTGGGGGAATGAGTCATTCCAAAGACATAGTTAATATGGTTTTTGACTATTCGGAACAAAATGGCTATCTCAAAATTTGGATCCGTTGACTTTGGGAAAAAATTAGCGTGAGAGGGGGCCTAGGTCTCCTCCAATTTTTTTGGTCACTTAAAAAGGGCACTAAAACTTTTCATTTCCGTTAGAATGAGCCCTCTTGTGACATTCTAGGACCGCTTGGTCGATACGATGACCCCTGGGGAAAAAAAAAAAATAATAATAAACACGCACCCGTGATCTGTCTTCTGGCAAAAAATACGAAATTCCACATTTTTGTAGATAGGAGCTTGAAATTTTTGCTATAGGGTTCTCTTATACGCTGAACACGATGGTATGATTTTCGTTAAGATTCTATGACTTTTAGGGGGTGCTTCCCCCTATTTTCCAAAATAAGGCAAATTCTCTCAGGCTCGTAACTTTTGATGACAAAGATTAAATTTGATAAAACTTATATATCTAGAATCAGCATGAAAATTCGATTCTTTTTATGTATGTTTTAGCATCAAAATTCCCTTTTTTAGAGTTTCGTTTACTATTGAGCCGGGTTCTTTCGTTGGTTGAGTTATGGTTGTGGTATATATGTTTTATCGCTCGTATAGTTGTGTTATTTTCAAACCATACTCCATAATAGAGAGGCCCCGAACACCCAGTATTGTGTATTAAGCTCTGAATTTGACTTTTTTTTCTAACATGACCAGATTCGTCCTGCGCCCTGCGCCCTTTTCATTGAATTTTTCTTCCCCCATGACATATTTCTCCAAGGAAACATCCTCCCACATAGCCCCCTCCCCTCAACCCTACCCCCAAAACCAAAAAAATCCCCCTGAAAACGTCTGTACACTTCCCAATAACCATTATTATATGTAAACACTGGTTGAAGTTGAACAATTCTGGACATTATTGCGGCAAAAACCTTAAATAAATAAAAATTGCTAGGGGTACCGATTGGAAGGGAAAATTGACTGATTGACTTTGAAAAATAACCTTCACCTCTTGTATCTCCGTTCAAAGAACAAATTCTATAAAAATTACAAAAGTTTTTCTTGTGTAAATCAGGGTATAGGGGGAATACATTTTCGGAGGGGGGGGGGTTACACTGAATATACTTTTAACATCTATAATTCCCTTCCCAAGCAAAACTCGGTTTCCTAGTAAGTCGTTCATGATAGAACTGATAATAATAGAAAAAGAGTAAGCACACAAAATTTCTAAATTATGTGAAAAATATACATATTTTGCTTAATTGTCCTGGTGCAGTGTGAAATACGACTAATTTCAGTCATAATTATTAGCACATTTCTGTCAATATTTTTTTAGAGCTAGTTAAAAGAAATATTTAGAAAAGCGAAAATAGCAAAAGTCATCATGGTATTAAACATCAGGCAATTCTATATTTATGAGTTGGTATGTGAATCAACATCGAATCTTGAACTGATAGACTTGATGAAAAGGTTTCAAAGACAGTATATTTTGAAAAGTATGATGATGATGATGATGATTTTATTAAGTGATTAAACCTTTACAAGTATTTCACTGCTAAAGGTCTACAAACCAACACTACAAAGGAAGAAAACAAAACAAAAAACAATAGAATAAATGAAACTAATAAATGCTACAATCAAAGACAACAATCAGGTATAAATATCAAATATTAACATCAAACCAGTCTTCTAGTCGAATACAAAAATCTGTTCAAGCATTTCTTTAATACTTTATCAGAAATTACTGAGCCAGGACAAAATGGGAAATTAATTACTGTGGAACAATTTGTGAAGCGTAATAGATCCCTATTTTTCTTGTTTTCCTTATGTTAAAATGAGTTTAAAAAAAATGATTAATTCAAATAAGAGCAGATTTGTCACTTAAAACGAGCAACAGTTTTAAAGCTACTTGATAAATTATAGTTTTCTCCAAATTTATTTGTGGAGCAACTGCCCCCCTTGCCCCAACTCAGTGACGCCACTAACGCTGGGTATAGTTTCTGCCACACTTGGCACAGGGCAAATGGTGTACGTTAATTCTAAAACGGAGGCCCCCTTGCTTTGAATTCTTGCTTTTTAATTTTACTACAGTTAAATGCAAGTTCGAAAAGTTCTGAATTAGTAAAATTAAGGGTAAATTTTTTGATTAGCTCACTAAGGAGATACACTAAAAAACTATAAATTTTTAGAATCATAATTTCATTTTAAATCCAAAAATAACATTAATCACCATCAGGCGTACCAATTTTAGCTTCAGGCCTTTAGACCCTGGTTAATCCCAATCAAATTTAAAGAAAATATCCCTCATAGTGTCTGTATACTTCACTTTTAGTGAAGTATACAAGAAAAATTACTTTTAAGACATATAATTATATTTTATTGCCAGTCTATTTGGTCGTTGAATTCATTCTTTTATGTTCCCTAGGTCTATTAGTAACTTTTCTGATTAACAGATCAAAAATATAGTCCAATTCAATTCTGAATCGAAGTATAAAATTCATTTGCGTCATAAATGATCTTTAGCCCCATCCCCGTAATATGCAAATATGTGGCTTGGATTGTATATATGCACTAGATTTTCTGTAGAACCACTCTTTGGTGCAAATTGAAGTACTTACGTATTATACCGACCACACTCATGAAGTGAAGTTGGGTTAATCATAATGAAATATACCAAAATATCATGAAAATATTAGACTTAAGTAACAAAATTATGGAAACTACAACAGAGAATTATGTAAAACTGGCCGCCCAGAACGCATTCTATTAAATACCTAACCTAACCAACTCTATACATTAAAAATTTAATTAAAATATACCTGCATAGTAGTTAATCGTACTCAGGCTAAACTGATTATTTCCGAGTGCACAAAGAGAAACCGGTTTTAAAAAGATCAAGAATGACAGTGTGCTCGGTATATTACGTAAATACCCAAATTGATTTAATGTTTGTCAAAATAATGAGAAATTCATTCCATATGTACAATTCAGGGTATATTTGCCCATTGAAGGGTGGGCTGAAGCTCATTTCCGACGCAAAAGAATATTAAATTTCGATTCAGGATGAAATTCTAATTCTAAAAGCATGTCTATTTCTAAGCTTTTCATAAAGGAGTTAATCGGAAAATATACCCAATAAAGAAAAATAAATTTCGAACTAATTATTCAATTCATCAAGCGCTTAAATTCAAAACCACTTAAATATTGACAAGAGTATCAGATAACACGTTTTGAATCTGCACCTTCGAACTAGTCCCAGTCCTTAAGAACCACTTCTTTTTATGACTTTAGCGGAATATCTCAAGTTGAAATTACTTTCAAAGCCAGAAAGCAAGCTGTAAATGTGCGTCCTAAGTATATTAACAACTACCTGAAGAGGTAATTAGTTTAATCAGTGCCCAAGGAAAATACTCTTCACAGGTATAGAGTCCCTTGGTGTATAAATTCCATGAATCAGTTTTAGTTGAGGATTAGAGCGTGTAGTGGATTGTCAAAGGGGCGCGGATTGGGGAGTTTCCAAAGAATGTTCTATTCTAGTTTATGAGTGTAGCTTGTGATTCTGAATTGTGGTTTGTGGATTATAAATATCAGTGAATGGGAAATTAGGGACGATAAAGACAAGGTTTGTTACTAGTTTATTGCAAAATAATTAGAAACGAATGCATACACCAAGAGATCGGAAAGCAGAGTATATTCAGTAGTGTCAATGGGAGGGGATGGTTTCCCCCCCTAGATTTTATGATGAATCTTGCGGTAAAATTCTAGTTGAGTGACTTCTTGCTATCTTAGAAAGGGGTTAGGTTAGGAAGATGAAACTTTCAGGAATGGGTCTACAGGCTAAAGTATATCCTGGGAAGATATTTCCCTGAAATCTGCCTACATGACAGGTCTAAACCTATTGAAATTTTGACAAAACAACCTTTTACCTTAATTTTCAGTTACCAGTTGCTTTTCCTCTGTCTTTAGTTCTGAAAATGCAATTCCTGTTATTTAAGTAGAATTCTGAGCCATATCAATGTTTTTTTCTTCAAAATTTAGGAAATGTATTTGCATATCTTTAAAACCTTATAAATTGGGATTGAGCAAAGTTGTGAAGCTGAAAACACTTTTATTGTACTTCATTCAAGCAGAAGATCTATTTTGCAAGATTTCATTTTTATAGCATGCATATTTTTAAAGGTTATCAAAGGTCAGGGCTCTCTAGAGGGAGAAGGAGTGGAGGTAGGTATTTCAAAATACTTCCCAAGACATACTTTAGCCTGTAGACCCATCCCTGAAAGTTTCATTTTCCTAACCTAACCCCTTTCTGAGATAGCAAGAAGTCAATCAACAAGAATTTTACCAATCTTGCAATTAACTACATATTGAGATAGGTAAAACATAAATACATCTAGAATCCTAATTTAATCTTGTATTCAAATATTACGTTCGTTTGCATCGCAAATAAGCATTATCCCCACCCCCTAATGGCCAAATATGTATCCTGAATTGTGTGTATGCGCTGAGTTATATGTACATTACTTTTTTTTGTATAAATTGATTAATGGTGTATGAAAACAGTAGAAAATTAAGGGCATTAAGGCCGTGTCTAGGATTTTGTTAGAGGGGGGGGGGCTTACAAAAAACTAATTTATGAGACCACACTGGCTAATCATGACAAAAAACAAAATTGCAAAGAAATGAAGAACAAGGACAATTAACAGCCAGTGAAAAAAAAATGAAAATTATGCAAATATTTCGGTTGAGACCTCCGCTTGACCGTGCTCAGTGCAGAATAAACTGATAAAAATATATAAAAAACAAACCTTAAAACAAAACACAAAACTAACTATGATTTAGTTTTAACGGTGAGTTACCCTTTTACCGTTACTGAGAAAGGGTCGTCAAATTTTAGTTTTGTGTTTTGTTTTTTATATATTTTTTTCAGTTTATTCTGCACTGAGGACGGTCAAGCGGAGGTTTCGACCGAAATATATGTATAGTTTTCAATTTTTTCACTGGCTGTTAATTGTCCTCGTTCTTCTTTTCTTTGCGATTTTGTGTTTTGTCTTGCTAAAAAAGAATAAAAAATTGTTTATATGCACGTTTGTTACGTTTTTACGAGCCGGAAAAACATTTCAGGAGGGGTGTTAAACCCTCTAGCCCTCCTGCTATACACAGCCTTTCAGTACATATACAATTCATTCTATTTGATTATTAGTGGGGTATTGATGAAGTTCATTTGCAGGGGGGGGGGTAAAGCTCATTTCTGACACAGATGACTATAGAAATGGATTTAAGATCAAATTCTGATTCTAAAGGTATGCCTTTTTCTTAGCTGTCTCAGTATTCCGTTAATCAGAAAATTTACCCGAGAAGATCTAGGGATTACGAAAGAAAGAATCCACCAACCTGGAAAACGGGGCAATCTAATTATATTTTATTTCCCAAAAGCAAGCTTTCTAAAAGGGATTGATTTTTAGGGAGATTGGGCTCAATTTATTAAAACTTTAAAATGTGTAAAACACAGAAACTACGAGGAAGTTTTAAGTTTTAGTTGTGGCGAGCCAGGTCTAAATCCTTTAAATTAAAATTGGTCGCCCTGACGGTGGCGTCAATTCGCGAAAACTTAAAAGTGGGTCAAAATGCTGTTTTGTCTCGGGGTGGGGGCATATTTGTCGTTAATACCAAATGAAAATGCTAAATATTGTATTTTTCATTTGGCAATGAAAATAACCTTCAGAGACATTTTTCTTTAAAACTAGGAGATAGGGTTAAAATTTTGGGGAGAATCCCTCCTGTTATCCTTACTCGGTGACGCAATAAATATAGAATACAGACCTCGCCCCGCTGCCCGCGGGGCTCAAGGACTAATACGCTTCGCTCTATAGGTAATGTTAAATGTAAGCAAGCCCAATTTACTCATTTTTAGTCTCGTTGGAGGGGGATTTTAGAAACCTAAAAATTGAATACGCTTCTATAATAATGACAAAGAAACATTATGCGATCATCAGAATCTTGCTATATGCAGTAATACGCATTTTAGAGCACTTGGAACGAAACTATACATTTACCAATCTTACAATATAAATCAAATAAGAAATAGAACGCCAAATAAGAAGGGTTACGGCATTTAAATATAGGCCTTTTCCTTTTGATTTATTTCTTTTTCCACATTCCTTTTCCTTTTGATCCATTTGGTATATATTTCAGTATTGGATTAGTCCAGTTAATCTAGTGGGCTTCCAATTAGTCCAATTTGCACTTGAATGTAAGAAGAAAAACTGGATGGCCCAAATGACGCATAATGAAACTGCTAATGATCTTTGGGGGTATATTGGGTAGTGGCTGAAGCTCCAAGAAGGATGAAATGGGAAGGGAGTGTTCGCCAGCAGCAGTGTTACTTGGGAGCAGGGTATTCTTCCAGTAATATTTGGTACTTACATGTTATCTTGATCCCCCTCAAGTTCTTGATCTGAGTAAAACTAGTTTCTCTGTCTGCATTCAGAGATAATTACCTTAGCCTAACTGAGATAAACTACAATGTAGGTGGATTTTGATTCAATGTTTAATATAAAGAGTTGGTTAGGTTAGATATTTAAGATAAGATTTTTTCTTCATTAAAGACACATACAATATAACATGCTACTATTCCCTTAAAGGCTCTTTGGCCTGTAAAGAAGGGGGAGGCAAATAAGCTACTTTCTCAGAGACGAAAAACAAAAAAAAATTAAATGATCACTTAGGCTACTCACAAACAGAAGAGCAAAAAGCAAAAGAAAATTAAATAAAATTAAAATAGAAACTATAGAAAACAAAACTAAATAGAATAAATAGACCAATTAATTCAATAGATTCAATAGACCCCCCCCCCCCCAAAAAAAAAAAAATATAAGAAACAAAAATAAAATAACTTCTAAGAAGCCAAAGAACTTGAACAATTTTATTTAAACAAATTGAATAAGTGGCACCCTCGAGCTGATTAGGGCAACCTACTCCAAACAATATGAATCACCATAATAGGATCACAATCTGACCTTATACGGTATGAGTGTTTTAACGCCATCGGGGTTTTCCGCCACTGTGTGTTTTCCGCCACCCAGGAAATCTTGCATCATCAAGAGGATTAGTTTAGTCAGAATAGACAGGTTAGGTTAGTTTATTTCTATGTCTATGCCTGTTCTTATGGTTATATCTGTTCTGACCTACCTGAATTAAAAGGTGGCGGAAAACCGCGTTGGCGTTAAAACACTTCTACCCCTTATAAATGGAACTTTAGTATGATTTTTTGTATTGCGAAGATCATAATTATTTCTTATCAAAGGTAAAAGATAGTGGAATACATAGGGGACAGGGGAGGTCACGATGAAGCTGAGAAAAAAGCAAAACATGCACATGAAAGAATATATAGTGACTCAAGATCAAATAATCGGATAACTCTTGAACGGTTAGTTTCCTGAATGAGGTTTCTAGCTATATTGTAAACCTTCTAGCGACATTGCATGATATCCATACTATTGGACAGTAAGAAACGTAAGATTGGATCAAGCAGTGAAAAATATAATGCGTTCTGGGCGGCCAGAACGCATGATATTTTCAGTTAAAAATTTTTTTTTAGGCAATCAACCTTTGTTGAGAAATTAGAACCGAGCAACATAATAACCCCATTGGGGAGGGGGATGCATTCATATTTTTTGTTTGGGAGGGGGTCTATTGTTTTGGAGTTTTTTCAGTTTTAAAAAATCGCATAAAAAGGTGTTTACATACATTTTTGTTACATTTTTACTAGACAAACACACACTTTTCCTGAGGAAGGCGTTAGGGTTTGAACAACGCTAACCCCGCCCCTCCTTGGATACGGCTTTATTTAATGACGAAGACCACGCTGCCTTTCCATAATACTACTACAGAAGAGGGAATAATGAGGCTTTTTTCCCAAGACAGTGAACCAACAAAACCTATTTGAATATTTCGGCCCTATATCTAAGGGCCGTCTTCAGCAAAGAAAATAAAAAAAATAAAACACTTACAATGAAAGTTTCCGGTTAAAAATCCGTTCTTTTTATAAAATAGCCTTGGCATCATTACTTCTTAACGAATTAAATGAAAAAACTAGTTTTTTTAACTGAAAGTAAGGAGCGACATTAAAACTTAAAACGAACAGAAATTACTCGGTATATGAAATGGGTCGTTCCCTCCTAAACGCCCCGCTCTTTACGCTAAAATTTTTTATTGTTTTAAAAAGTAGAGTTGTGAGAAAGGGTCAAACTTTAGCGTAAAGAGCGGAGCGTTTAGGAAGGAACAACCCATTTCATATACGGAGTAATTTCTGTTCGTTTTAAGTTTTAATGTCGCTCCTTACTTTCAGTTAAAAAACTAGTTTTTTTTTTATTTAATTTCTGAATGTTTTTGAATTAGTGCATGTTTGATTTTGGCTCTCCGAACATAAATTATTGAAATGAAATTTGTATATTAATTTTTTTTTTTTGGCTAAATGGCTTTCTCTTAGTTTTGATCAGACGATTTTGATAAATAAGGGGTGAGGAAGGAGGCCTAGCTGCCCTCCAATTTTTCGGTTACTTAAAAACGCTACTAGAACTTTTAATTTTTAATGAACGTTTTTATCAGTAAAAAAATATGCGTAACTTAAGAATTAACTTACGTAACAAACTTTTATGTTCTTATATTTTTATTATGTGTACGAGGGGGTTTGTACCCTCGTTAATACCTCGCTCTTTACACTAAATCGTAAGTTTTGTCCCAATTCTTTAAGAATGATCCCTGAATCAAAAAGGCCGTAGAATAAATAGTTGAAATTACTAAAAATACTTTAGCATAAAGAGCGAGGTATTTATCTCCTCCCAAATACCTCGCTCTTTATGCTAAAGTATTTTTAGAACCCCTCATATGCGTAATAATCTCTGTTCGTTTTAAATTTCATTGCTATTCCTTACTTTCAATTGAAAAAAGTTTTCATGTTTATTTTTTCATTGTTTTATTATAGTAATGCTAGAAAATCCTGCGCCCTTTTCATTGAATTTTTCTTCCCCCATGACATATTCCTCCAAGAAAAGATCCTCCCACATAGCCCCTCCCATCAATCCCACCCCCCAAACCAAAAGAATCCCCCTGAAAATGTCTGTACACTTCCCAATAACCATTACTATATGTAAACACTGGTCAAAGTTTGTAACTTATAGCCCCTCCCCCAGGGACTGTGGGTGAGTAAGTCATTCCCAAAGACATAGTTATTATGGTTTTCGACTATGCGGAACAAAATGGCTATCTCAAAATTTTAATCCGTTGACTTTTGGAAAAAAATGTGCGTGGGAGGGGGCCTAGTGCCCTCCAATTTTTTTGATCACTTAAAAAAGGCACTAGAACTTTTCATTTTCGTAAGAATGAGCCCTCTTGTGACACTCTAGGACCACTTGGTCGATACGATGACCCCTGAAAAAAAACACGCACCCGTGATTTGTCTTCTGGCAAAAAATACGAAATTCCACATTTTTTTAGATAGGAGCTTGAAATTTTTGCAATAGGGTTCTCTGATACGCCGAATGCGATGGTGTGATTTTTGTTAAGATACTATGACTTTTAGGGGACATTTCCCCCTTTTTTCCAAAATAAGGCAAATTTTCTCAGGCTCGTAACTTTAATTGGCAAAAATAACAAAGACTGAATTAATTGAAACTTATATATTTAGAATCAGCGTAAAAATTCGATTCTTTTGATGTATCTTTTAGCATCAAAATTCCGCTTTTTAGAGTTTCCTTTACTATTGAGCCGGGTCGCTCCTTACTACAGTTCGTTACCACGAACTGTTTGAAAGTTCAGCCAAGACTGTGTGATAAAAGCTAACATTTTACAAGCTAAAAAGGTTCATTCATTGAACTAACTGTATTTATTAAAAATTGGAATAATTTCTTATTGCGATATCTGCCTTCTCTGCAGCTAATCTTGTAGTTCTTTTGGGATTGGGCTTGTTTTTATTCGTTTCTATTTTTGTTTTATCTTGAATTAGATTATTTTCTATAATTAATTTTGTGTACATAGGGTTGAGTGTGTATTCACCCAAGTCTCTATCTAGGGTTGTATTATTATTTAAGTTTCGTTTGATTTCGATTGCCTCGCGGACTGTTTGTTTGATTCCTAGGTCATTGCTAATTAGAATTGTTTCGCCAAATAGTTGTGGAAATTATTACATTGGTCGAACCCACCAAAATTTAGGAACAAGATTACAGCAACACAAAGACAGTATTGAAAAAGCATCTCCGTATCGCAATCCATAAGTGCTCCATAAAGCACTCCATACCTATCGATTCAGCTTTAAGCAATCATATTTTTGAAAATCCAAACCATTATGTTCTATTTGACGAAACAGTGAAAAGACAGTGAACAGTGAACAGTGAAAAGAATGAACCTTTTTAGCTTGTAAAATGTTAGCTTTTATCACAAAGTCTTGGCTGAACTTTCCGTTAAGAAGTAATGATGCCAACGCTATCTAAAAAAAAGAATGAATTTTTAACCGAAAACTTTTATTGTTTATTATTTTCTTTGCTGAAGACGGCCCTTAGATATAGGGCCAAGATATTCAAATAGGTTTTGTTGGTTCACTGTCTTGGGAAAAAAATCCTCATTTTTCTCTCTTCTGTAGTTGTGATACGGCTTTGTCTCAAAGCTTTGGTTTTGATGAATTGTTTTCCATTTTTCAGCCAGTGGTACCAATAATGAAAATGTAGGGAGAGGCAATTATTTTTTTTTTACTGAATCTGACAAATTTGTGTGTTTCAGAATGTAAGGGGGGAGGAGCAATTAAGGTTTCTTCAAAGAAAAATACAAACAGAGGGAATTTTGAATCTTTTTCTTTTGGCTCATTTTCAACAACTATGTTGTGCCACCTGTGACGCGAATTACGCCATGTTTGTTGCAAGAAGTGTAGCGCGGCAGAAATGTGCTGCCCACGAGAGTCCGATATGTACGCTACTTACCTGAAGATAGGCCACCCTTCGACTTTTGATAACTATTTCATATTGTTTTTTAGGTTTCACAAACGAACAACGAATGACAAAGTTTAGTGACTGTTATGAAGCTCCACAGAATATCTATATTGTTCCTTGGATTATTACTCATCCTGTCATGTGCCGAATGCCAGAAGAAAACGCGCAGGAAGAAATTCAGGAAAAATAAGTCTATATTAGGTAAGGTAAAAAGCAGTACACAGTTCCTCCTAATTCGGTTCGGTGCCACTGTACGGATAAATTCCTATTGGTCACCCATCGTATGACCATCTCAGACAAATTTTATTTCCACTTCGCGATATCTGAGATAAATTTCTTGTATACACCTTCAAAAAGAATCTGCTTAGCGAAAAGTAAGTTTTTTAGTCTTTATTTGTCGTAAATTACAGATTGAACTTTAAATTAGTAAGAACTTTTACCAACCATACGCATAACTCCAATTTTTTCAGAATAGGCTTAAAGTTTGAAATTATGCCAACCCGTACGTAGAAACAAATTAGGGCTGTACCTTCAACAAATCTTAAGATATTTCCTTTTATTTAAATGATTTCTCCTACTTTTCAATACACCTATTTTTATGCTTGATTGTATTTCCCCCTCCTCCCATAAGTTAATATCTGTACATTCTTTCTAGTACATTCTTAAATACAACTTTAAATGCCACTTATTGCCACTTTAAGAATTTCTGTACACCTGGGGACCGTGCTGTGGCGGAAAGATGCCAATTGTGGCAGAACTGTACCAAGAATAGTGGAAACTGTGCCAGGTCGGGCAGAACTGTGTGGAAAAGATAACGTTCTTAGATATACACCAGGTCATGGAAAGCGATCCTTCCCTCGATTTCACATTATACTTATGCTGTAGAAGTGTAAATTGATGCTAATTGAGGTCTCTTGGTGCTATGTCCTCATATTTTTGGAAAATTAATGATACGTAACAGAAAACTGTTATTTCCAGCCTCCATTTTCTTTTCAAATTTCAAAAAATCGTGCTTATGATTTGTCAATCATAAGGAATAAGCTTGAAAGTTGCTCAACTCACAAATTACCCACGGGGTGCATTCTTAGTAGCCTACCTTTGTTATGCGTAGTTTTGATTTTACCCAAAAACGTAATTGCGATATTTCTCCAGTACGGGGTTGTCGAATGCGTTTCTTATTCTTTTTTTTCCTTTATTAGTGTTTACATAGCTTGTTTTGCGCAGTAGACAGTGTGTCGGACTCATTCCAAAGGTCTCACATTAGGCTCTTGCAGAAGTCGAATTCGTACTACTAGGCTAATAATACTACTAAGAACTCAACACAGCACCAGGCCACCTGAGGCAAACACACCTACGCACACTCCTCCTCCATCCCGATCTATTAAACGTCTCCCTTCTACACCCTCCCAGGAAGTTCCCATCTCCTTTAAATCTCTCTTTATGATATCTTCCCACCCCAATCGCAGACGACCTGCTCTCTGTTTAGCCCTAGACGGTTGGCGGAAGAGGACAATCTTTGGCAATCTGTCATCTTTCATCTGCAGAACGTGCCCTAGCCATCTCTACCTTTCTCTCATTATAGCCCAAGAAAGTGGGATTGAATCACACTTTTTGTACAGTCTACTGTTTGAAATGCGGTCGGTCAGCCGGGCACCCAAAATAATCCGTTGGTAATTTCTATGGAAAACGCCTTACAAATCTTCATCCGCTTCACCCGTCCACGCTTCAAAGCCATATTTGACCACTGTCATCACTGTAACTTCCAATATCCTAATTTTGGTTTGCAGACTTATCTTTCTATTCTTCGAAACTTTTTCTAACTGTGAAAAAACATTCTGAGCCTTGGCTATTCTACTCTTAACATTTTTACTGCTCCGATCGTCTTTACTAATAATAGCCTACTACCAAGGTAAGTGAAGCTGTTGACCTGATCAGTCTTTTCGTTATCCAAGTCACCTTTTCATCTTCACTTATTTCTAGCCTTAGCAACTTGGTCTTATGAATATTAATTCGTAAAACAATTCTAGAATCCTCAACTCGCAAAACTTTTTCTTACGAGTGACATTACAAATACTCGGAATAGTTAGAGTAAAATTTGGGTAAGGATGAGTTCAAGGCTGTGATCAGAGAAACTATTTGTAGCTAATTGCAACCCTTCTTTCCTGACCAAAAATACCCCCCTCCATTCCCAACGAATATCCTAGACACGGCCTTGGGTGAGTGTCTGCGCTAAGTGTTGAGAAAGAACTATGCTACAATTTAATTTGATTGACGGTAACATGGAACAATTTGCCTGTACAAACAGGCAAAAAAAATCCTTAAGAAAAATATCATTCTATTTTATCCTGTGAAGCTCGCCCCCCTGGTGCTTTTAATTTGATCCACGACTCGGTAAATATTTAATTTAATCCACTAGCTTGGCGGTGTCGTAGTTCAGACATAAGGAGTTCGACATCACATCATCAAATCCGTATCTAGGGATTTCCTTTCACTAGGCACATAATTCAGCATTTCATATTCGATATAAGTCTGCTCGGCTATGACTATTAATTTATACAATTTGGTTTTATGGCAGTGTCATAGTTTTTGAGTTGTCCGACCTTTATGTTAATCTATGCAAAGTTTCAATATTTATTCATGAAAGATGAGGCTTTTTTAATTTTTGTCACGTTGATGTAATATCAAACGTGCCAGCTATATTATTACTATGGTGCTACAGCAGGGCGGTTGCCCAAATAAAAACTTCAACTCAACAATTTTGTTATGTGACAACCCTGCAAGTCTTCTGTTCTTGTTTAGTTAAATCTTTTTTTCGTCTAATATCGGATTTCAGGTTTGTTTTTATTTATTTAGATTTATTTTGTGTTCAAGGGCGTGTACAAGTTTTGTTCGGGGAAGGAGGAGTAAAAAAAGTACTAAACGAAAGAACAATTTGTCTATATGTATTTTGTTACTTTTTACGAGTCGAAAAAAATTTGGGGAGGGGTTGAAACTTCGTTGCCAACTCCCTGGGTACGGCTTTGGTAGCTTCTGTGTTATATGTGTGCCAATAACATCTAAATCATAACGGCGTAGAGAAAGTCCATTTGTTCAAGAAGGGTCGATAATGATTCTTAGAAACTTGAAGAGAGGCGAAACAGAAATCTAGGATCAGTGGCGTCAATCACGGGAAGGACGTGGGAGCCACCCCATACTCCTCCTCTGAATTTTTTTTTGTATTTTCATGAAAATGCTTTTATTGGTGTTTCTTTTTGAAAAAGAACGACAAATTTACCCCCCCCTGCTATATTTTCAAAACACATTTTACGCCCTCTCTAAATTTTGTAATTTGACACTGTCTTAGACGGAACCTCTCAATTAAACAAACACACAGTAGATTTATCAACAACTTACGGATTTGTTAGCAGTGTTTAACGGTATTTCCGTCATTACAAATTTTTTACAAATATATAAAAAAATAAGAATGCTTCACTTTCTTTTACAAATAGGATAATTCTTGTTCATTTTAAGTTTAATGTTACTTCTTTGTTTTCACCTGAATAATCTGTTTTTTTTCTGCTCGTTTTTAAAATCATGCTTTTTTGGAGACTTTAAATGATAACAAAAGTTTTTTGTTAACCTCTGTACCTAACTTAGAGAGGTACGTAACTTAGTACATAACTTACATAACTTAGAGTTATGTACATAACTGTACACAATAATACCACATTAAGAGAGTTATATATATATATATATATATATATATATATATATATATATATATATATATATATATATATATATATATTTATATATATATATATATATATATATATATATATATATATATATATATATATATACATTTATATATATATATATATATATATATATATATATATATATATATATATATATATATTTATATATATATATATATATATATATATATATATATATATATATATATATATATATATATATATATATATATATATATTTATATATATATATATATATATATATATATATATATATAAATGTATATATATATATATATATATATATATATATATATATATATATATATATATATATATATATATATATATATATATATATATATATATATATATATATATATATATATATATATATATATATATATATATATATATATATATATATATATATATATGTATGTATGTATGTATGTATATAAAATTAAAAGCGGTGGTATACGCTTTCTCTGAAGTGTGTACCATCACAAAAACGAGTAACCTAAATGTAATTAAATAAAACAAACTTTTTAGCAGAAAGTAAGGAGCAACATTAAAAATTAAAACGAAAAATTATTAGTTTGTATATGAGGGGGTTCGCCCCCTTGTCAATACCTCGCTCTTGATGCTAAAGTTCGAATTTTGTTCCAATTCCTTAAGAATGACCACTGAATCACAAAGGCCGTTTAATTAGAATACATAGCTCTTTTGAAAGTATTAAAACAAAATTTAACATAAATAGCAAGGTATTAACGAGGGAGCGAACCTCGTCATATACGCAATCATTTCTGTTCGTTAAAAGTTTTAATGTTGCTCCTTACTTTCAATTGAAATTTTTTTTTTATTTCTGGTTGTTTTTTAAATTATACTGGGAAATCTGGTGGCCCCTTCATGGAAAATTCGCTTTTTCTGTGGGACATTCCTCCATGGAAATATCCTCCAACATAGCCCCTACCCCCCACCAACAGAAAAAAAGTCTCCCTGAAGACGTCTGTATACTTCGCAATAACCAATACTATGTGTACACAATGGGTGAAGTTCACTACTTTCAGCCCTTCCCCCAAGGACTTGGGGGAATAACTTTATCCTCAAAGACATCGCTATTAAATTTTTCGACTATCCTGAAAAAAATGGCCATCTCAAAATTTTGATCATTCGACTGTGGGGAAAAAATGAGCTTGGAAAGGGGTCTAGTTGCCTTCTAATTTTTCGGTAACTTTAAAAGGGCACTAGAACTTTTCTGTTTGAATGAGCCCTCTCGTGATATTCTAAGACCACTGGGTCGATCACCCCTGGAAAAAAGACAAATAAACACGCATCCGTGATCTTTCTTCTGGCAAAAAATAGAAGATTCCACATTTTTGCATATAGGAGTTAGAAACCTCTACTGTACGGTTCTCTGATATCCTGAATCTGATTGTGCGATTTTCATTGATATTCTATGACTTTTAAGGGGTGTTTCCTCCTGTTTTCGAAAATAAGGCAAATTTTTTCAGGCTTGTAAGTTTTAATGGGTACGATTAAGCTTGATGAATTTATAAATTTGAAATCAGTATAAAAATCATATTCTTTTGATGAATCTATTAGTATTAAAATTTCGTTTTTTACAGTTTCCGTTACTATTGAGCCGGGTCACTCATTACTTACAGTTCGTTATCATGGACTGTTGGAAAAAAAACCCATTCGTTTCAATTTCTACTAGTCTAACTTGGGACTAAAAGCAAATTTACCCTCCTATTTCCCCACTTGTTTATTATTAAGCATATTTTTCAGGAATGTTTTTGGCATGAACTGCACAAGGGGGAGGGGACTTCGGTTCTGACCCCTATAAATCTTAAACATCCTTGATCACTGGTCCCTTCTTATTGAATTTAAGAAATTTTTCGGGTGTCCCCGAAGATTATTGCAGGGTCGTATGTAGGATTTTCTTGGCGGAGTACAAAAGGATATATTTTTTTTTGGGGGGGGTGGATCTTTTTGGGAGTACAAAAGGATTTTTTCAAGGGGGCTACAAAGGGGTTTCTTTGGGGGAGGGGTTACAAAAATTAAAAAAAAATGTAAAAATTAAAAATTTGCTTATTTCATTTTTGTTTTGTTTTTATGTTTCGCATAAACATCTTTTGGGTACAACAAAAGTTGTACCCTCTTTGGTACAACTTTTTAGCTAAATTTGACGGTTTCGACATCTTTATACATATCGCCAAAGTGGCGGCAAAATATTATTTTATGAGAACTGCATACTTATAGGAACACTGCCGCTATTTAGATGTCCATTTTCAATCCACCCATTCCTTAAATGTGAGAACCAAAATGATATGCATCCTGACCAACCCCTTGATAAAACCCCTTTTTGCTCTCGCGGCAAAGACAAAGTAACCCAATATGTTGATAGAATTTGAAACAATGACGCTTGGCAACCATAGAGAATGATTGATAGCAATGATTAAGTAAAAAAAAAACAGAACCATTTCACTTGTTAACACATTATTAAACGCCGATGAAATAATGATTAAAGGATTAAAAACTCAAAATTAGTAATGGATTCTTGGTTACGCAGTGGTTTGTTTGAGGGGGGTTGTCAAGCTCTTTAAAATAACCAATTCAGCATAGTATAGGAAAACCAACTTTTGGGGATTTCATTTGATTTGACCGAAACAAATTCTATAAACAGAATCGAGTGGAGAAAGGTTCTTCGTCCGTCTGGCACATATAGAAGGGGGTTATCTTTAGATATGTGTCATCATCTCAGAATCATCCATACACATATTATATCAGTAAGGGCGCATCCAAGAATCTTTGTGGATGGGGGGCTTCGCAAAAAACTTAAAAACATGCATCATAAATTTATTCAAATGTATTTTTGTTACGGGCGAGGCCATATCCAAGGGGGAGGGTGTTAGGGGTGTGAACCCTCCCCCCCAGTATGTTTGTCTTACTCGTAAATCGTAAAACATGAATTATAAACCAATTTTTGATGCATTTTTTGAAGTTTTTTGCATAGACACTCTCGAAGAAATCCTTTTGTAACCCTCTCCACTGACAAAAAAAAAATCCTGCATGGGTCCCCGATTACGCGTTTACGATTCAGACAAAAATTACGGTGGGGGTTCAAAACTTCTAACCATACCCTGGACATGGCCTTTTCTGTAGAATTCAGCTCTTTTGCAACCCTCTTCCCCTTTAATGACATTTTCGGGCCATCTTAAAGTGAAAACTCCCGTTCGAGTGCGCAACATCTTGAAATCTTCAAACACTGCGATGGTATTAGACTTATATTTGCTGCAATTGACGAAATAAAACATGTTTGCCACAGGTACTGCAACGAGACGAGGGTCCCCCTTTCTGAGTTTCTTACAATTTTCTCCGTAATTTCATATGCTTTAAAGTTAATTTGTGTGTTTTGCCCTCCTCTCGTCGTGAAATTAACTCCTCTGTGAGGGCGCTGGCCTCTGGTATATTCAATTTTCTTTGTTTCTATTCTTTTACTGAGGAATTGAGAAACTTCGTAAACTACTTGCTCGAATTGTGATTTTTCACCCCCCGCTAATATTTCTCAAGAGTTTATTTTGAGAGGGACATATGTTGTTGACGTCCTACGTCAGTTCCGGCTCCCTGGGGAATTGTTATGTCACTGGTGATTACCTTTCCATGTGTCATCCGGTATTCCAAAGAGTAATTAATGTGGAGTTCATATATTGAAAAGACCGCTTATTTTAATGACAATGTAAATATGTGGGAGGTTGTAAGAAAATTAATAAGATCTTTTCCCTTTAAATTCAAATAGGTTATGAAAAAACAAGGCCGTATTCAGGGGGTCTAGGAGGTATAAACCTTTCTCTGACGCATAAAAATTTAACAAAATGAATATAAATAAATCTTTAATGCGTGTCTAAAAGTTTTTTTTTATATGCCTCCCTCAAAAAAAAATCTGTAGTACCCCCTCCCCGCTGAAAAAAATCCTGGATATGACCCTGTGAAAGAAATTTTGAAACAAAAAATTACCAGTTTTCAAATTTTAAAGGGGGGTGTAACGTTTCTAAATCTTCTATATTGGTAAAACCCCAACATTTGGGAGAATGGGTTGTTGGAACACAAATCTTTGATTGACAAAGTCATAGTTTGTACCAAAGGCCCGAAAATTTTGATTCCGCCTTGGCCCAGCACTTGCACGATAACCCTTACCATTTCATTTTATTTGAAAACCCTTCCATTATTGCCTCTGTTAAAGGTCTTGCAAGAAAACTGTCAAAAAAAAAATTTCAAGGAAAGTAAAGACCTATCTTAAACTTAAGACAAACTTAACTTAAACTTTAACTTTAACTTAACTTAACTTTAACTTTAAACTTAAGACATATTCCTATAATAATTCAAACTCAATGTTTCGTATGAAACCAAGAAAGGAAAGGATATAATAAATGAAAAATATCAAATAGATGAGAAAACGAGGATTTTGTCAGCCAGTAGCAAAATATGAAGACGAAAATCAAGCAAATATTTCGATAAGGACCTCCACCAAGTCGTCCTCAGTGCTCAAAAGTTAGATTTTTTTTCCTTGAGCACTGAGAACGACTTGGCGGAGGTCGCTTGTCGAAATATTTGCTTGATTTTCGTCTTCATATTTTGCTGCTGGTTGACAAAATCTTCGTTTTTTCCGTAGCAACCATTGCATTTGCAGCTGCAGCAGTGCAGTACTAAAGTGCAGTGCAGTGTAGTGCCGTACAGTGCAGTCTAGTGCAGTGCAGTATTAAAAGTCACCCTGACATTTTCAAGTTGATACCCTTACCTGTTCCTAAGATACTACTGGATAACTTGGATGTAAATAGTGTCTTTTAGAATAACTCAACATATCCCTCAAACCCCAAAATTTCACCTTAATGCCCTTAGTCTTTTTGAATACACCCAGGATCAAACTCTTTTCTCAATGATAAATCCTGTATGTTAAAAATAGAAAACTTGGATAGTGTACAAGCCTTGTCTCTGGGGCTGTGGGGGCATAGAATACCTGAAGGCATAGCTATTAGACCTTGTAAAAATTTCGAATACAATGGAATTTTAAGATTTCTATCAGCGTGAAGAGTAGCATCTGAATGGACAAGAGCAAGAGGGCTAGTTGCCCTAAGATCTTTTTTAATTTCCCTCAAACCATGATTTTAAAGTTCCAACTTAATACCCGTAGCCGTTCCTTAGACCATTGGTTCTCAAACTGTGGTATGCTTACCCTTTCGGGGTAGGTAAATATTTTAGGGGTTAGGCAGCCGGCCAACAAAAAATGAAATAAATAAAACAACCCCTTGACTCTAGAACTGGTAATTTTATTTATATTTTTGCTATAGTTTACTTAGTACCGGTAACTGAGAAGGGAAACAATACAATGTTTTGTGGGTAAATAGGGGGGCAGTGCGTAAATAATTTTGAGAACCACTGCCTTAGACATTACTATTGTAGCCTTTTAACAGCCCTCCTGTATATAGTACGTTTTGATCGTGTTTGACACCCCGCAAGATTTTCTAAGGGTTTTACTTTTATACCCCTGCCTTTTTGGAGACTCAGGATCAAATATGCCCCTTTCCCAATAACCAACCTTATATATAAACGGTGGGCAACTTATTTAAAGTATAAAACCTGCCCCAAGGGCTTTGAGGGGTTTTGTCATCCCTGGAAGCATAGTTACTTGACTATTCAACTAATTTGAAGAAGATGGCTATTCCAAAATTTTGATTAGATGTCTTTGGGGAGATTACAGCTAAAAAGGGCATGGGAGGGGTAGTGTTTGCCTTCCAGACTTTTTTTCAGCTTCGCCATCAATATGCCCTGAACGCGTAAATTTAATACCCTTAGCCGTTCTAGAGATATTGCAGATGTGTCTTTTTCAAAAGGATTCACTAGTATGTTTTGATTTACCTAAAATGCACCTCAAAATTCCCAAAGTTCACCTTAATACAGATAGGCCCTTTAAAAAGATAGAAACTTAAAATAAACACACTCAGAAACAAACACCCCCCCCCCTTTTCCTTATGATACGTCTTGCAATCAAAAAGGGTAAATTATAGAATTTACAATACTTAGCCTGTGGTCCAACATTGACGAGAAATTTATAGCTATGTTAGAACCAATATTAATAAAATATTTTACAAAACCGATTTAAAATGAAATCCCCTCCCAGAAAAGTATTTTGACCTCATAGAGAAATCGAAATTTTTCAGGAATTGAAATATCCCTAATAATTCTCAGAAGTGAATCTTTTATTCATAGCACAGACCATGGAATTTAGTATTTACTAATTTAATTACCATATAGGCCTACTCAGGCAACACTAAATGGAAGGTCCATTCTTTTTTGATAAGGAAACTCTTATCACATTCAAAAACTGCGTATCCAGGACCAGAAAGTCCGTTTTCCATAAATTTTATCAAAGGGTATATACCCTTACAATTTGTTTTCTGATATCCATCAAACCAAGAGACAGAATAAAATTAGTTTTACTACAATAGAAATAAGTGTTTTGTGAAGTTCTTTAAAAGATATGTGTCCTTTGAAGAACAACAGTTTTCGGTTTGTGCTTACCGATTCGGCCGGCGACGCTGCATGGTGCTTTGTGCGCTTCAATGTGCCTTCTTTGATGGGTATATTGTGTGGTCTGACATTTATTTGTGATAAATATTAAAGGTGTGCGACTCCTTGACAGCTGAAAGTTGCCAAGTTCGTTTTTGAGCAACTTGATGACAATAATTTATTCTTTCTAAAAGGATTTATTAATTATTGACGCCTCAAGGTAGGAGGATGTGCACTCCAATTTGAGGCATTCTAGTCGCGCAAGTATACAAGTCTCATACACTAGACTAAACTACTCGAGCAGCATATGAAGACCTTTAAGTGGCTTTCACGTTAAGTACGTAATATCCTATGCTAAGTGGTTGAGTGACGTTACACTCAGCCTAACCTTCTTTTATAAAGATTAATTAAAAAAAAAACTTTCCACAAAATAAATTTTTCAAAGAAAAGTAAAGAACTCTATTTAACCGAAAATGAACGAAAATAGAATGAAATAATCAACCAAACGTGAAACTACTAAAAAAAAATGGAGCAAAAAAACTATTATATAGCATATGCCCCTTGACTATCCAGATATGGTCCCCTCTTACCCCCCCTCCAACAAAAACTCTTGAGCTATTCCCCTGATTATAGCCAATAACTAGACTTGGATTTTAAGTGCATTTGCCTCTTATTTAAGACAAATTTTTCGAAATTATTTTAAACATTATTAAATTAATTAAGCATTTTATTAAATCATTATTATAAATTTTATCAAATTAAATGTATTTTAAACATTATTAAATCAAGTTTACCGAAGCTTTAAGGAGAAGGCAGAAGAATGTTGTCCTTTAAGGGAGAAGAGGTGATACTTCAAGACAGATACATCAAATCACATACTTTGGGCATAAGCCTCGGATATAGTTATAGGCAGAATGTTTAGGATTAGTCAAATAACTAATTTACGAAGTGGTACATGGAAAAAAAAAATTGCGTTAGGGAGTCTTGTTTCCCAAGAAGTTCCCCCCTTAGGGGCAAATTTCAGTGGAAAATCTTCTGCCTCAAACTATAAGATTGCAAACTCTAAGGGGACAATATAGGAATAGATGATCACGTGCCTTCACTAAATCATTTGTTGAAAAGATCACAGAAGTGCCTTTACAAGATCACGACAATGTCTTCACATGATCATGTTGAGTGGCTGTTATTTTCAATTCCATATTTAACACTTACATAAAAAAAAGATTAACAATGCTACGTAAGAATAAGTTAAATCCTGAAATAGTTGGAAACAGATATGTTGCTCATTACCCCTCTGTAATTCCCCATCTCCCTGTCAACTGTTTAGCATAAAAGTGGATATACGACTGCCAAAACCAGCCAAATTCTGATCCGGACAAAAACAAGCTAAATCTCGATTTGTCACGAAAAAAGCTAATGGCGTAGAGCGGGACTGTGACCCTTCCGTTATCCCCGTCTTCCGGTCAACTTTGTTGCAGAGATGTAGTTATTATGTACCATGTTTTCAGCTCCTGTCCATATCATTGAAAGGGCCAAAAGCCCCTCAGAAAATCTTCTGTCCTCTCACTGCTAACTGCTTTTGCGAATTGGAAAGCATTATGTAGCTTCTTTGAAGCATATTTAAACAATGGGTATCAATCTATCAAACAGTCCGTGGTAACGAACTGTAGTAAGGAGCGACCCGGCTCAATAGTAAACGAAACTCTAAAAAACGGAATTTTGATGCTAAAAGATACATCAAAAGAATAGAATTTTTATGTTGATTCTAAATATAAAGGTTCATCAAATTTAGTCTCTGTCATCAAAAGTTACGAGCCTGAGAAAATCTGTCTTATTTTGGAAAATAGGAGGAAACACCCCTTAAAAAACATAGAATCTTAACGAAAATCACACCATTGCATTCAGCGTATCAGAGAACCGTAAAGCAAAAATTTCAAGCTCCTATCTACAAAAATGTGGAATTTCATATTTTTTGCCAGAAGACAGATCACGGGTGCGTGTTTATTTGTTTTTTTGTTTTTTTTCCCCAGGAGTCATCGTATCGAACAGGTGGTCCTAGAATGTCGCATGAGGACTCATTCTAACGGAAATGAAAAGTTCTAGTGCCCTTTTTAAGTGACCAAAAAAACTGGAGGGCACTTAGACCCCCTCCCACGCTCATTTTTTCCCAAAGTCAACGAATCAAAATTTTGAGATAGCCATTTGGTTCCACATAGTTAAGTCAAAAGCCATAATAACTATGTCTTTGGGGATGACTAACTCCCCCTGAGTCCCTGGGGACTCAGGGGGATAAAAGGGGGCTATGTGGGACGATCTTTTCTTGGAGGAATATTTCATGGGGAATAGATATTCAATAAAAACGGCGCGGGATTTTCAAGTATTACTATAAAAGAAAACAATGAACAAATAAACATGAAAAAGTTTTTTTCAATTGAAAGTAAGGAGTAGCATTAAAACTTAAAACCAACAGAGATTATTACGCATATAAGGGGTTCTAAAAATACTTTAGCATAAAGAGCGAGGTATTTAGGAGGAGATAAATACCTTGCTCTTTATGCTAAAGTATTTTTAGTAATTTCAACTATTTATTCTACGGCCTTTCTCGATTCAGGGGTCATTCTTAAAGGATTGGGACAAAACTTAAGATTTAGTGCAAAGGTCGAAGTATTAACAAGGGGACAAACCCCCTCATATACATAATAAAAATATAAAAATATAACAGTTTGTTACGTAAGTATTACGTAAGTTAATTCTTAAGTTACGTATATTTTTTACTAATAAAAACGTGCTTTAAAAATTAAAAGTTCTAGCTGACTTTTTAAGTAACCGAAAAATTGGAGGGCAACTAGGCCTCCTTCCCCACCCCTTATTTCTCAACATCGTCTGATCAAAACTAAGAGAAAGCCATTTAGCTAAAAAAAGAATGAATATGCAATTTTCATTTTAATAATTTATGTTTGGAGAGCCAAAATCAAACATGCATTAATTCAAAAACGTTCAGAAATTAATTAAAAAAACTAGTTTTTTTTAACTGAAAGTAAGGAGCTACATTAAAACTTCAAACGAACAGAAATTACTCCGTATATGAAATGGGTTGTCCCCTCTTCAACGCCTCGCTCTTTACGCTAAAGTTTTAATTGTTTTAAAAAGTAGAATTGTGGCAAATAGTCAAACTTTAGCTTAAAGAGCGAGGGATTGCGGAGGTGACAACCCATTTCATATTCTGAGTAATTTCTGTTCGTTTTAAGTTAATGTCGCTCCTTACTTTCAGTTAAAAAAACTAGTTTTTTTATTTAATAAGATTAAAGAACCAGATTGTGCCAGTGGCTTCTCCTAAAACGATCCAAATTCTGGCGACATGTTTTGGGTTGATCGAATGACTGATTTAGTATATAATGTCTGTAAAAATATATTAAGTTATTAAGCACTTTTTATAGCTATTAGTAATTATACTCTTTATTCGATATCTCTTGATCTTGTTGGGAAAATCTTGCGTGATATTTTGAATATGTTTCCGTTTCTCGTGTCTTTTCCCATGAACTTTGAAGTACCTTCTTCAACTATGAGTTGAGTGACTATGGCATTTATGGGTTTTTAGACAGGCAATATGTATTCAGTTCAGAGCTAATGAGGTATTTGACAGTTATTTGATTAGGACTAAACAGAGAGGCGTGTTTCTGTTTTGAACAGACATATTCTCATAGCTCTGAACCTTTAAAATTACCATAAGTTAGATAAGATTTAAAATCAGAGTAGTTTATCCATTATTTTCATAAATATGGTAATTAACACGCTCTGATAGGTGTACCAGGTGACAGAGAGTGAATAATCCTTTTATTACTGTCATATGGCCCAATAACTTGAACTGTACCGAAATACTAAGTTTTTCTGTAGTATTTACAACTCTTTTTTTTGCGATACGAATTTCTTATGGGAAATCGTTTCTCTAAGTCCCAGATTCGACCTTGCTTGCACCTCATTGCACCTCATAGTATGAGTATGGGCGTAAGCAGGAGCTCAACTGTCATCCCTTACCAAGGAACAAAGAAATACCAAACATAGAAAATAATATAAAAGATCTTTGTTCCATGGGATGTGGAGATTTTCTTGATCTTCCTTATTATTTCTATTTCTCATATATTTGTTCTCAATTAATTTCTCCTTTTTTCAAGGTTTTCTCATTGTTTCACTCTGTGCTACCGCTGACAAAATGGTCAGTTCCTTCATATCGCTTCCTATAATCCTTGCCACCCATTAGTTGTCGTATTGTTTATTTTTCCCCTATGCGCCACACTGGTTACCATTCTTCTTCACTGTTCACAGCTGTCCATATAGCTAAGTTCTTTTAGATATCTTCTTATATTCTCTCCCCAGCCATCTGTGGGAGCAATATTTTTCGGTTCCCCCAGCTTTATTCGTTTTCATACTTCTTTGCTGTTCTTAGCTACTTTTATCCCTGTTTTGTCGAATCCTCCAAGTTAAATCTTTCGTAATTTAAAATTTAAACTAAATTAATAAAATAATTTATGATTATAAATTCATTAATTTAATTAGATCAATTTAATTTAATTCACTCATTTAAATAGGTTTATTTTAAATTTATTAAATAGTTTTTATTAATTTAGCAACTATATTAGTAGTTTAAAATCTAAAATAACAATTCTCGCCCTTATTTGGATCCTTCTGTCAGGTTATACTTTCCTAGATTAAACTTGGATACATGTTTTTTGGGGGGCATTACCCCGAATCCACCACCTGGGGAATATATCGGAACACCATTTACGTCAAACCGTTTTGCCAAGCGTGGCACGCTGTCGCCACACTTGGCACTCACCAACTGGTGCCTGTAATTTTTGAAAGTTGGCATCCTTCAGTTTTTCACTTAGTTTATTCTTAACTTTTTATAATGGTCGTGGCATTAGAGTCAAATATTATAGCTACATTCGCAGCCGAAATAGTTGCAGTTACTGTCAATATTTACAGAAAATTAAAAGATGCATTTTTTTTATTGTTAAGTAGGAGACATTTTTTATTTAAATGTGATTCAGGAAGAATAACTATTATATGGGTTTGCCTTTTCAGTAAAATTTTGTTGCAAAAACAAATTTCTGGGCATTTTGACTAAGAGCTTGAAACTCCTCTCAAAAATGGTTGCGGATCGAAATGAAAAGTACACTCTGGAATTGCTATATCAAAAACCCTTAGTTGAAAAATTACTGTTCCCCACATTGATCATAAAGGAAACTCTCCTTTTTAATCAAGGGTAGTAAAAGAGTTAATTTTTTAGAATGCTATAATTATTTGGAAGCATCACGAGTTAGTTTTCTTGTTTTCTTTTACAAAAACACTTTGCACAGTGCGAATTTGCGCAATTAAGTTTCAATTTTGCACTTTACTTTTGCAAGAAAAACTTGTTTTTCTGTATTTTTTCTTGAAGCTTGTAGATAGGGCCATATCCAGGATTTTGTTGGGGGGATTTTGCTTGTGGGGGTGAGTTACCAAAAAAAGGAAGAAAATTTGTTAATATTTTTTTTTTGTTAATTTTGTTAGAGTCGGGTAAAATTTTGATTTGGGTGGCTATTGGTAAATCTCCCTCCTTGATAGGGTTAGACAAATATGTTGCATTGAATAGCATTAAATTGGCTCTCTTCAAATTACCTGTTTACTTTTAATCAGTTTTCCTGTGTCTTTTCTTCATGCAAGATTTCCATTATTTTCTGTATTGTACTTGTCTTTTTCAGACTGTGGAAACATATTAATGGGCGGGTATTTAAAAGTAGAACCTTCGAAAGTAAACAAAGGATTAAAATTGCCTTTCAAACTTCAAAACAAGCATAAAATCAAAGCCGCCCATAGCTATTTCTTAAGTGAATTTGCATGTTTTATTGCGTTTGTTAAATTTTGCAATGCCAATTTATCAATTATTTTCTTAACATTGGTCGAACTGCTAAATAATTTCCCTAATATTAACGGCTATTAATCGTTTTTTGTTAGCTCACTGAAACACAATCGTCAATTGTCAATAACAATTTTGTTAGAATGACGAAATCAGGCATAAATTTCAACGACATTGAAGTATAAAGCGTATAATATAAAATACGTGTCTATAGGTGGGAAAAGTAGGTTGTCTTTTTCGCTTATGTTGTAATTTGTTTATTTAGTTCTAATCTGCACTAAACAATGAAAATTTAAACAGTTCACGAAATTGGACTACAAAAGAGAGAAAAAAAGAAACGTCACAACGATAATCAAAACAACTATTAAACATTAACACTGAATAGTGTTTAAACACTGAGCAACATTCACATGTAGTGCAAAACAGTAAAGTATGTTACTTCAAACATCATCCTAAGGGTTGAGTGCTACCAGTTATGTCGTTTGGGGGGGCAGTAGTCCCCATAATTTGGAGAAAAACATATTATAGGGCCTCTTCCCCTTGAGTCTCTGAATGTTGACCTCTATTGCTCTCCAATACCAATGCCCGAGCTATGCCCCTGGGTGCTACTAATGAAAACTGATTTTATGGTTATGTTTCAAAACAAGTTTTCTGGATCGGCTGTTTTATATTTTAGGATTAATACTGAATTCTGGGTCTATTCAGTGATGTCAATTAGGGGAGCGTGGGGGTATTGTCTATCTTTTAGATTTTTGTCTCCTCTAGATTCGAAAAAATATTTTTTTGGTGTATTCATTGAAAATGCCTTTTTTTTGTAATTTTCATTGAAGTATAACTTTACAGGCAATTTCATTGAAAATTTTTTAGCAAAATCCCCCCAGTTTTTGAAAAGTTCATTTTGCTCCCCCCCCCCCCATATTTTCGTGAATCAACACCACTGGGTTCATGGGGTAAATGAAGTAAACATTTGTGACTTTGCAATCTACTGACCAGATTTAATTTTAATTCATTTAAATTATCTTGGCACCTCATTGACACCTCATTAGCTTTTTATGCTGCTTCTTCTAAAACTTAATATCTAACCAAGTCAATTGATCTTTTTCATCTTTAAATCCAGTTAACAAGGGACGTGACTTGAAAAGGCTCTATGAGTCTTATACGTAATTGTAGCTAGAATAAAGATAAAATAAAAACTTAATTATCCATTTGGGTGGTCCATTTCTGCTTCTTTGTAATTTGTATCCTTTCCTGATATCAGTTAATGAAGATATAAAGAGAGATTTGGTTGTCAGATGTATGTTTTTTTACTGGGTGTATGGCGTTTCCTGGCTGATAAATCTATGATCTATTTTGATATTAAATAAAAAAAACTTATTTTTTTAGCTGAAAGTAAGGAGCGACATTAAAACTTAAAACGAACAGAAATTACTCCGTATATGAAATGGGTTGTCCCCTCCGCAATCCCTCGCTCTTTACGCTAAAGCTTTTAATTGTTTTAAAAAGTAGAATTGTGGCAAAGAGTCAAACTGTAGCGTAAAGAGCGAGGGATTGCGGAGGGGACAACCCATTTCATATACGGAGTAAGTTCTGTTCGTTTTAAGTTTTAATGTCGCTCCTTACTTTCAGCTAAAAAAATAAGTTTTTTTTATTTAATTTCTGAACGTTTTTGAATTAATGCATGTTTGGTTTTGGCTCTCAGCACATAAATTATTAAAACGAAATTTGTATATTAATTCTTTTTTTGGCTAAATGGCTTTCTCTTAGTTTTGATCAGACGATTTTGAGAAATAAAGGGTGGAGAAGGCGGCTTAGTTGCCCTCCAATTTTTCGGTTACTTAAAAAGGCAACTAGAACTTTTAATTGTTAACGAACGTTTTTATTAGTAAAAAATATACGTAACTTAAGAATTAACTTACGTAACAAACTTTCATAATCTTATATTTTTATTATGTATACGAGGGGGTTTGTACCCTCGTTAATACCTCGCTCTTTACACTAAATCGTAAGTTTTGTCCCAATTCTTTAAGAATGACCCCTGAATCAGAAAGGCCGTTGAATAAATAGTTGAAATTACTAAAAATACTTTAGCATAAAGAGCGAGGTATTTATCCCCTCTTAAATACCTCGCTCTTTATGCTAAAGTATTTTTAGAACCCCTCATATGCGTAATAATCTCTGTTCGTTTTAAGTTTCAATGCTACTCCTTCCTTTCATTTGAAAAAACGTTTTCATGTTTGTTTTTCATTGTTTTCTTATAGTAATGCTAGAAAATCCTGCGCCCTTTTCATTGAATTTTTCTTCCCCCATGACAGATTCCTCCAAGGAAAGATCCTCCGACATAGCCCCCTGCCCTCAGCTCCACCCCCAAACAAAATAAAATCCCCCTGAAAACGTCTGTACACTTCCCAATAACCATTACTATATGTAAACACTGGTCAAAGTTTGTAACTTGCAGCCCCTCCCCCAGGGATTGTGGGGGAGTAAGTCATCCCTAAAGACATAGTTGTTATGGTTCCTGACTATGCTGAACAAAATGGCTATCTCAAAATTTTGATCCGTTGACCTTGGAAAAAAATGAGCGTGGGAGGGGGCCTAGATGACCTCCAATTTTTTTGGTCACTTAAAAAGGGCACTAGAACTTTTCATTTCCGTTAGAATGACCCCTCTTGCGGCATTCTAGGACCACTTGGGTGATACGATGACCCCTGAAAAAAAAGAACAAACAAACAAATAAACACGCACCCGTGATTTGTATTCTGACAAAAAATACAAAATACCACATTTTTGTAGATAGGAGCTTGAAACTTCTACAGTAGGGTTCTCTGATACGCTGATCTGATACGCTTTTCGTTAAGATTCTACGACTTTTAGGGGATGTTTCCCCCTATTTTCTTAAAGAAGGCATATTTTCTCAGGCTCGTAACTTTTGATGGGTAAGACTAAACTTGATGAAACTTATATATTTAATATCAGCATTAAAATGCGATTATTTTGATTTAGCTATTGATATCAAAATTCAATTTTTTAGAGTTTTGGTTACTATTGAGCCGGGTCGCTCCTTACTACAGTTCGTTACCACGAACTCTTTGACTTTCTGCCTATAAGAGGCTTACGAATGTACACAGCATTAAAGAAGAAAAGCTGATCAGTTGTTGCGTTATGTTGCAACCAAAAATTCAGAATAAACCCAATTACAACCTTGCACCTGAACAGAGTCTTGATAACAATAGATACATCAAAAGAATCAAATTTTGGTGCTACTTCGAAATATATAAGACTCATCAAATTTAATGGTACCCTTCAAAAGTTACGAGCCTGAGAAAATTTGCCCAATCTTTAAAAAAGGGGGAAATGCCCCCACAATATCAAGTAATTTTAATGAAAATCACTAAATCAGATTCAGCATACCAGAGAACCCTACTGTAGATGTATCAATCTCGTATGTACAAAAGTGTGAAATTTTGCATTTTTGCCAGAAGAAAGATCACGGATGCGTGTTTACTTTTTTTGTTTTTCTCTAGTGGTGCTAATATTGAACCAATGATCGTAGAAGATCGGGAGAGGGCTAATTTGATCGGATATCAAAAGTTCTAATGCCATTTTTAAGTGTTCAAAAATATTGGAGGGCAGGTAGCTCCCATCCCACGCTCCTTTTTTCCTCGAAGTTACCCGGCCAAATTTGAGATAGCCATTTTATCCATAAACCTAAGAACGATTTATTTGAGAATGACTTAACCTCCCCCCCTCCCCACAGTCCCCAGAGGAAGGGCTGCAAGTTATGAACTTTGCTCATTGTTTACATATAGCATTGGTTATTGTGAAGTATGCCGACGTTTTCAGGTGGAATTTTTACTGTGGGATACCGGGGGGACAGTTATGTGGGAGGAATCATAGAGGAGGGAATTGTCCATTTATAGGGAGACAGATTTCCCAGCATCATTTAAAAACGATCAGAAATTAAATAAAGAAACAAATTTTTAACTGGAAGTGAGGAGCAACATTAAAACTTAAAACGAACAGAAATTATTTAGTATATGAGGGGGTCACCCCCTCGTCAATGCCTCGCTCTTTACGCTTTTTTTAGTTCTCTTAAAAGAACTGTTTAATCTAATTAAATTAAACGGCCTTTGTGATGCAGGAGTCATTCTCGAATTGGGACAAAACTCGAACTTTAGCGTAGAGTAAGGTATTGACGAGGAGTGCCCTCCTCGTATACGTGATATTTTATTTTCGTTTTAAGTTTTAATGTTGCTCCTTACTTTCAATTGAATTTTTTTTATTTATTTATTGTTCCAAGAATAGATTCATAGATGGCTGTGATTTTAATGTTCCAATCACTTGGTGTTTTTTCCTTTCTAGTGTTGGCTAATGAAAATCAAAAGATAAATTTGGTTTTCAGAATATATATTTTTACTGGGTGGATACTGTTTCTTGGTGGTTAAATCTAGGAACCTTTTGGATTCTTTCAGCAGAGAAGGGGCTTAATAATTCACGCAACGCCAAACAATTTGCGCATATCAGCTGTTGTACACCAAAATTAAGAATATACCTATATCCAACTCAGCACTTGAGCCGTCTAGAGGTTGATGTAATCAAGTCTGTTGAAAAGGAGATAAAAAAATCTGAACGCGCATTCATTACTTGTTTCGGTCTTAAAAGGCAATTATGCAGCGGCATTTATATACGAAGGGGTCTATGAATATGTTCTAGTGTCTATTAAATAAAACAAAAATAGCTGAAAATAAGGAACAACAACGTAAAACACTTTACGCTAAAGTCATAAAACTACTTAGAAACAAAATTTTCTAGCTGTTTTTGGACAACTTGTGTATAGTCAATTACTTCCAAGTTTTATCGGTAAGTGTACTTCCGATGACAATGACAATGCGAGGACGATGACAATTCAGTAATATAAAATCAAGGTACCCCTCGTGCATAACCCCCTTGTTTAAATAAACACTGAATTTTACTCAAAAACAGTGCAAATAAAAGAGTTTGCGTTTCCCCTCTTCTGTGCCCCCTCTGATGTAAAAAAGAATGCATTACACACTAAAAAGTGTAAGTTGACAACCCTGTTCCTTAGATATAGGTACTTTTGACGAATATGTCAACTGCTGACGTTTAAAACAATTGAAAACTGACACCCAAAAAAGAGTGATTTTCACTCTTCCGCATCCCCTCTGAGGTTAAAAAAGAATGCATTTCACACGAAAAGTGGGCAAGTTGGCAACCCTGGATTGGGCACCTAAAGGTAACGAACTGTAGTAAGGAGCGACCCGGCTCAATAGTAAACGAAACTCTGAAAAACGGAATTTTGATGCTAAAATATACATCAAAAGAATCAGATTTTCATGCTGATTTTAGATATATAAGTTTCATCAAATTTAGTCTTTGTCATCAAAAGTTACGAGCCTGAAAAATTTGCCTTATTTTAGAAAATAGGGGAAAACACCCCTTAAAAGTCACAGAATCTTAACGAAAATCACACCATCCTATTCGGCGTATCAGAGAACCCTGTAGCAAAATTTTCAAGCTCCTATCTACAAAAATGTGGAATTTCGTATTTTTTGCGAGAAGACAAATCACGGGTGCGTGTTTATTTGTTTTTTTTTTCTTTTCCCCAGAGGTCATCGTATCGACCAAGTGGTCCTAGAATGTCGCAAGAGGGCTCATTTTAACGGAAATGAAAAGTTCTAGTGCCCTTTTTAAGTTACCAAAAAAATTGGAGGGCACCTAGGCCCCCTCCCACACTCATTTTTTCTCCTAAGTCAACATATCAAAATTTTGAGATAGCCATTTTGTTCCACATAGTCAAAAACCATACTAACTATGTCTTTGGAAATTACTTACTCCCCCAGAGTCTCTGGGGGAGGAGCTGCAAGTTACAAACTTCGACCAGTGTTTACATATAATAATGGTTATTAGGAAGTGTACAGTCGTTTTCAGGGGATTTTTTTTTGGTTTTGGGGGTGGGGTTGAGGGGAAGGGGCTATGTGGGAGGATCTTTCCTTGGAGAGATATGTCATGGGGGAACAGAAATTCAATGAAAAGGGCGCAGGATTTTCTAAAATTACTATAAACAACAATGAAAAAATAAACATGGAAAAGTTTTTTCAATTGAAAGTAAAGAGTAGCATTGAAATTTAAAACGAACAGAGATTATTACGCATATGAGGGGTTTTAAAAATACTTTAGCTTAAAGAGCGAGGTATTTAGGAGGAGTACCTCGCTCTTTATACTATAGTATTTTTAGTAATTTCAACTGTTTATTCTACGGCCTTTCTGATTCATGGGTCATTCTTAAAGAATGGGACAAAACTTAGGATTTAGTGTAAAGAACGAGGTATTAACGAGGGTACAAACCCCCTCATATACATAATAAAAATTAAAGAATATAAAAGTTTGTTACGTAAGTTAATTCTTAATTTACTTATATTTTTTATTAATAAAAAAATTTGTTAAAAATTAAAATTTATAGTTGCCTTTTTATGTAACCAAAAAATTGCATGGCAACTAGGCCTCCTTACTCATCTCTTATTTCTCAAAATCGTCTGATCAAAACTAAGAGAAAGCCATTTAGCCAAAAAAGGAATTAATATGCAAATTTCATTTTAATAATTTATGTGTGGAGAGCCAAAATCAAACATGCATTGATTCAAAAACGTTCAGAAATTACATAAAAAAGCTATTTTTTTAACTGAAAGTAAGGAGTGACATTAAAACTTAAAACGAACAGAAATTACTCCGTATATGAAATGGGTTGTCCCCTCCGCAATCCCTCGCTCTTTACGCTAAAGTTTGACTTTTTGCCACAATTCTGCTTTTTAAAACAATTAAAAGCTTTAGCGTAAAGAGCGAGGGATTGCGGAGGGGACAACCCATTTCATATACCGAGTAATTTCTGTTCGTTATAAGTTTTAATGTCGCTCCTTACTTTCAGTTAAAAAAACTAGTTTTTTTTATGTAATTAGCATAAAGAGCGAGGTATTTATCTCCTCCTAAATACCTCGCTCTTTATGCTAAAGTATTTTTAGAACACCTCATATGCGTAATAACCTCTGTTTGTTTTAAGTTTCAATGCTACTTCTTACTTTCAATTGAAAAAAACGTTTCCATGTTTATTTTTTTATTGTTTTTTTTTTATAGTAACTTTAGAAAATCCTGTTCTTTTCATTGAATTTCTATTCCCTCATGACATATTTCTCCAAGGAAAGATCCTCTCACATAGCCCCCTCCCCTCAACTCTACCCCCAAAATAAAAAAAAATCCCCTGAAAACGTCTGTACACTTCCCAATAACCATTATTATATGTAAACACTGGTAGAAGTTTGTAACTTTGAGCCCCTCCCCCAGGGACTGTGGGGGAGTAAGTCATTCCCAAAGACATAGTTATTATGGTTTTCGACTATGCGGAACAAAATGGCTATCTAAAAATTTTTATCCGTTGACTTTGGAGAAAAAATGATTGTGGGAGGGGGCCTAGGTGCCCTCCAATTTTTTCGGTCACTTAAAAAGGGCACTAGAACTTTTCATTTCCTTTAAAATGATCCCTCTTGCGACATTCTAGGACCACTTGGTCGATACAATGACCCCTGGGGAAAAGAAAAAAATAAAAAAAAAAACAAACAAATAAACACGCACCCGTGATTTGTCTTCTGGCAAAAAATACGAAAGTCCACATTTTTGTAGATAGGAGCTTGAAATTTTCGCTCTAGGGTTCTCTGATACGCCGACGGTGGGATTTTCGTTAAGAGTCTGTGACTTTTATGGGGTGTTTTCCCCTATTTCATGCATGACGCGATCGTATAGCAGTAAGAATACTTACCTCTGGTCGTGGTAATTTAGGTTTGAATCTTAAGACAAATTTTTGTCTTAAAGAAGACTAAAAGTCAAAAATAGTAAATATACATTGATTATTAACTCGTTTTCAAAATGTACTAAAAAGTTGAAATATTTTTTTCTCTCTGGAATCTATGAATATAAGTGAAAACGAGGGGTGCAAAACGGATGTGGCTTTACATAACTAGGTCTTACTGACCCGTTTTCCTCAACTCTCCGACTTGTTCATTTATGCATTAATAAAACGGATGGGGCTTTGCACAACTAGATCTTACTGACTCGTTTGTCTCAACTCGCCAAATTTTTCATTTATGTATTTATAAAACGGACAGGGCTTCACAAAACCAGGTCTTACTGACTCGTTTTTCTCAACTCGCCGACTTTTTCATTTATGGATTTATAAAACGGATGGGGTCTTACGTAACTAGGTCTTACTGACTCGTTTTTCTCAACTCGCCGACTTTTTCTATTATGCATTTATAAAACGGATGGGGCTTCACAAAACTAGGTCCTAGTGACTCATTTTTCTGAACTCGCCGACTTTTTCATTTATGCATTTATAAAACGGATTAAATTGATATGTTTTATATAAGCCCAGTCCATTTTTCGCCCCTCGTTTTCCCTTTTTTTGATATGTTCTCGAGAAAAAATTCTACTTTTTGGTCAATTTTGAAAAAGAATTTTGTTTAAACATTTATTATTCTTAACATGAATCACATTAATACTGGACCCCTTTAAATATATCACTTTAAAATATGAATCTCCACGAGTAAAAGAACGTGAAAAAAAAACTAACGATGACCACCCTAAGCGGTGGCCACCCTCAGCTCTGATATGCAGATATTTCATTCTGCACTTAAACTATGCTTTACTAATATATAGCAGTGGCTTAAAACAATGGTTGCTTAACATTATAAGTTTTTAAGACATATATGGAAAATAGTCTAAAATCCAACCATTCTGGTCAGTTAGTTATAGGGTTTTTGTAAATGAGTTTATGTGTGAAAAACGACCACAAATTTGTAACAAACACGTCATTTGAAATGGAATTTTAATTTAGATAAATCATTTCTTCTTTTTGAGATTGTGCGTGTATCACTAAAGAGAAACTGTCTCAAAGATTATAAGTACTTGATGCCCTAGATGGGTTTTTAAAATTTCCATTTTTGTAACTGGCATAAAAAGCACGAAATTTGCTCGGGTATCTTTTCTTTTAGTTTTTCCATTTATTATAAATTATATATGCAGCGTTATGATTGTGAGAAAATTAGAACAAGTTAAGCGGTTGCTTTTCGGGAAAATAAAACTCATTTATCTTATTATTGTGGCAGAAAGTAATTTTCAAACTTGTCCAGCAAGACGGGAAAAGGAGCAAGATTTCAAACCGTTCCTTTGGCATGTTTGTTTGCCTGTTTTTGTTCATAGCTGAAAACCGCCATTTTCTAATATTTTTTATTTTGACTGTTTCAAAATTGTTAAGTTTTAGTATGACATTTTCTTCAATGTTCCCACATTGAACCGTGATTTTTTTTTTATCCTGGAGATGTTTTAGAGAAGGTGATTGTCTTTTTTATGGCACTTGGTATTAACCAAGTTACATATAGCAATCGCAAATTCCCATCTGCAAATTGACCATCTTTGGCCCGTTAATTCAGAAACAATTGAAAAATTGAAGTATTTTTAACTTACGAACGGTTGATCAGACTTTAATGAAATTAGATGTTTGGAAGGATATCGTGTCTAAGAGCTGTTATTTTAAATCCCGACCGGATCTGATGACATTGGGGGGGGGGGGAACCTAAAATATTGGAAAACACTTAGATTGGAGGGATCGGGATGAAACTTGGTGGGAAAAATAAGCACAAGTCCCAAATACATGATTGACATAATCGGAACGGATCCGCTCTCTTTGGGGTAATTGGGGAGGCGGGGTAATTCTGAAAAATTAGAAAAAGTGAGGTATTTTTAACTTACAAACGGGTGATCGGATCTCAATGACATTTAATATTTAGAAGGATATTGTGTCTCAAAGCTCCTATTTTAAATCTCGACCGGATCTAGTGACATTGGGGGGAGTTTGGGGTGGGCGAATCTAAAATCATGGAAAACGCTTATATTGGAGGGATCGGGATGAAACTTGGTGGGAAAGACAAGCAGAAGTCTTAGATACGTGATTTACATAATTGGAACGGATCCACTCTATTGGGGGGGGGCTTTAATTCTGAAAAATTAGAAAAATGACGATTTTCTAACTTACGAAGGAGTGATCGGATCCTCATGAAACTTCATATTTAGAAGGCCTCGTAACTCAGATCGCTTATTTTAAATCTCAACCGGATCCAGCGACATTGGGGGGGGGGGCAGTTGGGGGGACAAGAAATCTTAGAAAATACTTAAAGCGGAGAGATCAGGGTGAAACTGGGGGGGAAGAATAAAAACCTGTCTAAGATACGTGACTGACGTAACCGAACCGGATCTGCTCTCTTTGGTGGAGTTGGGGGGGGGGGTGTAATTTCGAAAATTGAGGTATTTGTAACTTACGAAGGGGCGACCAGATCTTAATGAAATTTGATATTTAGAAAGGATATTGTGCTTTAAAGATCTAGTTTTAAATTCCTACCAGATCATGTGACATTGGGGGGAGTTGGAGGGGGAAACCGGAATTCTTGGAAAATGTGAAAA
Source organism: Artemia franciscana (assembly GCF_032884065.1). Lineage (NCBI taxonomy): Eukaryota > Metazoa > Arthropoda > Branchiopoda > Anostraca > Artemiidae > Artemia > Artemia franciscana. The sequence continues at coordinate 43,602,452 of NC_088879.1, read as the reverse complement.
TTGGGGTATTTTTATCTTACGAATAGGTGATCGGATCTTAATGAAATTTGATATGTAGAAGGAGTCCATGTCTCAGAGCTCTTATTTCATATCCTGACCAGATCTTTTGACATTGGGGGGTGTTGAAGGGGGAAATCATGGAAAACACTTCGAGTGGAGGAATCGGGATAAAGCTTGGTGGATAGAAGAAGCAAATGTCCTTGATACGTGATTGACGTAACCGTACTGGATTCGTTCTCTTTGGGGGAGTTGGGAGGGGGAGAGGTTCAGTGATTTGGCGAGTTTGGTGCTTCTGGACGTGCTAGAACGATGAAAATTGGTAGGTGTGTCAGGGAGCTGCGCAAATTGACTTGATAAAGTCGTTTTCCCAGATTCGACTATCTGGGGGGCTAAAGGGATAGGAAAAATTAGAAAAAATAGGTATTTATTACTGACGAGTGGATGATCGGATCTTGATTTTATTTTTAGAAGGACATCGTGACTCAGAGCTCTTATTTTAAATCCTGATCGGCATTAAGCCTCTGATTTTACTTTTAAATCAACCTATTGATTCTTAGAATTTTGTTAGAGCTCATACCATATGAGCCCACGGCTCTTAGCTTTTCTTGCCTCGTCACAAGTGCCATATGAGCTCTTAGCTCTTGTTCTTTTTTCCTTTCATTTTTATTTTAATTATTGTATGATGTTTTTAGGAGCATTTTTGTTTTTTTTAGTATTATTTTTAATTTAGGATGCCTTTAGGAATGTTTATGTAGTTAACCGCTACGCGTTAGCAAAATTCAATTTTTCCCCTAGCGTAGTAATTTATATCTGTATAGTTTATATTTTTGTTTATTATGTAAATGAAAGTCAAAAGTTGCAATATTGTTATGATATCAAACCAAACGGAGATATATTGGTTCTTGAATCCTTGAAATAATTCTAGCTTAATTGAGAGAGAGAAAGCCTTGAAGCACAAAGAAAATAAAACAAATCCATTTTTTGCCCCCTTGACTCATTGTAGGTCCATTCATACCTGAAAACTGCGATTTTCTATGATTTTTGTTCTTGGTTTTTTCAAAATTACGAAGGTCTAGTTCAGTGCCACATTTTCGTCAGTGGTGCCACGTCCAACCAAAAACTATTTAGCCAAAATATAAGCCAAAATATTTAGTTAAATTTGACAACGCTTTTCATTGCAAATGTACAAGCACACGCATTAAATAAATTCTTGCAAGTTAAATGATGCTGATGGATGAATTAACCTTTCAAATTTAATACAAATATTATAAAATTAGACAATTTTGAAAAATTGAATTTCGTATACAAATTTGAAAAAAAAATCCTTAAAAATAAAAACTAAACATAATTATTTATTTATTTATTTATTGATAAGTGGTGTAAGAAGGAGAATAAAAATAAAGAGAGTTTCAGAGTTGGAAGAATTTAATTATTAGTAGAATAAGAAATAAAATATATCCTAACTTAAAAAATAGTAACACTAAATCATTATTTTATATTACGAAGATTGAACAATTCTTTTATATATTAGCTATATGGACAAATTGCTTTAATACTACAGTTAACTTGAGATGGTACAGCTTGGATATGATTTTCGAGTTATTAGAATTTGTTTTATACAATACTTATATAAGATTTGGTGGTGATTTGTACAAGCAAATCGTGGGAATTCCCATGGGGGGGGGGGAATGTCAGCCCATTTATAGCTGACTTGTTTTTAAGTCAACTAGAATATAAATATATGATTGATAAGAATAATCCAAATAATTTAAAACATGTTTTGTCAAATAATAAAAGATATTTAGGTGATATTTTGGTCTTAAATTGTAAGGATTTCATTGATATTTCTAAAAATATATATCCATCAGAGCTTACTCTTGAACCTAGTCATGGCGCTGGTCATGAAGATCATTTCTTAGATTTAAATG